>NW_026652286.1:53836414-53941415 GCF_009828535.3 Hylobates moloch | reverse complement strand
GTAACATTCAAAATATAGAATGAAGCTGATATATATGTATGTATATATCTTCTTTACTGAAATATAACTCACATATCATATAATTCACCAATTTAAGTGTACAATTCTGTGGTCCCTGCCACATCACTACCACATGTGTTACTCTCGTGTTTGCAAACTACAAAGTCAACTTTTCTTTTTCTTTCCTTTTTCTTTTGGACCAAGACATTTTTTAACAAAATATACACAGATTATGTATATGTCCCTTAGTATGTAACACAATAATCTTTATTTCTGTGTTCTTTCTGTACCTGGCTTATTTTACTTAATAAACTCACCTCCAGTTCCATTATGTTGTTGCAAATGACAGGATCACATTTTTTTAAATAGCTGAATAGTACTCTAAATCTATTAATCTGTTAAAGAACTACCTGGGTTGCTTTCAAATCTTTGCTATTGTGAATACTGCTGCAATAAGTATGGGAATGCAGATATCTCTTTTCTTTTTTCTGAGATGGAGTCTTGCTCTGTTGCCCAGGCGGGAGTGCAGTGGTGCGATCTCTGCTCATTGCAACCTCTGCCTCCCGGGTTCAAGCAACCATCCTGCCTCAGCCTCCTGAGTAGCTGAGATTACAGGCATGCACCATCACACCCAGTGAATTTTTGTATTTTTAGTAGAGATGGGGTTTCACTATGTTGACCAGGCTGGTCTCGAACTCCTGACCTCATGATCTGCCGGTCTTGGCCTCCTAAATTGCTCAGATTACAGGCTTGAGCCACAGCTCCTGGCCGTCTTTAACTTTTTGAGGAACCTCCAAACTGATCTCCATAATGGTTGTATTAATTTACATTCCCACCAACAGTGTATGAGAGTTCTCTTTTCTCCACATCATCACCAGTGTTAGTTATTGCCTGTCATTTGGATAAAAGCCATTATAAGTGGGTTAGAGGATATCTCATTGCCATTTTGGTTTGCATTTTTCTGATGCTCAGTAAGGTCGAGCACCTTTTAATATACCTATTAGCCGTTTGTATGTCTTCTTTAGGAAATGTCTACTCAGGACTTTTGCTCATTTAAAAAATCAGATTATTATATATTTTTTCCCATACAATTGTTTTGAGCTCCTTATATATTCTAGGGATACTTTGAAAATATTTTCTCATATTCTATGTGTTGTCTCTTCATTTTGTTGATTGTTTCCCTTGCTGAGCAGAAGCTTTTTAACTACTGTGGTCCCATTTTTCTTTTTGCTTTGGTTACCTATGTTTGAGGGATATTAGTTGGGAAATATTTGTCCAGTCCAATGTTCTGGAGAGTTTCCGTGATGTTTTCTTGTAGTAGTTGGATAGTTTGAGATCTTAGATTAAAATCTTTAATCCACTTTGATTTGATTTTATATATGGTGAGAGGTAGGGGTCTAGTTTCCTTCTTTTGCATATGGATATCCAGTTTTCTCAGCACCATTTATTGGAGAGACAATTCTTTTCCCATTGTATGTTCTTGGCAACTTTGTCAAAAATAAGTTCACTGTAGACGTCTGAATTAGTTTCTGGGTTCTCTATTCTGTTCCATTGGTCTATATGTCTGTTTTTATGCCAGTATCAAGCTGTTGAGGTTACTATAACTCTGTAGTATAATTTAAAGTCAGGTAATGTGATGTGATTCCCCTTGTTTTGGTTTTTTTTTTTTTTTTTTTTTTTTTTTTTTAGAATAGCTTTGGCTATTCTTGTCTTTTGTGATTCCTTATGAACTTTAGGATTTTTTTTATTTCTGTGAAGAATGTCATTGGTATTTTGATAGGGATGGCATTGAACTTATAGATTGCTTTTGAGTTGTATTGACATTTTAACAATAATGAGTCTTTCAATCCACGAATGTAGAATGTTTCCATTTTTTTGTCCTCATTGGTTTCTTTCATCAATGTTTTATAGTTTTCATTGAGAGATCTTTTATTTCTTTAGTTAAGTTCGTTTCTAAGTATTCAATTTTATTTGCAGATGTAAATGAAATTACTTTTTTCAGATTGTTTGCTTTTAGCATATAGAAATATGTTGATTTTATATCCTGCAACTTTTCTGAATTTGTTTATCAGTTCTAATTATTTAGTGAAGCCTTTAGTCTTTTCCAAATATAAGATCATATTATCTGCAAACAAGAATAATTTAACTTCTCCCTTTTCCATTTGGATATCTTTTATTTCTCTCTCTTGTTTGATTTCTCTAGCCAGGACTTCCAAGACTGTGTTTAATAACAGTGTTATATGAGAGTAGACATCCTTATTGTGTTCCAGATCTTAGAGAAAAGGCTTTCAGTATTTCCCCATTCATTATAATACTAGTTGTGAGTTTGTCATATATGGCTTTCATTATGTTGAGGTATATTCCTTCTATACCTAGTTTTTTTAAATCATGGAAGTATATTGAATTTTATCAAATACGTTTCCCAACATAAATTGAAATGATCATATGGTTTTTATCCTTCATTCTATTGATAGATTATATCACATTAATTAATATGCATATGTTGAACCATCTTTGCATTCCTGGAATGAATCCCACTTGGTCATGATAAATCATTTTAATGTGTTGTTGAATTTGATGATTTTGTATTTTGTTGAGGATTTTTGCATCACTGTTCATCAGAGGTTATGGCCTGTAGTTTTCTTTTTTTGATGCATCTTTGGTTTTGATATCAAGATAATATGAGCCTCATAGAGTGTATTTGAAAGAATTCCCTCCTTTTCTACTTTTCAGAATAGTTTGAGTACGATTGTTGTTAGTTCTTCTTTAAAAGATTGGGAAATTCATCAGTGAAGTCATTGGGTCCCAGTATTTTCTTTGCTGGGAGAATTTTTATTACGCCTTCAATCTCATTACTTGTTATTGGTCCGCTCATGTTTTTGAATTTCTTCCTGGTTCAGAATTTGTAGACATATGTGTCTAGAAACTTATCCTTTTTTTTTTTTGGTGTTTTAATTTATTGGCGTATAGTTGCCTATAGTAGTATCAATAATCCTTTGAATTTCTGTGATTTTGGTTGTAATGTCCCCTTTTTTATTTATGATTTTATTTATTTCAGTCTTCTTTTATTTAAGTCTGCCAAAGAGTTTAACTTTGTTTATCTTTATAAAAATCCAGCTTTTTGTTTTGTTGATTTTTTGTATTTTTATTTCAAATTTTTTCTATTCTTGTTTTTATTATCATTATTTTTTACTAACTTTGGATTTGGTTTCCTTTTGCTTTTCAAGCTCTTTAAGACTCATTGTTAGGTTGTTTATTTTGAAGTATTTCTTCTTTTTTGATGTAGACACTTATAGCTATAAACTTCTTTCTTATTGCTGTTTTCACTGTATCCCATATGTTTTTGTATGTTCTGCTGCCATTATTCATTTCAATAATTTTTTCCACTTTCTTCCCAATCTCTTCACTGACCCACTGGTCATTCATGAGCATATGGTTTAATTTCCATATGTTTGTATAGCTCTACAAATTCCTCTTATTATTGATTTCTAGTTTTATTCTATTGTGGTCAGAGAAGATACTTAATATTTAAATGTTTTGAATGCTTTAAGACTTATTTTGTGGGTTGACATAATTCTTAAAATTGATGCATGTGTTGAAGATGAAGAGAATAATATGAATTTGGCAGCAGCTGGATAAAATGTTCTTCAAATATTTATTAGGTCTGTTTGGTCTATAATGTAGATTAAGTCCAATGTTTCTTTATTCAATTTCTGTCTAAATGATCTGTCCAATGCTCAGAGTAGGGTGTTAGAGCCTCCAGCTATTATTGTATTGGGGTGTATCTCTCTCTTTAGCTTTAATAATATTTGCTTTCTGTATCTTTGCTCTCCAGTACTGGTTGCATATATGTTTACAACTCTTATGTTCTTGCTGAGTTGACCCCTTCATTCTTATATAATGACCTTCCTTGTCTCTTTTTATGATTTTTTTCTTAAAAATTTATTTTGTCTGATATAAGGATAGCTAATCGTACCCCTTTTTGGTTTAGTTTTGTATGGAATATCTTTTTCCTTTCCTTGTTTTCAGTCTATTTGTGTCTTTATAGGTGAAGTGTGTTTCTTACTGGCAACAGATCATGGGGTCTTAGATTTTTATTGATTCAGTCACTCTATAACTTCTGATTGGAGAGTTTAAGTTATTTACTTTCAATGTTATTATTGATAAATAACAATAACAGATGATTTCGTTATTTGTATTCTGGTTGTTTTGTGCTCTTCTCCTTCTTGTTTCCTTCCTTCCTGTCTTACATTTAGTAAAGGTGATTTTCTCTGGTGGTATGTTTTAATTTCTTGCTTTTAATTTTTATGTATTTGCTATATGTTTTTAGAAATTAGGTTACCAGGAGGTTTTCAAGTATCACATAAACAATATTTTAAACTGGTAATGACAACTTAACAGTGATTGCATAAACAAACAACCAAGCAAAAGAAAACCAATTAAAACTCTATGATTTAACTTCATCTCCCTGTTTTAAAATTTTTGCTGTTTCTATTCATATCTTATTGTACCTTTCATGTCTTGAAAAGTTGTTGTAGTTATTTTTAATCAGTTTACCTTTTTATTTATTTATTTATTTATTTTGAGACAGAGTCTTGCTCTGTCACTCAGGCTGGAGTGCAGTGGCAGAATCACAGCTTTCTACAAATTTGACTTTGTGGTCTAAAGGGATCCTCCCACCAAATCCTCCCAAGTAGCTGAGAACACAGGCATTTGTCATCATACAGGCTATTTTTAAATTTTGTTGTGTGTGGAGACAAGATCTTTCCTTGTTTCTCATGCTGCTCTCAAACTCCTGGGGTCAATCAATCCTCCCACCTTGGCCTGCCAAAATGCTAGGATTATAGGCATGAGCCACTGTGCCTGGCCTATCCTTTCATCTTTCTACTTAGGATACAAATAGTTTATGCATTATAGTTACCATGCTATAATATTCTTTGTTTTTCAGTGTACTTAACTACCACCAGTGAGTTTTGTAACTTAAGATGATTTCTTACTGCTCCGTAACATTTTTTTCTTTCAGATTGAAGAACTCTCTTTGTCATTTCTTGTAGAGAATGTGTGGTGTTGATGAAATCCCGCAGCTTTTGTTTGTCTGGGAAAGTCTTTATTTCTGCTTCATATTTGAAGGACATTTTTGCAAGATATACTGTTCTAGGGTATAAGGTTTTTGCTTTTTTTTTTCCTTTAGCACTTTAAATATGTCATGTCACTCTTTCCTGACCTGTGAGGTTCCCACTGAGAAGTCTGCTACCAGATGTATTGAAGCTCCATTGTATATTATTTATTTCTTTTCTATTACTGCTTTTAGAATCTTTTCTTCATCCTTGATCTTTGGAGTTTGATTATTAAATGCTTTGAGGTAGTCTTCTTTGAGTTAAATCTGCTTGGTGTTCTTTAACCTTCTTGTTATTGGATATTGGTAGCTTTCTATAGGTTTGAGAAGTGCTCTGGTATTATCTCTTTGAATAAACTTTACTACTTATTTTAGACTCATTATCTGGGCTTGTTTGTACCTGTCCTTCTTTGGAAGGCTTTCCAGGAATTTGAAGGGACTTGGATGTTATGATCTGTTTTGGTCACTGCAGCTATATCTGCATTAGACAACACCCCAGGTTCTGTAATGCTATGGTTTTCACAGACTTGAAGAGGTATCACCTTGATGGTCTTGGATGAGATCTAGAAGAATTCTCTGGATTACCAGGCAGAAATTCTAGTTCTTTTTCCTTATTTTCTGCCAAATTAATGAAGTCTCTTTCTCTGTGCTGAGGTTCCTGGTGCTAAGGAAGGAGTGACATGAGCACCCCTGTGGCTGGTACCAAAACTGAGCTTGGACAGATCTGAAGCCAGCACAGCACTGAGTCTTGCCCAAGGCCCACTCTAACTATTCTCTGGCTACTGCCTATGTTTGCTCAAGGCCCTAGGGCTCTATAATCAGAGACGGTGAAGTCAGCCAGTTTTGTGTTCTTCCCTTAAGGGTGTCAAACTCCCCCAGACCCTGGGTAGGTTCAGAGTTGCTGTCCAGGAGACAAGGCCTGGAGTCAAAAACCTTAGAAATCTACCTGGTATTCTATTCCACTGAGGCTGAGCTGGTGCTGAAACCATGAGACAAAGTCTTTCTCACTCTTCCCCCCTCCATTCCTCAGTCAGAGGAGTCTCTCCTTGTGTCTACCACCACCATAGGCCCATAGGGAATACTGCCAGGATACCACTGATGTTTACTTAAGACCTAAGGGCTCTTCAGTCAGCTTGTGATGGATACTGCGAGGCCTGGTACACATTTTTCAGGGCAGAGGCTCTCCTCTGGCCCAGGCTAGGTCCAGAGATGCTGCTCAAGAGCCAAATCCTGGTACTAAGGACCATAAGTGCCTGCTTGATGTTCTTCCCTAGTGTGACCGAGCTGGTACCTATGTTCAAGGCAAAGTCTTCTTTACCCCTCTCTCTGTTTTTTTTCAAGCAGAAGGTATCTGTGCTCATAGCCACCATGATTATTAATGTGCTGGGTCATACCTGCCTGAAGCCCACATGTTTCAGAGTTTCATCCAAGGCCCATAGCATGTGCTACCTGGTTACCACTGCTGAAAAGGGTCCAAGGGCTCTTCAGTCAGCATGTGATGAATCTTGCCAGGACTCAGCCCTTCCTTTCAAGGCAATGGGTTTATTTCTGGCCCAGGGGGTGTCTGAAAGTGCTATCTGGGAGCTAGGGCCTGGGATGGGGGCATTAAGACTTTGTGTGTTGCCTTATCCTAATATGGCTGAGTTGGTACTAAAGTTGCAAGAGAAAGTCCTCTTTACTCTTCCCTCTCCTCTCCTCAGGTGGAAGGAAGAGGACTGTTTTTGGAGGAGTGAGCTGCACTGCCTGTGGTTGAAGGAGGGGTGGTACAAGCACTCGCTTAGCCACCCCAGCTGGTGTCTTACTAGGTTGCATGCCTTCAAGTCTATTGAAGCCCATCAACTCACTAGGACTTGCCTAGCAGATGTAGTCCTTGTAACCCAGACAACTTTCAGGTTTCTTTAGGACCCCAGAGTGATTTAGCCCATGGTGGTAAGACTTGCCAAAACTCAAATTCTGACCATTGGGATGGGCAATTCCCCTCTGGCTAGGGCTGGTCTAAATACTCCCTCTTATTTGAATTCAGTGCTGCCAACACCAGGCAGAACCTGCTGAGTTCTGCCTGGTGTTCCAGCACTGAATTCCAGTGCAAAGTCCCACAATCACCTCAGTTTTCCTTCCCTAGGCACACAAATGCTCTATGCCATGCAGCTGCTACCATGGGAATGGAGGAGGGATGACATCAGTCATACAGGACTCTATTTTCTACTTTCTTCAGTGTCTCTTTCAGCGTTATGAAGTTAAAACCAAGCACTGCGATTGCTCATCTGAGTTTTGGGCCTTATGAAGGTAATTTTTTGTGTAGATAATTGTTAAATCTGGTGTTCCTGCAGGGACAATGATTGGTAGAGCTTTTTATTCAGCCATCTTCTTCTGCCCCCTCCCCAATGTATTATTTTCTTGATAAATTTAGATATGTTTCATAAATCACTACTTTTATAATTATTATTAATATAGTTCCCCAAATTTGTGCTCTCTGAGGTATCCTTTTTGTTTTGCCTGTAAGGTTTTTTCCTTTGATATAAGCCTTTGGACAATCAGTTATCCTTGATTCTTAAAACAAGGCATTTAATCTTCAAGTATCTGGTAAACTTTGATTTCTACACAGTTTGTTCCAAAAGCAAGCAACTCAAGCCTGTCAACATTAGGCAGACTGTGACTAATGCTACCTCCCAGTAGATTTTATTTCCTTACTCATCTTTGTCTTTTTGCTTTTCAGAGCTGAAGTGAGTGTGGGTTCTATCCAGTGACAAATAAGGCCTTCACAACTCTTTCTGAGCCCACAACCCCAAATCTGTAGCCAGTAGTTCTAAAAATAAAGGAAAAAGCAATATATTGCATATTTTAGGACCACTTACTTAAGATGTTTACTTTACCTCAAATAAAATCCCAAGATGATTTCAGACCTGTGACAGATGAATTGTAACTGCTGCTTCTTCTATGGGATGTATTGTAATGTTGCGCCCTGCCTCCTAAGGCAGTCTTTCCTTTTGTTCACCCAATTATCTTAGCTGCAGGATCACATGTTAAAGATTCTCCAAAACCTTGATTAATTTTAAGTAACATAGAGTTTTTGCCCAGGATGACATATTGGTAAAAGAAGGATTGATATCTTCTTTATAACTGAATCCTCAAATCTTGCCTTTGTTCAACTTTTTGAACTTTTTAGCTCTTGAGGGACTCATACTATCTTAATAGCTATGAGAAAGTGCTTCTTGCTCCTCTTCTGGAGCAGTAAGACATAATTCTGTTTCCTTAGTTGTCTCTTTCCCCACTATGTTCAGGAGGGCCTAGGTGAGAAGTTAGATTTCTACATTGCTTCTATATTAAACTGGATCTTCCTTCCATCCTTAGCAATCTGAAGGGTTATCATCCTTGCCCAACTGCAATATATTATTTTCACCAAGATTTTTCCTTTACGTATTGGTACACATATGTATTTTATGACGCTTTCCACTACAGGTTGGCTCTCTCTGATTTGTATATATTGTTACCAAATTCATCATTTTTCTAGGGCATCCATTTCACAAACACTTGAAAGCCCCATAATAGCTAGTACCCCATATAATTCAGACCTTTCTCTTACCCATGACCTTCCTTGTTGCATTCTTATATAAATGTATCATCTTGGCTGTGCTTTCTCTTACAATCTTTACCTTATCAGTGTTTGAGTATTTTCCTCAGCTCATGGGACAAAATAGCCTCACCATCCTCAAGCACTGCATTGCCTTGAAATTATTGAACAATTTTATTTTGATCTGCTTGGTATTTTTTTCTCAAATCAGTCTTATTCTCAATTAACAATCTTACCTTTCTTCCTCTGATATACAAATTTGAGCCACATTATCAGTCATTTGAAAAAGTTATTGTTTTTCAATTGAATCATTTGCTTCTTAACCTCCTGACCAAATTTGAATTTCAGAACAATGCGTTGAATGTCACTGTGTTTACTCTACTTCTTCATATGACTTATCTAGTAATTTTCATACCCTTCTGAGTCTTACGGTCTTGAAACTTCAAAGCTAGATTGAATGGACGTCTGCCCAGTGACGGAGACTCAATTTCCCTTCTGAAAGACCAGTGACTATTCAAGAACAAAACAAACAAAATACTGTGTTCTATCTTTTGCAACTCCATATTCATAAAATTTTCTCTATCTCTCCATGCCCAGCAGGATCCAAAGGGATATATATTCCCATGATAGATTAGCTGAAACTGCTGCTTCCTGCTACAGAATTGCCTGGAAATATGAACTCTGCTTCCTAGATTAATCTTCTTTCTTTTACCCCACCTCCGCCTTGTATTATTACTGTGTATGTTTTTTGAAACCCTGTACCTTCATGGGATTAGTAAGGACTGTTACATCTTTCGCTACATGTTCAAAAAGCGTTTTGTCCTTAAATAATTTTTTCTAGATATACTGATTTATTACTTTCTTTCCCTTTAAATAAATTGTTTCATTAAAGATGGTTTTGCTGTTTGTAAGTGGGAGAATCCATCTTTATTTACAATGTAATGCTAATTTCTCACTTGAGCCTGTGTTTCTTGAGCTGCCTCTGAGAGAACAATGCTACCCTGCCTAACTGTTCTGACACAGCATCCCACAGTGAAAGCAAGTATGTTTGATAAAAAAATGTATTGCTAGGTTGGGCATGGTGGCTCACGCCTGTAATCCCAGCACTTCGGGAGTCGGAGGTGGGTGGATCACTTGAAATGGTGAGTTTGAGACCAGCCTGGGCCACATGGTGAAACCCCATCTCTACTAAAAATACAAAAAATTAGCCAGGCCTGGTGGCGTGCGCCTGTTGTCCCAGCTACTCAGGAGGAGGCTGGGGTAGGAAAATCACCTGATCCTGGGAAGTCAAGGCTGCAGTGAGCCATGATCATGCCACTACGGTCCAGCCTGTATGGTGGCAATAAGACTCTGTCTCAAAAAAAAAAAAAAAAGTGTCTTTTCTTCCAGTTTTAGCTCTGATGAGTCAAGAGCTGGGGGGCCTCACTTACGTTTTTACACTGAAAAAAAAAGCAGAAGAAACTAAAAATAAATGACTTTACTCGAACTCATCAGAGCAGTGTTGTGGTCGGGCAAATTACAACCTCAAAATCAGAAGAGATAGGTAAATGCAGAGAATCATAGCCTTGGATTTACCCCCAAGCACCCAAGCATAAGCTGCTTTGGAGCAAAACTAATATGGTATATTAATGGTAATTTTCAAAGATTGTTGGAGGCTGGGTATAGACTGCACTAGTTTGAAAAAGAGAAACTACTACATGCTCCTGTCATAAGGAGGGCCCCACAATTTCATATGCTTTACCTGCAGGAACACTAGCAGCTTCCCATGGTAAACACCTCAGAAAAAGCCTCCTACACTTCTGGCAGGTATAAGTAAAAGTAACTATTTTAAAATACTCCAAGTATTTATATTAACAAAGGCCTACTCTCCTTTGGAAAGACTTTATCACAGACTTACCTCACCTAAGGGGAAACGCAGTTACCCAACTCCAGCATTCTCTAGCCCTCCTGCCTTACCTTAAGTGGGTAAAAAATATCTAGGAGACACTTATGCAGGTCACAGCACAAGGATACAGGCCCACAAAAGGACTAAAATTTAATAATCAGATTGTAGCATGCTGTTCATTTCCCACACTTTCCCACCACTCAACAGGGCCCCAAGAGATAACATGATTACAGATGAAAGACATGCACAGCACAGTCTATATTTTAAAAAGGTGTTTTTATGGAAATCTAAAGACAACAGGGGTGACAAAAAGGAGGAATCTAGATAAATTTGAAGCTTCTAGAAGCCACAGCAAATATTAAACACAGCCTATCTTCTAGTAGAATAATATACAACATCACCCTAAAGGTCAGTCTACCTTGGTTCCTACTACCCTTTACATCATTTCCAGTTTTTAACAAAAGAAAATTAGAAGGCATGCTAATGGCAAGTAAAAATGCAGCTTATAGAGACAAAACAAACAGCAAAACTAGACTCTCACCAAGAAATGTTTTTAAAAGTTCTTCACATGGAAGAAAAATAGAGAGATCATGAGCTCACGTTGAAAATAAGCAGGGAGGAATGTTGGAGAAGGAGGAAATAAAGTTAAAATAAAATATTTTATTTTCACTTTTATATTCTTAATTAATTTCATAGAAAACTATTAAAAGTAATGATAGTCACAATGTATTCAGGGATTATAACCTATTGATTAATAAATGGATTACAGTAATTTAATAAGGGATTAGATGGAGGAATAGGAAATACTCTTATTATAAAAGGTACATGAAATATCCATGAAGCAATATAAGGTTATTCAAAAGCCAGTGTAGGTAGTTGCAAATATGGTTGTAAACTGTAGGGCAATAACAAAAACAAAATTGAAATGAATTAAAATTAATGTACTGAGAGGTGAAAGAATCAAATTATATTAAACATACAATCAAAACTAGAAGCTGAGTACAGTGGCATATGTCTTGCAGTTTGTTCTGCTGAAGTATTGACCCCCAACACCTCAGAGTGTGACCTTATTTGGAAATATGGACTTTGCAGATGTAATTAGTTAAGCTAAAATGCAGTCATACAGGAGGGGGTTGAGCTCCTAATACTGTATGACCAGTCTTATCACAAAAAGGAATTTGGACACAGGTATGCTCACAGGGAGAACATCATATGAAGATAGAAATGAAGGTGATACTTTCATAAGCCAAGTATTGTGGGCAACCTATGAGAAGTTGTGGAGAGGCTTGAAACAAATTCTTACTCCTAGCCCTCAGAAGGAACCAACCCCACTAACATGCTGTCTTAGTTTGTTTTGTGTTGCTATTTCAACATGAGGTCTGAGGGGACACATATCCAAGCTATAACAAATATCAAGGACAGCGATTCTGGCAACAATGCATAAAGTTCAAAGACCTTCATCGTGCAAGATAACTAAAGTCAGAGCTACTACAGGAACTTTCATCTCTATTGGTTGTTTATTGAATCCCAAGTGTCTACTTATCTTTTGTAGCATAAATTGGACATTCTGAGAATAGCCATAAATTGGACATTCTGAGAGTGGCCATTATTGTTATTATTTTGAGAAAGGCTTTCACTGTGTCACCCAGGCTGGTGTGCAGTGGCACTGCAACCTCCGCCCCAGGGGCTCAAGTGATCCTCTCACCTCAGCCGCCTGAGTAGCTGGGACCACATGCGTGCACCAACAGGCCCGGCAAATTTTTTTTTTTTTTTTTTTTGTAGAAATGGGGATCTCACCGTGTTGCCCCAGCTGGTCTGAAACTCCTAAACTTAAGTAATCCATCCACCTCGGCCTCCCAAAGTGCTGAGATTACAGGTGTGACCCCCTGCACCCAGCCCACATCTGTAATCTCAGGATTTTACATTTTAGTAAAATTTACATTTTAGTAAAATTCCTCTTTTCTTTTGAATTGTGAACCACACTAAATTATGCACTGGAGTCTGATGAAGATGAGTATTAATAACTGCTTTTTTAATAGTAAGCTGTATTTGAGCTGGTAGCTATGACTTTTAACTCCACGAAACCTTTCCATGCTCTATACAGTTCACCATGTGGAGTTCTGCTTCATACTTTCTCAGTCTTCAGAAATACAAATCTAGATAAAGCATGGGAACAAGCTCAACTTTGCCTCCATCTCACCAATCAGATAAGTCAGCCCTTTTTCGTTTTCATGAACTAGTGATGGGACTAGTGCAAAAGAAAGAAGTTGAACTGGTGCAGAAGACTGCTTCTCAGTCTTGTAACTGGTGTGGGAAGAGAAAACCCATGTTTAATAAAAGAATATTGACAGAATTTTTAAAACGTACAAACATATACACAATTATAAAACTAGACTGCTTGTATTTAAGATGTAAATAGGTTAGTTCCTGTCCTAAATGCTGATTTTCTCATTTAATCCTCACTACAATATTGTTCAATAAGTTCCATATAATCTCTGCACCAAAATTTTACCAGTTGTCCGATGCATGTCCTTTGCAGGAAAATAATACAGTTCCAAATTAAACATTGCATTTAGTTGTTATGTTTCTTTTACCTCCTTCAATAAAAATACTTCTATTTATTTACTTATTTATTTATTTATTTATTTTATATAATGCTCCTTAATTTGTTTTTCTGATGTTTTCTCATGATAATATTTAATTTATACATTGTTTGCAGGAAGAACTCTAAAGTGATGTTCTATGTTCTCATTCCATCCTATCAGATTACACATGATTTTATTTTTCTCCTACTTTTGATGTTTAGTTTGATCACTTCATGAAGGAGAGCTCTTCCGGTCTTCTTCACTTTAAGATTATTATTATTTCTCTTTGTAATTAGTATTTTTAGCAGAGTAAATGTGAGTGGCTAAATATTACACGTATCAAACTTTTCATTTGTACTTTAAAATCTCATGCCTGATCTTTTTCCCACACAGAAGCATTTCTCACCATGCACCGGGCATCAGTATTCTGCAGCATGCCACCATCTTTACTTCTGGATATGCTGGTCACTTGGTTGGCCTCCAACACTCTGCTTTACAAAACTATGACTCTCCTCTCCTACCCTAGCATGAATATGTGCCTTGCATGGCCTTTCTAGTTACTTTAGGGATAAATTGTTAAAGAAAAAAAGCAGAAATAATCATTTTAATGTAGGGATGAAGGGCAATATAGAATGATGGAGGAGAATTTAGATGTGGATCCTTTATTCAAGCTTATTTATTGATTTGTTCAACAAACTGATAGAGAGTTGGGGATATAATAATGAAAAATCAGGATTCTCATACTGATTTAGTAAAATATAATAATTTTCATCCTTGCTTTGCTATTTATAAGATATTACATCTTTGACAATTTACTTTTCCTCTCTCCAGTGCAAATAAATGGTTTTCCTGAGTATAGTACATAGCCCTTTGTTGCTATGATGTTCTTGGTTTTACTGAAAGTCATTGAAACGGTCCTTGATGAAGAAGCTGTGTTTCTCATAATCAGCATGCATGGCTTTCATTGTGATTTTTTTGAGTACTCTTGTTTCATATCCAAAGTAAATTATTGATGGTATTGAAAATAAAATTAATTCTCCTTTATGATGATTCTTGCAATTGGATATCTCGCTAATTTTTATGACTTCATTAAATCAACTAGAGATAGAACCTCTTATTAGATTTGTATCTTGTAGTGAAAGTCTAAGGTGTATGGTAATTTTATACTTTCAGTAACTAGGGAAATAATCATAGGATAGGTCTGTGAATTTACTAGACTCACTGCAGCTTGAACTTACACATAAAATTATATCTTTGAAATCTATAAATATGTTACCTTATGTGACAAAAAAAACTTTGTATATGTGATTAAGACTGTTGAGATTGGGGGATTGTCCAGGCAAATCCAATATAATTTCAAAGTTTCTTATAAAGTGGTAGGAGGAACTGAGTTATAGAAGGCCATGCAACGATGGAAACAAAGGGGGATAAGTTGTGATGGTAGAAACAGAGATCAGACAGACAGAGCAAGAGAGAAAGAGAAAGAGAGATATTTGAAGATGTTACGTTGTTGGACTTGAAGCTTGAAGATGGAGGAAGGGGTCATATGCCAAGAAATAAAGGTACCCTGTAGAAACTGAAAATGGAAAAAGAACATATCATCCCTTAGAGCCTCCAGAAGAAATGCAACCATGCCTGATGGAATTTGATTCAAGGAATTTTGACCTCCAGGACTGTTATATAATGAATGTGTCTTGCTTATCGTCATTAAGTTTGAGATAATTTGCTATAGCAGCAATCAGAAACTAATGCATAAAACAAATAATACCTAACCAATTGTTATTTTTTTTTTCAGTCCTAGGGACAATTTAATCAGTTAGCTATTTCAATCATCTCAGTGAAACACTCACTGCCACTTGGTCTCTGCTATTCCACAAATTTATCACCATTATTGATATTAAGGAGAATATCTCTAGAGTGACATTTCCTACTCTTAACAGTCTATGGAGGCAGCTCTCAGAGAGCTTTTCTGAGATATTAGTGCTCCCTTTACTAATTACTTTTCAATGCTTTCGTGAAGAGAGTGTCTCCTGGACCTTCTTGAGAAATGAAATGCGGGGAGTATGGTTGTATAGTACATCCACAACAAATTAAAACAAGTGCTCCTGTCTTCCAAAACTTTTGGATTTTGTCCTCTACATGCCAGAAATTCTGGCATCTCAGCTTCATTAAATGCTGTCCACTATTGAATTTCAATTTCAGCCAATCAACCACATAATTTTTTAAACTTCCAGCTACATAATCTAATAAAAGAAATCCAGAATCTCTGCTAAATATGCTCATGAGTAAATTTCACCAAATTCAGTGCAAATACTCAATTTTCCATGGACTGTTGACCTTAGAATCCATCCCCAAACATAATCTATCCCCAAATATAATTTGCAACACATTTCTGTGTCACAAATTTCATGATCATATAAATTGGAAGAAACATTTTAATTATTTAAGAAGTACATAAAATATTTCTTTTAGGGTCAGATTTTGTATTTTCCTCCCTGGTATATATTTACATCTGACTCCCAATGTGGGTCTCATGGCAGGAATTAATTGTGATGTGTCTCAAGGAAAATAGGTATCTGCTTATTAACTTACAAGGGTAGATTATTTCAGGATAATTTATGGAGAGAAGACAAATATAGTCAGACAGAAGAAGATAGTATGCTTCTACTGTGATTGGAGGTTCAGAGTGGCCTGGAAGTTCAAGATACACAATTTTTTCTACGTCCACACAGATGTTATTATTTTACATCTCACAGTCTCAGTATTTTCCTAGCCAATGTCATTATCTCATCTTTCTTTTACATTAGAGACTTGGTAAGGCTGTGAATGGTCACAGGTTGGATTTCCTGAGAAGCAAAGTTTCGAATAAAGTTAAGCAGCACAATTATTAGAAAATGCTTGTAGTAACATTTGTGGCAAGCAGGGAAAAGAAGCACAATTAAGCCTTAGATAATCCTATGAGGAGCTTAAAAGCCAAGACATCTCTTCAGCATTGCACCAAGTGGTGTTGAGAAGACCGGGTTTTTAGCCAACAGCATCAGTCAGTCACTGGAGATGCAGAATGCCTCTGGAATGAGGCATGACCTTGGGAGACATATTTTTATACAGTCCAATTATTCTCCAAAGATAATGACACAACTAAGATTGATCATCTAGCACTGCCAGCAGATGGAAGACTTAAGGTATTGATTGTTCAAGGGGGATTTGGCCAGCACATCGCAGAATCCACCATGAAAATCAACTTAGGTAGCAATTCTACAGAACATACAATTACAATGTCAGTGACATCAACCTTGAAGCTACAAAAATAGGAGGTTCTTTTAGGGTCACCATAGAAGTTCTCTAGTTTCCAGACCAAGACTTAAGCTGGTAATTTTAAAATTTGAGTTTGTTATTATTTTATCTCCATAAGAATTTCAGTGTAATCAAGAAAAGTATCTCACTCTATGATCCTTATGGTCATTGTCATTGCTGCAATAGCTAAGGGCATAATAGCCACTTGGTTCTTCAAAGAACTTTTTTCAAGTAAGGACATTATCACAATCAACCACAGATGATAATTGGATTAATCATGATGCCACAGTATGACATGGATTTTTATCATCTCATTTTCCATTTTCGAGAGTTTCAATTCAGCTCAAAGATACACTCAAGCTTATCATGAAACAAAACAAAAAAACACCTTTGAACATTTGAGTATCTGTGTCATGGAGACATCAGCATTTGAGAGAGAATTGGAAAAGCAATAAGGAAACACTAACTTGATATAGAGGTAATAAATGCAAAAGCAGCTTTTGTCTTCATGGTCAAAGAACAGAGGGAAGAGATTAGGATTACTATAATTTAGAAATTTAGAGGAGGGTTACTGCAGAGTTGGGATGGAGGGTTGCTGCACGCTAGTGGTAAGAGACCATGGGTCATGGGCAAGGGTCCCAGTTCAGCTGGGGATCATCCAGCTGCTGCTGATGTCTTTGAGGAAGCATGATGATACTAGTCTTTTGGGATACAAAAAAAATTAAAACCTGCAAAATGGACACAGCAGTTGCTGACAGAGTGAAGGGCAACTGGGTTGATATTAATAGGAAGCAAAACAAAGGTGGCAGATCCTTCCCCTCTCCTCTGGCCTCTCTGTCGCTCTCTCTAGTACCATTCTACTGACATAACCTAAGAGGGAACCAGCCGGAAAAATAGAAATTTGATTTGCAAAGTCTCAGCTCTAGCACAACAAAGAATAGAGATGAGTTTGAAGCTAAGAGAAAAAGCATAACATTTGCTCTTATAGGACTCATGTCTATTTATATATGTAAGAAATACTCCTTGGGTATTGATTTGTAGGGTTTGGGAGTTGTTGACTCAACATTCGTCTCCCTTGCCTCTCTCCCTTTACTATAAAGGCTAGAAATAAAAATATTTGATTCTCACTCTCCCTTGCATCTCAAATATATCATTTTGCTTATTTTTGACTAATGAGAACAAAATACCATGTATATAAAGGTAAAATCTTACCTTTTACTCTTCATCATTTTTCCTTTTCCTTTATAACCCAGAAGTAAATCTCCATTGTCAGTTGAGGACTACATACTCATCAACCCAATGATGAGACTAAATGCTAAAATTAGCAGAGTAAAAGCTAGATAATTGTTATCGCCAATAGCACTTTGTACTACTGAACCCACTCTGAACTGCCTACATCCGGATTTCTTATTCTGTAAGATAACACACTTACATGTCTTTAAGCTGCACTGGTCAGATTTTCGATTATTAACTGCAAACCTTAAAATACCCCAATGTTAATGAATATGGCTATATGCATTATGAAAGATTCCAGTGATTTAGAAGTAATTGATTATAGCTTATTATTAAAATAATCTATATTAACATAGTGAGATATTTAAAAATACAAGTTGTACAGATGTTTGTTTTCATTCGTAAATTAGCTAGGTGATCTTGAAAAATTAATACATATTTCTAGGTCTTAAATTTCCCCATGTATAAAATTTGCCCCATGACTTTCAACAAATCAGATGATCAATTATAAGTCAGATTCATGTCTTCTCTCTATTAGAAAAAGATAGAATGGGCAAACAAATGTTAAAATAATTGAGCTGAGAACCACAAAGCAATGTTGAGGTCCATAAAAATGTCATGGAAAGTACAGAAAACAGCAAGCCATGTATGAGGTTAACAATATGGAAAGCACTTCAACACTCATGTGTTAGAATACTAAGTGAGCAAGACTAAACTAAAAAGTCATCCTAGAATTCTGGTTTTAGCTCTGGCATGTAAAGTACTAAGAAGTCCACATTCCCATCTTTACAGCAACAACAAAAACAAAAGTAAAAATAATACCAACTATCAGTAACTTTTTAAAAGACACATCAAATAATAGGGTGCAGGTCAAATTGCCATCTCTTTACCTAGAACAGAAACTGATGAAGGGAAATGTACATGATCATATTAAAGAATGTCTAGGGATTGACTATAGACTAGCATGAGAATGAGAAACTCTTGGGGGCCATAATTTATGGGGTTGCCTACATGAACATTTGCATTTATTATGAATGAAATGTTTGTGTCTCCCCAAATATATATGTTGAAGAACTAATCCCAAATGTAATGCTATTTGGAGGTGGAAGATTTGGTGGTATCAGAATTATATTAGATTACAAGAGTGATATCCTTCTCATGGGATTAGTGGCTTTATAAGAAAATGTAATAGAGAAAGGATGAGGGAGAGAGGGAGAGAGAGATAACTACCATGTGACAACACAATATGAGATGGCCGCAAGACAAGAAGAGGGCCTTCATGAGAAACTAACCATGCTGGCACACTGATCTCTGGTTTCCAGCCTTTGGTACTTGGAGAAAATACATTTATGTTGTTTAAGTCACTCAGTATTTTGTTATGGCAGCCTGAACAGTCTAATACAGATTCTATCTAGAATCTGCAAAAGAAATTACAGTTTCTAATAATACTACAGTTTCTAATAATAATAATAATAGTAGTACAGTATTAGAAACATATCAGTTTCTCATAGTGAAAATATGAGAAATATTTCCCTTGCTCTGAAAGAGAAAGAAAAAGAGTAAATATTATGAAATACAACCTGATCCTTATTTATAAAGAAGACTTACACTGTAGTGGAAAGGCTTTGGCAGAATGCAATTCTGAATGGAGGCCCAAGCTAGGCAAAGAGAATTTCTCCCAATTCCAGCAACTCTAACTTTCTTGTGTCACCTAAGAGAATACAATGGTAACAAATGTAATAATAATAGTAAAATTTAAAAACACTAAATATAGTTAGGACTTCTGGTTTTAGCTCCAAAAAATTCAGAACTTGGAAGTTGTCACCTGTCCTTACAACCAGAAAACAAGGTGAACAGATTAAAAATTAATGACGTTTTTGGGGCCTGTCAGAGAACTGTGGTTGCGGGGAAACCCCACCCCCAAAAACCTGGAAAACAAGCTAATATAGAGAAACTACAGTTGAGATCTGCTTACCTGCAGTAAAGCTGCCAGAGTTGTAAACTGGTAAGAACACTTAAATGGTAATTTCTATGAACTGAATGAGGCTGTGTGGACTAGCATAAGAGTAAGAAACTCTTGAGGCCTCAGTCTCAGGGAATTCCCCATAATTTCATGGCTTTTTGCCTCCAGAAATTCCATCAGAATGTAAGGGTGAAGAACCAAAATGATACTCTTGGGGCTCTGTTGAGAGTAAAGGAAAAATAATCACTATGAAATAAACTCTAAATATTTTTAATAATAAAGATCTGCTCTGTATGTTAAACAAGCAAACAAACAAGGAAACAACTTTACTAGATCCTAATCCAGTCTAAGAGATTGGCATTTCTCTGCTTCCACACACCTCTAGTCTTCATGTTTCTTCTAAGGGAAAAAGAAAATAGGCTAAGATACTCTTGTTAAGACCACAGCATAGGAACACAGGCCAACTAAAAGATAAAATTTAATCATAATATTATAGAATACTTGCCCTTCCTTATACTTTTCCTCCAAAAATAGAGCTCCACCATTGTAACAGAAGATTAAAGTTGGCAGAGCTGCAAGATGCAGAATCTATTTTAAGAGTTTTCAGGAAGTTCAGACATTGGGAAAGAAAACAAAAACAATGGCAGTAGAGAAATTGGAAGCCTCTAGTACCTGCAGCCATAGCAAGCATTAAACACAACCCAGCTGTAGCCTGATTAACTTAAAACTTCACAATAAAGGCCTATTTATCTCAGTTTCTATTACTTAGAACATCAAGCCCTACTTTCAACAAGAAATTGAGATATGCTCAATGATGAAAAAAAAAAAGTCTGAAAGAACAAAGAAAGCATCAGACCTGACTCAGATATGACAGATTTTGAAGTTTTGAGCAAACCACTTACAATAACTATAATTAATATGTTAAGTACTCTTATTTTAAAAAATAAACAACATGCAAGAACAGATGGGTAATATAAGCACAGAGATGAAAACACTAAGAAGTATCAAAAGAAAAGGCTAGAAATTTAAAAAAAACACAAACAACTGTGACAAAAATAAAGAATGTCTACAGTAGACTAGACCCAGCCAAGGGAACCATACATAAGCTTGAATATTTTTCAATAAATATTTGCTTAACTAAGTGCAAATCGAAAAAATAGCAAAGAAAAATATAACAAAACATCTAAGAAGTGGTACAACTATAAAAACACGTGATATAGTATCAGAAAGAGTAAAAAAAATTGAAAAAGGGGAATACAAACCTTATCTATACATTTATACAGATAAGATTATAGCAAACATTTAACAGAAACTGTGTAACCAAGAAGAGAATGGATAAAATATGTAAGATGTTGAAAGAAAGAAAAAAAAGCCTTAAATTCACTATGCAATGAAATTAAACTTCAAAAGTGAACAAGAAATAAGGACTTTCAGGAAAATGATTACCAGCATACTTGCCCTGCAATAAATATTTTTAAAAGTTCTTTAGAGAGAATGATAATAATCTTGAATCTGCATAAGGAATGAAAATATATTAGATAATAAATAAAGATAAAATATTCTGTCTTATTTATTTTTAATTGACTGGAAAAGTAAATGTTTAGTTAGAGTAACAACAGTAACAATGTATTAGGTGATTATAGCATAAGGATAAGTGAAATGAATTGTAGGAATGTCATAAGAGATAATAAAGAAGATTTGAGTATACCTTTATAAGAATATTTTACAAGCATTTTACAAGACTAGTTTATAAGTTACTTGCATGACAGGGAAGGCAGAATAGTGTTATTTTTAGGTGGATATGGAATAGTTGTAAATGCATTTAATCAACTCTAGAACAATCAGTAATGCTTTTAAAGAAACACTGATATTTCAAGAGAAGAGAAAAAATTAAATTATGCAAAATGTTCAATAAATGCCAAAGAAGGAATATAAGATGCAAAGATACTAACTCAACTATATTGATAATTACTTTAAATATAAATTATCTAAATATGCTAATTAAAAGACAAGGATTATTACTGTAATGGGTAAAAGAAAAAATCAAATAGCTATATGATTCCACATAAACTCACTTTTAATGTAAAGACAACAATAAGCTAAAAGGGATCACATGTTAATACTAACCAATAAAGCTGGAGTGTCTATGTCAATTTCAGAAAAAGCAGACTTCAGAACAGAACAAATTACAGAAATAGACACCACAAATAATAAAAAGGTCAATATTCAAGAAGATTTAAAAATGTCTTAATGTATACCTACCTAGCAACATAGTATCGAATTTGTAAAGCAAACCCTGATAGATCTCAAGGAGAAATAGACAAATTCACTATAATAGTTGGAGAATTCAACATCTCTTATTCAGTAGTAAATAAATCCCATAAGCAAAAAATTATTAACTACATATTTACTTGAACAGCACTATTATTCAACTTGGTCTGAGTGACAGTTATAGAATACTATATCCAACAACAGCAAGATTATGTAGGTGCACATCTTAATAAGGTAACCCCTCTTTAACCACTAAGAGATGATTTTAGAGCACTGTAATAATTACATGATGGTCATTGAGCAAAATCTCACTCAATGTTCTTGTTCAAATGCAACCTCAGAATAGATACTATTAAAAATACACAATGTGTCATAAGTATCTATTAGCATCCCCCAATTTTTCATTTCCTTTGCATCATTCATTTCCTTCTGGTTTTAAGGTCTTGGTAAATTGGATATAATTGCGTTTTATAAGATGGTTTTATTTAAATTTATCCAGAAAATCATCATACATATTTCTTCAGGAGGGTTAGAAAACTATATCCAATATTGCATAAGCTTTTGGAGCTGTACTCTGTTTTCCTTTGAGATCTTCATTCTTTAAGTCCTTAGGAAATTTTCTCGCATTCTAGAAGTTGCTTGTTCACGCTGATCATATTTTCTTTTACTGCGAAGAAGGTCCTTAGTTTAATTAGACCCTATTTTTCAATTTTGGCTTTTGTTGCAATTGCTTTTGGCATTTTTGTCATGAGGTTTTTACCCATGTCATGAGGTTTTACGTATGTCATGAATGGTATTGCCTAGGTTTTCTTCTAGGATTTTTATGGTTTTGGGTTTACATTCAAGTCTTTAATCCAGCTTGAGTTAATTTTCATATAAGGTGTAAGGAAGGGACCCTGTTTCAGTATTCTGCATCTGGCTAGCCAGTTTTCCAAACACCATTTATTGAATAGGGGATCCTTTTCCCAGTGCTTGTTTTTGCCAGGTTTGTCAAAGATCAGATAGTTGTAGATGTGTGGTGTTATTTATGAGGTCTCTGTTCTGCTCCATTGTTCTATATGTCTGTTTTGGTAGCAGTACCATGCTGTTTTGGTTACTGTAGCCTTGTAGTATAGTTTGAAGTCAGGTAGTGTGATGCCTCCAGAGCTGCGTTCTTTTTCCTTAGGATTGTCTTGGCTATACAGGCTTTTCTTTGGTTCCATATGAAATTTAAAGTAGTTTTTTTCTTCTAATTCTGTGAAGATGTAGTAGTTTGACATGAATAGCATTGAATCTATAAATTACTTTGGGCAGTATGCCCATTTTCATGATATTGATTATTCATATCCATGAAGATGGAATGTTAGTTCTCATATCAAGAATTGACAAGGAACTCAAACAAATTTACAAGAAAAAAAAAAACGAACAACTTCATCAAATAGTGGGCAAAGGATATGAACAGACACTTCTGAAAAGAAGACATTTGCACAACCAACAAACATATGAAAAGAAGCTCAACATCACCAATCATTAGAAAAATGCAACTCAAAACCCCAATGAGATACCATCTTATGCCAGTCAGAATCATGATTATTAAAAAGTCAAGAAACAATAGATGCTGGCAAGGTTGCAGATAAATAGAAATGCTTTTACACTGTTGGTGGGAATGCAAATTAGTTCAGCCATTGTGGAAGACAGTGTGGTGATTCCTCAAAGGTCTAGAACCAGAAATACCATTTGACCCATTACTGGGTATATCCCCAAAGAATATAATAATTCCATTACAACGATACATACATATGTTCATTGCAGCACTATGTCTATTCCATGTCTTTGCTATTGTGAATACTGCTGCAATGAACATACGCATAGCAAAGACATGGAATCAACCAAAATGCCCATCAATGATAGACTGGATAAAGAAAATGTGGTACATATACACCATGGAATACTATGCAGCCAAAAAAAGGAATGAGATCATGTCCTATTCAGGGACATGATGAAGCTGAAAGCCATCAACCTCAGCAAACTAACACAGGAACAGAAAACCAAAAACCACATGTTCTCTCACAAAAGTGGGAGTTGAACAATGAGAACACATGGACACATGGAGGGGAACAACACACACCAGGCCTGTTGGGGCATGGTGGGGTGAGGGGAGGGAACTTAGAGAATGGGTCAATAGGGGCAGCAAACCACCATGGCACACATATACCTATGTAACAAACCTGCATGTTATGCACGTGTATCCCAGAACCTAAAATAAAAAAAAAAAACTGGAAATTTCACTCTATATGTAGATACAGTTCTGTTATGACGTTGTCACTGATAATTATTATTCTTTAGAGAATCACACACGAAATTATACAACCAGATTGGCAGAATCTAGCCCAGGTTGTCCAACCTACTCTGGAATTGTTCTAATTGCAGAAAAATATTACTTCTCTAGATTGTGCACCCTACTTTTGCATAGAATCTATTGTAGAGTTTCAAGCATTTTTCTGATGTTTTAGGGACACATTCAAGATTAGTATTAATGGTGCTAGGTTGATTATCATTCTGATGTTTGTTTTCTTAGGATAATCCTCAATTTATTTAAATAATTTCTTTTAATAATATAATATAAAAATATACAAATAAAAATGAAGTATTTGTGGGGTAAGTGTGTAAATCTAAGGTATATACATATAGTGTCTCAACAAAATAGAATTTATGGACACAGAATTTGAGTTCCACACATGAAACCATCAGAAATGCTCTTTTTAGTGTAGTCTTATTTTTCCATTTGATGACTTATATCTAAGTATGTTTTTGCTCATCTTTTCTTTTCCTCAACCTAAATCTGGCAACTCAGTGCAAGCTCAGTTATCTCTGAGGTTGAATTTTTGGAATAATTTCTGTTAAGCAATTTCCTAAAACAATTTAGAGAGCACACAATCAGCTTTCATCACATTTAATCTCATCACGTGTTTAGGCTGAGCATCAGATCTCTTTAATGAGTCATGTGGAAAAGTTGCTTTTTGGCTTAGTAACTGCCTCTATGCTTCAGCAATTTAATTATAGTTAAACACAGAGCAAAAGAATTCAGGAGTCAGCATTGACCAGAATGCTGTTACAAAAAAAGTATAATCTTTAGTGGATTACACTGAATTATATATACAAAATACTCAGTGTCTCATTTTGTGACCTTCACCAAGAACATAATAATAAATTTTAAATTAATTTGGGAAACTTATTTTAAGGAATATAACATTTCTTAAGTACCATGGCTCATATGCTTCATTTTGTGTATATACCACATTTTCTGTATTCATTCATCCATTGATGGACACTTAGATTAACTCCATAGTTTGGTTATTGTGAATAGTGCTGCAATAAATATGAGCCCAGGTATTCTTTTGATATAATAATTTCTTTTCTTTTAGATAGATATCCAGTCGTGGAATTAGTAAATCATATGATAGTTCTATTTTTGGTTTTCTGAGAATTCATACTGATTTTCATAGTGGCTTTGCTAATTTACATTCCAAACTGACAGTGTATAAGAACCCCTTTCTCCTTCTTTTTAAATTATACTTTAAGTTCTAGGGTACATGTGCACAACGTGCAGGTTTGTTACATATGTATACATGTGCCATGTTGGTGTGCTGCAAAGAAAGTAAAAAAAAAAAAAAAAGAATCCATTTCTCCACATCCTCTCCAGTATTTGTTACTTTTTCTCTTTCTAATAAAAGCCATTCTAACTGGAGTAAAATGATATCTCTTGTGGTTTGAACTGTATTTCCCTGATGAGTAGTGAGGTTGGGCATTTTTTCATATACCTGTTGGTCATTTGTATGTCTTATTTCTAGAAATGTTTATCCATGTCTCTGCCCACTTTTAATGAGATCATTTGGTTTATTCACTGCTGAGCTGGTTAAGTTACTTGTATATTCTAATTAAAATCCCTTAATTAGATAAAGAGTTTGCAAATATTTTCTCCCATTCTGTAGGTTCTCTTCACTCTGTTGTTTCCTTTGCTGTGCAGAAGCTTTTTACTTTAAAATAGTTTCATTTGTCTATATTTGTTTTTATTGTCTATTTCTGAGGACTTACTCATAAATATTTTTCTAGATCAATGTTCTGAAGTGTTTCCTCTATGTTTTATTCTAGTAGCTTCATACTTTCGAGTCTCAAATTTAAATCTTTAATCGATCCTGAGTTGGTTTTTGTATATGGTGAGAGATAGGCTTCTAGTTTCATTCTGCATAAAGACATTCAATTTTCCCAGCACCATTTATTAAATAGGTGTCTTTTCCTTAATGTATGTTCTTGTTGCCTTTGTTGGAAACCAGTTGGTTGTAAATACATAGATATATTTCTGGATGCTCTATTCTGTTCCATTGGTTTGTGTGTCTGTTTTTATACCAATACCATACTGTTTTTGCTACCATGCTCTTATATTTTGAATTCAGATAGTGTGATTCCTCCAGTTTTGTTCTTTTTGCTTAGAATAGCTTTCACTATTTGGGCTCCTTTTTTTGGATCCACAAAAATTTTAGAACTTTTTTTGTAATTCTTTGAAAAATGACATTTTTTTTTGACAGGTATTGATTCCACTGAATTTACAGATTGCTTTGGGGAGTATGGTCATTTTAACAATATTAATCCTTTCTATTCATAAGCATGCTTTGTTTTCCATTTGTTTGTGTCACCTTCAATTTACTTCATCAGTACATAGTAGATTTCCCTGTAGAAATATTGTACCTCCTTGCTTAAATTTATTTCCAGTTATTTTAATTTTTGTCACCATTGTCAATAGAATTGCTTTCTTGACTTTTTTCAACTTATTATTGGTGTATATAAATGCTATAGATTTTTGTATAATAATATTGTATCCTACAACTTTACTAAATTTGCTAGGTCTAAAAGTTTTTATTGTTATCTTTAGGTTTTCCAAGGCATAAGATGATACAATGATAAAACAGATAATTTGACTTCCTCTTTTCATATTTGGATGCCTTTTATTTGATTATCATACTTGCTTGCTCTAGCTAGACCTTCTAGTACTATGTTGAATAGGAATGGTTAAAATGGGAATCCTTGTCATGTTTCAGTTCTTAGAAAAAAAGGCTTTCAGCTTTTCCCCCATTAAGTATTATGATAGCTCTTGGTTTGTTATAAATGGCCTTTATTTTGTTTAGGTATATTCCTTCTATATCTAGTTTGTTGAGAGTTTTTATCATGAAGAGATTATGAATTTTATGAAATGCTTTTTTTACATCTATTGAAATGATTAGATAATTTTTGTATTTAAAACTTCATGCTGTTGATGTATCACACTTTTTGATTTGTATATATTGAGTTATCTTTACACCCCTTAAATCAATTCCATTGTATCATTTTGTATATTTTTTTGTGCTATGAGATGCAGTTTGTTAATGTTTTCTTGAGGTATTTTTGTGTCTATGTTCATCAGGAATATTGGCCTGTAGTTTTCTTTTTTTTTGCATACCTGTCTGATTTTTGTATCAGGGTAATTATAGCCTCATAGAATTATTTAAGGAGAATGTTCTCCTCTTGAATTATTTTGAATAGTGTAAGAATCATTGGTGTTAGTTATTTTTTCAAAGTTTGGTAGAATTCAGCAGCAAGTCTATCCACTGCTGTACTTTTCTTTGATGACAGATCTTTTATTACTGCTTTGATCTTCCTTGTTACTGGTCCCTTCAAGCTTCCTATTTCTTCCTGATTTGGTCTTAGTAGATTGTATGTGTTCTGGAATGTTTTCATTTCCTCTAGGTTTTCAAGAATTTTAGTGCATAGTTGTTCATAGTAATCTCTGATACCCTCTGCATTTTTGTGGTATCAGTTGTCTTCTTTTTTATTTCTAAATTTATTTGTCTTCTCTCTTTTTTTCCTTATTCTAGCTGGTGGTTTATTAATTTTGTTTGACTTCAAAAAATCAACTTTTCATTTTGTAGACTCTTTGTATTGTTATTTTAATCTCTCATGTAGTTATCTTCTGATCTTCATTATTTATTTTATTAGCTAATATTGGGTATGGATCATTCTTGCTTTTCTAGTACTTCACAGTAAATCATTAAGTTGCTTATTTGAAATCTTCTGACTTTTTTCAATGTGGGCACTTACTGGCATAAACTTCCCTCTTAAAATTGCTTTTGCTGAATCCCACAGGTTTTAGTACAATGTGTTTTTATTTTCATTGGTTTCAAAAAGCTTCTTGACTTCCTCTTTATTTCTTGACCAAATGGTCATTGAGGAACATGTTGTTTACTTTTCAAGGATTTGTAGAATTTCCAAAATTCCTCCTGTACTTGATTTCTTGTTTTATTCCATTGTTTTTTGAGAATATACTTGATTATAATTTTTATTTTTTAAATTTTTTAGCCCTTGATTTGTGTCCTAACATATGGTCTATCCTTGAGAATGTTCCATATTCCAATGAGAAAAAGGCATATTTTGTCACTGTTGAATGAAATGTTCTGTAAATGTCTGTTAGGTCCATTTGGTCTAATGGGCTGTTTAAATCAAATGTTGCTTGTCAATTTTTTTGTTTAATTTTCTTTGTTTAGTGCTGAGGGTGATTTGAATTTCTCAGCAATAGCTGTATTGGAGTCTATCTATCTCTCCCTTTAAATATATTTGTTATTTATATACAAATTATCTGATGTTGGTGGATATATGTTAAGAATTGTGATACCTCCTACTGAGTTGATCCTTCTATCGTTATATAATGATAATCTTTTCCTCTTCAGTGGCTATACTGAAGTCTGTTTTATGTGATGCAAGTATAATTATTCCTGCTCACTTTTGGTTTATTTTATCATGGGAAATCTTTTCACATGACTTTACTGTAAATGTATGTGTCTTTACAGGTGATATGAGTTTCTTGTAGGCAGCATACAGTTGGATCATGTTTTTATTTTGTTTTTTGTTTTTGTCCATTCAGCCAGTCTACAACTTTTAAGTTGAAATTTTAATTTATTTACATTCAAAGTAATTACTGATACGTGGAAGATTATTCTTATCATTTTATTAATTTATTCTCTGTTATTTCCCTCTTCTTGTTTGTCATTCTGATTTGTTGGTTTTCTGTAGAGATAGCACTTAAATCTTTTTTTCTTGTCTGTGTGTTTGCTCTACCAGTGGTTTTTACATTTTCATGATGATACATAACAATCTTTGTTTCCAAGTGTAGGCCTCCCTTATACATATCTTATTGGGTCAATCTAGTGGTGTTGAATACCCTCAACTTTTGCTTGTCTGGAAAATACTTTATTTCTCCCTCATTTATGAAGGACAATCTTTCTGTGTATAGTATCCCTGGCTACCAGGTTTTCTTTCAGCATTTTGCACATATAATTCCATTCTCTCCTGGTCTGTATAATTTCTGCTGAGAAATCCACTATTAGGCTGATAAAACTTTCTTTACAAGTGACTAGACACTCTTCTCTTGCTGTTTTTAAACTTGATTTTTGCAGTTTGTCAAAACATACCATAAAAAAGGCCTCTTTGCATTTTACTATCTGGGAATATCTGAGCCTACTGTATATGGATGTCCAGATCTCTTGCTAGACCTCAGAAGTTTTCATCTATTGTTTTAAAAGTGGGTTTTCTAATCCTTTTGTTCTCTGTCTTATGGGAACCTGAAAATTTGAAAATGTGTTCACTTTATGGTGTCCCATATGTCTTATGAACTATACTCCTATTTTTAAAAATTCTATTTTCTTTACTTTTGTCTGACTGGGTTATTTCAAGAGGCTTGTCTTCAATTTCTGATTGTTTTTTCTGCTTGATCTAGTCTGTTGTCAAAGCTTGCAGATGTATTTTGTATATAATTCAATGAGTTATTTAGTTCTAGAATTTCTATTTGGTTATTTGAAAAACTCTATCTCTTTGGTAAATTTCTCATTTAAATTCTGAATTGCTTTCTGATTTTTTGTATTGTTTTTTAGTATTGTCTTATAACTCACTAAACTTCTTTAAAATCAATATTTTAAATTCTTTCTCCAAGATTTTGTAAATTTCATTTTAATTGGTATGTATTGCTAGAGAATTACTCTGTTCCTTTGGAGGTTTTGTACTTTTTTTTTCCATGGGTCCTCTGTCATTACATTGATATATGTGCATCTGGTGTTAAAGTTACTTCTTCCAACTTTTTAAATTTGCTTTTATAAGGCATTTTTCTAAAGATGGATCTATCATGTTTGTTGGGTAGGGCACTTTTACTTTGATTCTGAGTTCCTGCAGTAGAGTAATCTCTGTATATAATTTCTTCAGATATAAACAACATCAGAAATGTTTCTGATATCCTTGATGGCTTAGGGTGCAGTTATTAGTAGAGGCAGTAATAAAGTTTTGTTTGGGACTGGGATGTCAGTTGGGGCAGTTTTATAGCCTTTTTGGTAGCATCAATTTGCTGAGCATGACAGTCCTTTGGCCCTAGAGCTACATATGCTGGCACAAGTGTTATTGGGTCCAGGTGAGTCTATTCTTGGCCTTCAAGTGGCTTTCTCAGATGACATTATTGGCAGCAGTCGGCAGGGCATTTGGATAGCAGATGTGGTATGGGCAATGCGGTAGCAGTGTCAGGACAACTCTCTGGGTTCCAAGTGTTGCACACTGCTGTTGGCAGTAGCTGTAATGGTCTGGGTGGAACAGTTTCCAGCATGTGCAGGTAGGTGCCAGCTGTGGTGGTAGCAGTAGTGTGAGCCAGCTCAACCTCAGGACCCCAGGAGAAGGGCTCAGATACCAATAATGATAAACTGGGCTGGGAAATCCTCAGGCCACAGGACCTCATGCTCTGGCATTGGAGGTATGGGGCAAAGCCAGGCCAGATTATCTTGTCCTTAGGCCTTCCAATAATGTGTGCACATGCTGGCTGTAATAGGCAGAAGTGAAGTGATCCTCATCCCCCCAGGTGAATTCCTGAGTGGGGACTGCAGTACCTGTGCTGCAGCCCTACCACTGGGGGGGGTGGGGTTGCTTTCAGTGCAGTAACAGTATGCAAATGAGTGTAAACATGCACTTTACTTGTGCTTCAGTCCAGGCAGCAGTAGCTCAGGCTTTCCTCACAGTTTAGTTCTGGCAGCAGCAGTCCACAGTGAAGGCAGCTGAGGGCAGGGGACCCTGGGATTGTGAATATGTGTAGTGGCTCCTCTTCTGGAGGTAGTGGGGTCACCACCAGTGGCCTGTGCTTTGGCTTCAGTGACAGCAGCCAGCCACAGCAGTGGTTGCAGACAGGGGTTGTCAGTGGAGCTCCAGGGATATGGAGATGCAGATGTGGTTAAGCCCTCTAGCAAGGTGCAGTCTACTGGGGACTTGGTTCTCAAAATGGCACCTTGCTATAGCTGCTTAGGACTGGAAGGATCTGTGGAATCCAGAGTAAACTTCCTCTCTGGAGTAGAATCATTGTACCATCTCCAGACAGCTTTCCATATTAGTTTCAGGGCCAGTGAGGATCAAGTGGCTCTCCTGTGGCTAGCATTGTAGGAATCCGTGGTGAAAATATGGACTAGTTGGGTATCTCTCATTTAACTTTTCCTCATATTGGGAAGTCTCTCCAGGCTCCCAGCCAATCATGGCCAGTCAGGTGACCTTGCTTCCCTCAGTTTCCTCTTTTCTTGCTTCCTTCTCTCTTTTACGTGTGTCTTGTCACTTCTTTGTTGAATTCCAGTTTTCTTAATTAGATGATATATTCAAAGTGTGATTTTCTACTCACTATTTAGGTTCTTGTTTGTGGACATGTGCAAGATGTATCTAGTCAGCCACCTTAAAGCCTGTCCTCAGTTATATCTTTTGCAGTAGTCCAAGAAAGAAATGACGGTAGCTTGACCTGGGTTTCTAATAGTGGAAATGGTAAGTAGAAATTTTTGTATTGTTTATGGAGCCCAGGTAGAGTACAAAAGCAGAATTTCTGGCGACTAGAAGAAAAGCAATATGTGTGGCTAGTTTATAGACACTAGAAGATTAACAATTAACTAAAGGAAGACAAAAAATATTCCCCTCTGCTTACATCTACATTTTTCAATTACGTGTGAAGCAAAGTTATTGCTGGTTGGAAAAAGGTGTACTTGAGAAGAAAGGAAGACTTTAAAAGGTCTTTTTAAAGAGTGAGAAAAGGGAATATTCTAGGTTATTAGGGTAAAATTACTGGTTTATGTAGAGTACTTGAAGGCTCTGAGAATTATTTTCTCTACCAAATGATAAATCTCTAATCCATAAACACAAAGAATGTCCACTCTCCATAGTCTTTTATATTTTGGACTAATTTTCTTTATTTTTACCTTTTATTTGCTAATTTGGGAAGACAAATTATTTATATGAAAGTAGCACACAATTCTTGAGATATGTATTATGTTTTTTCCCTTTAATATCAGGGCTGATATGTTCATCCTAGATAGTCAAAAAATACCATTTGAGTAATTGAGTTAACCACAAAATAAGTGCTCAAAATATTTTGGCACTGCATTATATTAAATATTGTAAATGTAGACATCTCAGAAATGTGCATATGTGTTTACCCAGCTACATTTCTGCAAAAAAGTCATTAATACAGTTTTATTTAGGGATATCAATGAATGCTATTCGGAGCACTTTCCGTCAACTCCTCTTCACTAAATTAGGTTTTGTTTTTACATTCTTGATGTAGAATTTGACTTTTTTGAATATATGCATATCCTTTTTAAAGCTTCCTTATTCTCTGTACTAGAAAAAGCATGTCAGCCCTTGTCTTAAGGAAATCACTCTCTTCTTGGGAAAAGACATGAAACTTGAAAATAGAAAACTATAGGTGATGAAACACAGTCAAACATTCCTTTAAATCATATAGATCTCCAAGGTCTCTGGTACAAGAGAAGAGGCTAATCAGACAGGACATGGGACTTAGTTTTATGGAGTCAGCACAGGAACAAGATGATAAAGAGGATTTAATTTATGTAATGTTATATTGAGTGGTGCAGGAAGTTATTTCAAGGGACTCAATCCACTGGGCAGCCCCTCCTTTACTTACAAGCTTCCCTTAATTAGTTATATCTCTGTTTGTTACATTTTTCTCATCTGTAGGTTAGTTAAATAATAGCAAAGTCTTATGTCAAAGAGTGGCTCAGGGGCTTACATTAAATAAGTGGTAAGGATACATTTGTAGCATATTACATAATATACACATATTAAGTTAATATTTTTCTCTTAATTAATAGATAAGTTCAGAAAAATCCAAACTGTCTCACTTTTTAAATACATTTTTCTAGAGATCAGAAATCTCTTACTATTCACTCATTTGTTCACTCATTTATGTATTTATTTTTTCTTGGATCAACAACATTTATGCTGGCCTGTTTTCTGGGGCTGGGTTTGTGCTTGAACACAGTTCCTGTTCTCAAGAAAAGACAAGGAACCCATTGGACAAAGCTCAGGTCCCTAAAGGTAAAAGCAAAGAAGTTTCTACCAGATGGTAGAATATTCCAGATGGGTTGGTGGAGTTATGATGTAAACTGTCATGCATGGTTATTGTTGTTCTGCAAAGTCTTTATGTAGTAGCAGGCAAGTTGCCAAACAAAAATTTATATAAAATATTTTTTCTCAAATTATAGAAATTGAGAAAATATTGAAATGTCAGAAATGTTCTAGCCAAGAAAGAAATGACCAAATGAGATCTTTGTGAGCCTTTTAATTTTACACATGAAATAATTTCCAAGACTAGAGGAAAGACATTTGTTTGGAAAGTGAGGCAGAGTAGTAGGATATAACCTGATTTGTTCTATACTTTCCCCAAAATACTATCCAGTCAAAGTACTGAAAGTTGTGAAGGTATGTTACTGTGCATCCTGATCCCATTCATTCATATATTAACAATATTATCTGTTTTTTGAGAATAAAGGGGAAATTTCAAATGCTGTTAATGTCTGTATTTTCTTTTCAATATTTACTTGAGTGCTTACTCACCAGCATGCCTTGGTATAACCTAAACTTGGAATAATACCACCAAAAAGCAATCTATAAATTTTGGTCAGAAACACTTGAACATTTGACTATGGAAGCAGAAGTCTATGAACATATAAACTAATGTTAATGTTTGTTATGCTGGCATGGGTGTTTTGTATGCATTTTTCAATTAAGTATTCTTAATAATTTGCAAAATAGTTACTAATATTACAAAATTGTATATAAGAAACTGAGTCTCAGCTTAAGTTGTTCAATATCACACAGTTATTAAGTAGAATAATTGCGATTTGAAGCATTTCTTAAATTGATATTTAGCTTTCATAGTCTTTCTACTAGTTAATGCTATCTCTCCATAGTCTTATTCATAGCTTATATTTATTGTAAATATATTATAGGTAAGGCGCTGGGCTGTCTGTACTGGATAATGCTAAAGAATATGAGCTTTCCCTGATCTGACAAAGCTTTTTATATACATAAAATAATACACACAAACATATACACACACACTCCAAAATACAATATGTAATGTGTATGAATAAATAATAGTACTAGAAAAAGTCTTGAATAATGTATCTTCAGATATATATTTCAGCAAAATATGTATCTTCAGATTAGGATGGTTTTGTGTAGAAGGCCAAGTTTCACCTGTAACTTGAAAGATAGGAAATGTTTTAATAAATCAGAGGACAGAAACATATCCACACGTTAAGACATGGAAAATCTCTAAGCATCTTTGGGTGATGGGAAGTCGAACGAGCTTTTATTTGTAGTTTAGAAGAATTGTAAGAGATGAGTTTAGAAACATAATTGCTATAGAAAAGTTTCTTGGTGAAAACTTCAGTTATAATTTTAAAACATGGAAAGGGTTATAATAGGCATATTAATTTTTTTCGACTGACTCCAATCTCCACCTCCTGGGCTCAAAAGGTCCTCTCACCTCAGCCTCCTGAATAGCTGGGACCACCACACGCAGCTAATTTTTCTATTTTTTATAGAGAACAGGTTTTGTCATGTTGCCTAGGCTGGTCTCAAACTCCTGAGCTCAAGCAATCTGCCTGCCTTGGCTTCCTAAAGTGCTGGGATTACAGGCATGAGCCACTGTGTCCAGCCTAAAACTTTAAAATGAAATAAAATGTTAAGAAATCAATGAATAGATTTAACAGTAGATTAGAAAAGGCTAGGTAAGGAATCATTGAACTGGAATATAGAACAGTAGAAAATTTTCCAATTAAAACATTGAGTGTGCTAAAATATTTGGAGATTCTGGAAAATGATAAAATTAATAATTTATGTTGAAATTTGATAACTAAAAGATACATTCTATAAGCTTTAGTGTAACAACTAAAAGAATAGCTAGATAATATAAGAAATTTGTCTCAGATAATAAATAATATGAATATATAATAAAACCAACAAATGGAGAAAGAAGAAGAAAGGAAATATAAAACATTCAGGGCAAATATAAAACAAATGCTAATACAGAATAGTAAGTCTAAAAATACCAGATGTTGTATTAAATGTAAATAAATTAAATATTCCAATTAAGAGACAAAGATTAAAAGGCTAAATTTTACAAAACTAACTATATCCATAATGCTTTAGGGGGAGTAAATTTACGACATTACTAAAATGTGCAAAAATCTGCTATATGATAAATAAGTTTTGCTTCTAGTAATTTACTTTAGAAAATACTTCCATATATGTTAAAGATATATACACAAGAAGTAACTATAAAAATTACTTCTTAACTTTGTAATGACATGTATTTTGAATATCTTTATTGATGTATAATTTACACAAAACAAAATGCACTAATTTTAGGTGTACAAATCAAGTTTGTTAAATGCTTGTGCCCATTTAATCACAACCAGAATCAACGTAGAGTATGTTTCCATCGTTCAAAACTTTGTATTACACACATTTATGATCACTACTGCCTGCCCATGTCCCAAGCAAACATTAAAATGTTTTCTTATTATAAATTTTATTTCTCTTTCATAGAATTTGCATGAATGGAATTATATATAATATGCTCTTTTGGGTTTAGTTCCCTTTGCTCAGGGTAGAAATGTTGTTCTAATCCATAAGATTGTATGTATTGGTAGCTTGTTTTTATTATTGATAGGTAATGTCCCATTGTATGGATATATCTTATTTTTTATCTAGCCACTTGTTGATGAACATTAGAGTGATTTCTAGTTTAGCATTATTATGAATAAAACTTTTAGAAAGTTTCATGCACATGTTGGTATGGACGTTTTCATATCTCCTGGCCGATACCAAGAAATGCAATTACCAGGTCAAGACGTGAGTCTATGTTTAATGTTATTTACTGTTTTCCAAGTTTTTGTACCATTTTATATTCCAACTAACAATATATGAGAACAATAGTGGCCCCATTTCTTTGACAAAACTTGGCACTGATGTACTACTTAATTTTAGCCATTCTAGCAGTGTGTATTTTCATCTAATTCTGGATTAAATTTTCAATTTTAAGGACTAATATTATGCAGCATCTTTAACTTTTTTATTAGTTATTCTTACAGTTCCTTTTAGGATGTACTGCTTAAATCTTTTGCCCTTTTTATGAATGATTTGTTATATTATTATTGATTCATAACATTTATTGTATATTTTAGACATAAATTATTTGCCAGGCATATATATATATATATATATATATAGCTCCTATTTTTCTTCTCATCAGTGATTTCCATTTTAGTCTGTTAGCAGCATCTTTAGAAAAAATACATTTTTAATATGCTGACTCTGTCAGTTAATCAATTTTTTTTTTAGTTTTCTCTTAAATATGTGTTAATAGTCTCCACTGAAGCCATCTGGGCTTAAGAGTTTTCTCATTGGATTTTTTTTTTTTTCAAATTACAAATTCTGTCTATTTAATATAGAGAGAGCTACTTGCTATTAAATGTTTTTATTTTTCTTTTGATACTTTAAGGAATTTGCTTATTTCATCATTTAAAAGTATATTGGCATCAAGTTTATCATAATATTCTATTATTTTCCTTTTAATTTATTTTTAATCTGTCATAATTTTCTCTCATCTCTGATCTCAGTAACTTACATTTTCTTTTATTGGCTTTTTAATTATTTTATTGATATTACTCATCTTTTTGAAAAAACAACTGGTTTTGCTAACTTTCCTTGTATTTTTTGTTTTTCTGTTTTTTTAATTTCTGCTTTTAATTATTTTCATCTTTCTACTCACTTTAGGGTCAACAAGATTTTATTTTTCAAGTTTCTTGGTATTTAGACAGTTTATTTAAAATTTTTCTGCTTTCCTAATGTATGTAAAGGTATATGATTTCCTCTAAGCAATACTTAGTTGCAGACCAAAATGCTTGACATGTTCTGTTACCTTTATTGTGTTGAAAATACGTACTAATTTACTTTACAACTGTTCTTTCACACATTGTTAAAAGTACATTGATTAGGTTTTAAATATTGAAAAAAAACACTGTAGTTATTACCTATTATTCTTAAGAGAACATGCTATCTATGACTTAATATTTTGAAGAAACTCTTTTTATAGCCCAGTCAATAGTCTATCTTGATGAGTATTTTATGTGTATTTTTTTTAAAAGTGTTCTTTCTGCAGTTGTAAAATATAGTGTTCTGCAAACATTAATTCTAGGGGTTCATAATGTTTACATATTCTGTATATTTAGTATTATTACATCTTTTCATATTATTTTTAAAAGAGGATATATTAAAACACCACCTATGAAGGAAGAGAAAGATCTCCAAAGCAGAGTTCCAAATAACTTAATGTAGATACTCTGCCTTCAGAGAAGTAGAGTATAACTTCCTACTCCCTGTATAGTCTACAGATAATGACATTCTTCCAAAGCGTAAATATGGAAGAGATTAAAACAGCAACCTTACAGTAGAGAAGTCTGAGAAATATCACTTCAACCTGATGATCAAGGTCAATATCCAAAGTGCCGAGTCATGTCGATACATGCAATAGTATGTAGCCATGATATAATGTGATGTCGATGGTATTTTACCTCTATGGTCTTTCTCTCAAAAAACCATGACACCATTGTAATCACAGAATACACACACCCTAAATATGTAATTCAGTTGAGAGACTTTCTGCAGAATATTTCACTAGTATTTCTCAAAATTTTCAAGGTCTTTAAGAATCAGCAAGTCTGAGAAACTCTCACAGCCAAGAGAAATCTTAGCAAGATAACTAATTGTAATGCTGTGACTTACATGGAATCCTGGAAAATAAAAAAGACATTAGGCAGAACTAAGGAAATAAGTAAATTTTAATGAATAAATAAGGAAATTTAGCTAATAATAGTATACCAATATTGGTTCATTAGTTGTAACAAATGTACCATCTTAATGTAAGATGCTAATAATAGGAGAAACTGGGTAAGAGGTATATGGGAATGCTGTCAGCGTCACAATTTTACCTAGAGAATTTTCAACTTCTCTCTTTTCCTCCTCACTAACCACCTACCACACACACAACATCAGTTTTTTTTTTTTTAAAAATGTAGAACAATAACAGAAATTTTTATAGCTGTCTTAGATTTTTTAAAAAACCTGACAGATTTGTAAATAATTCAAGGTTGAATTAGATTATAAACTCATAAAAGTTCTTAAAATAACTAGACAGAATGGAACAATAGAAGTAACAAATAAAAATAAAAACACAACTATAAAGTCAGACGTTTTACAGATGCTAGAAATACAGAGATTAAAAAAAGTCTTTCTCCTTACATAATGTTTAGTCTAGTGGAGAAGACATAATATTAAACATAAATTTATGATTAGTCAGACTAGGTTAAATCTGTTAATTACATGTTCCAAAATAACCCTGCTACTTTTCCTTCATGTATCCTCTATCCTTACAAATTTGGTAGATTTTCTTTTTCTCTACCTTGTATTATCTATGATGAATATGTCCCATTTATTTCAGTATCTTCAGAGCTTAATGAAATAAAATTTAATACATATATTATTAATTGAACTATAATTAATTGTCATAAATCAGAGAAGGAAAGTTAACACTAAACATAAACAGTATTTCTAAAAGTTGAAGCTATTTAAAAGTGTAAGGGGCATCCTTGTAAAATGTAGAAGCCTCCACTTCTTTGTAGTTCTAAGGGTTGAATTTGATGTCTATCCTTGTAAGGTCTCTTCTAATTTGAAGTTTCGCTAGTTCCATGAGCATAATATATCGATGCAAATTAAATGTAAGTTGGCCGGGCACGGTGGCTCACGCCTGTAATCCCAGCACTTTGGGAGGCTGAGGTGGGCGGATCACGAGGTCAGGAGATCGAGACCATCCTGGCTAACATGGCGAAACCCAGTCTCTACTAAAAATACAAAAAATTAACCGATGTGGTGGTGGGCGCCTGTAGTCCCAGCTACTCAGGAGGCTGAGGCAGGAGAATGGCGTGAACCCGGGAGGCGGAGCTTGCAGTGAGCCGAGCCGAGGTCAAGCCACTGCACTCCAGCCTGGGTGACAGAGCCAGACTCCATCTCAAAAAAAAAAAAAAAAAAAAAAATTAAATGTAAGTTGTTGCACATATTCATGTTAAGTTGATGAAGTAGCTCTAATGAAGACAAAAGAATATACCTAAGTTGAAGTCATCCTGAGAGTTACATTGAGTTAACTTCTTTGGAACAAGAAAATTCTCAAAGGTTATAACTGTTAAGTACAAAAATAGTACTTAACGTTTTTCTATATTCACAACTTATATTTTCCCATGCTGTAAATTTATGTAAAATGTGGTACAAGATTTAAAAATGTACCACTCTGATATTACTGTGATTGACTCTTGTATCTGTAGAACCACATTAACTTTCTGCCTTTAATCTCTTGCCCTTTTAATTCATCCTCCACGCTCTGTGAAGTATCTTCTAAAATGTAAATTGGATGATTTTACTCCTTTTTTTCAAGTTATTCAGTGCTCCTCCACCACCTCAAAGATAAATCTAAATATCTTCATATGCTATATGTAGTGCCGCAGTGTTGGCACTTGTGTCCTCTTTTCCAAATTTTATGCATAGTGTTTACCATGAGAATCCCACAATATTAATAGCTCCCTAAGTGTGTCCTGCACTCTCATATTATCTTTCTCTGTCCAGATTGCTCTTTCTCCAACATCCGTCTAACTCTTCCTGGTACTTCGAGCCTCAGTTACACATGCACATTCTTCTGAAAGATTGGTGTGATTATTCACTGCTTTCATTGTAGAGTTGGTTTAGTGCCTCTTCTGTGTGCTTTGCCTCATGTGCAATTCATCACCTTTCTTGTCACTAAGTATTTTAAAGTCAATGTTCTTTTGTGTGTTTTCCACTAGATTCCTTATTTCTTCATGTTGAGACACTGATACTATATCTAATATTAATACAAAGATCTTCATTGAGTACTTTAGTAATAAGTGAATTTCTAAAATTCATTTACCCAAATAAAAAACCTAGGCCCTCTGCCACAGTAATATAGTCTGTATTTATACTGCACACTTTCTTCAAAGGAAGTCTTCTTCAAAAAATATGTAAACCCCTTTATATACCAACCTAATGTAGACTATGATACAATATCTCCATACCTAAATGAGATTTAAAACGTTTTCAGTCAACCCCTGGGTAAGCAGAATTTTAAAATTTCTCTTGTCAGGAATAATAATTGAAAGGATGTGATTATAACTAAGATATCTAGCTGCCAATCAGTACTAGTGAGAAAGAAGGAAAAAATGAAAGAAAAATTAAAAGAAAAATAAGAGAGACAAATGTCACAGAATCAAAGGCATTCAAATGGACTATTTTGTAAATCTTCCCAACATGTTTCCCACTTCATAAACTTATTACTAACTTGTCTCTATCCACAGGTCTACCAGCATTTCCCCATTCTTTCTTTAAGGTTCAAACTTCTTTAAATCTCCTCAACATAAATCAGTAGACAATATTAAAAAATAACAATTGTAAGAAATGTCCTGCTTTCCATGGCAACCTATTAGTACTGCAGCATATGGAGGAATGAATCAGAGCAGAGTGGCAAGACATGCTGGCAAGGGGCAAGAATGCACCAGAAGGGTCCTTGTTTTAGGCTAATTGTTTCTCCCCCAAATTCATATGTTGAATCCTTAGGTCCCAGAACCTCAGAATGTGACTGAATTTGGAGGTGGGGCCATTAAAGAGGGGACTGAGTTAAAAATGAGGCTCATAGGATGGGCTCCAATCCAATGTAACTGTGTCCTTATATGAAGAGGAGGAAATACCCGGGATGTGCGCTCACACAGCAAAGGCTGTCTCCCGTCAAAGGATAGAGGCCACAGGAGAAACCAAACCTGCCGACAACCTGATCTCGGACTTCAGCATCTAGAACTGTGAGAAAATAATTACTGTTATTTAAGCCACCTCCTCTGGGGTATTTTGTCATGCCGTCTCTACCAACCTAATACAGGGTCGAAGCTGAGAGAAGGCCCTTTGGGAGTCAGGGCCTGAGCAAATCGTGCATCCAGCCAAGGTGGAAGCTTAGGTCAGCAGACTGGCGATAATACAGGATTTTGAATAGCATTGAGACTAATGAGACACAGCCTTCCCACTCTTGAAGCAGAGAAGTACAGGTATGGAAAAGAAGAAAACTAGATTAAAGGAGGAGGTTCAGTTTATATCCTTTTTAACTGTTTACTGAAAGAGCCTGAAAAGCAGAAGCAGTTCAGTAGAAATGAGCACAATTAGAGCTTACTTTTTGTTTTCTAAAAATTATTCTGTATTAAAAGGAGCTACAAATGCTTGTATTTTAAGGGGCACTGAATAGCCAGAATGATATTTAAAAAGAAGAATGAATTCAGAGATTCATACTTCCAAAATTTAAAACTTACTACAAAAGATGATAAACAGTGTGATACTGCCATAAAGATAGATATATAGACCAATGAACTAGAATGGAGGAATTAAACCTAGACACTGCCAGCCAACTGATTTTCAACAAAGATTCTAAGACCATTCAATGAGTAAGGAAAAGTCTGTACCAAATGGTGTTGAGGAAACTAGATGTCCACATATAACATAATAAAACTGGACTCATATTTCATACCATACACAAAATTTAACTCTAAATAGACCCTTACCTTAAAGCATATTCAACAATCAATTTAAAATAGGTCAATGATTTAAGTATAAAAGCTAAAACCAAAAAACACTGAAAAAATAGGCATAAATGTTTATGACATTGGATTTTGCAATGGATTATCAGAAATGACACTGAAAGCATGAATTAAAAAAGAAGAAAAATTGGATTTTATCAAAATTAAACACTTTTGTGCATCAAAGTTAACTACCAAGAAAGTAACAAGACAACCTACAAAATAGGATAAAATATTTGTATATCATGTATCTGATAAGAGTCTAATAATCAGAATATATAAAGAACTTTTATAAGTCAACACCAAAAAGACAAATAATCCATTAAAAAGAAGAGTAAGGACTTGAATGGACATTTCTCAGAAGAAGATATAGAAATGACTAATAGGTATGTGAAAAGATATTCAATATTATTAGTCACAGGGGAAATTCAAATGAAAACCACAATGAAATGCTGCTGAACACTGACTAGTATAACTAGAATCAAAAAGAAAAACAATAAATGTTGGTAAGTATACAGATAAACTGGAATCCCTGTACATTGGTGGAAGGAGTGGTATAGCTACTGCAGAAAATAGTTTTGTCATTCCTCAAAAGTTAGAACAGAATTCCCATATGATCCAGAAATTTTACTCCTAGGTATATACCCCAAATGACCGAACACAAATTGGAGCAGGCCCTGTTACATGAATGTTTACAGCAGCATTATTCACCATAGTGCCCAAATATCTCAACTATGCATCAACAGCTGAATGTACAAGACAAATTTTGAAATACATATGCAATGGAATTGTGAAATACATATGCAGTGGAATATTATTCAGCAATGAAAAGGAATGAAAGAATGATAAATACTACGGTGTGAATGAACTTTGAAAACATTATGCTAAGTGAATGAACCCAGACACAAAAGGTCACATATTATATGATTCTACTTTTATAAAATATCCAGAATAAGCAAATCCATAAACATAGAAATCAGGTCGATGTTTGCCAAGGTTAGGAGAAGTAGAGAATGGGGAGTTACTGCCTAATGAGTATACAATTTCATGTTGGGGTGATAAAATATTTTAGAACTAGATAGAAGTGTTGGTTTCACCACATTGTGACTGTTCTAACTATTCTAAATAACACAAAATTTTTATTAAAATCATTAACTTTACATTATGTGAATTTCCTGTCATTAAAGACGTCCTCATTTGTTAATCATCATAGTCACAACACAATGTTAAATGACACTAAAACTAGTATGTAAATGTAGAATAAGGAATACAGTCTTACATAGTCTCAAAGTATGTACCCACAAAATATGTATTAATTTAAAGGGAATAAAAACAGTAACTTTACATTAGAGAAACTTCACAGACATCCTCTTGGTGAGATTTCATCAATGTGATGAAGGCACCATTAATGGGACAATTCTACAGGTATGCTATTCAATAAGATACAATGAAAGACTCAGTATCATCTCTGTAATTTGCAGGCCCAAATGCATGGCCTGTGTGTAAACAGAAATAAGTAACAACTGACTGGAATGCTCAATACTGGATTGGGTCCTTATGTTCAAAACTTTTTGAGATGGTGCAAAAAACAGTGAGATCCCTGGCAATAGTATGCAGGTTTCTTTTTTTCACATTTATTTTATTTTTTATTTTTATAGTTTTGGTGGGAATAAGTACAGTTTTGTTACATGGATATATTGTGTAGCCCACCTGGGCTTTTAGTGTAAATGTCATCCAAGTAGTGTACATTTTACTCATTAGGTAATTTCTCATTCCTCACCCTGCTCTCAATCTTCCACTTTTCTGAGTCTCCAGTGTCTATTATTCCACTCTCCATGTCCATGTGGGTACATTGTTTGGTCCCACTTCTAAGTGAGAACATGTGTTATTTGACCTTCTGTTTCTGAGGTATTTCACCAAAGATAATGGCCTCCAGTTCCATCTGTGTTGCTGCACAAAACATGATTTCATTATTTTTTATGGCTAATATTCCATGGTGTATATATAGATTTTCTTTATCCAAGCATCGATTGATGGGCACCTAGGTTGGTTCCATACATTTACTATTGTGAATAGCATTGTGATAAATATGAATGCAGGTATCTCTTTTATATAATGATTACTGTTTGTTTTCACTAGTGGTATTGTTGGATTGAATGATAGTTCTATTTTTCGTTCTTTGAGAAATCTCTATATTGTTTTCTATAGAAGTTTTATTGATTTACATTTCTACCAACAGTGTATAGACATTCCTTTTTCTCCACATTCTGACCAGCATCTACTTTATTACCTTTTATAATAGTAATAGCCATTCTTGGCCGGGCATGGTGGCTCATGCCTGTAGTCCTAGCACTTTTGAGAGGCCAAGACACGCAGATCACTTGAGATCAGGAGTTTGAGACCAGATTGGCCAATAAGGTGAAACACTTTCTCTACTAAAAATACAAAAATTAGCTGGGCGTGGTGGTGGGCACCTGTAATCCCAGCTACTTGGGAGGCTGAGACAGGAGAATCACTTGAACTGGGAAACCGAAGGTTTCAGTGAGCTGAGATCGCACCACTGCACTGCAGCCTAGGTGACAGAATGACACTCCATCTCAAAAAAAAAAAAAAAAAGCCATTCTCATGAAAACAAACACATAGATCAGTGGAATAGACTAGATAACCCAGATGTAAATCTATACTTCCAGAGTAGACTCATTTTTGACAAAAGTGTCAAGGACATAAATTGGGGAAAGGGCAGTCTCTTCAATAAATGGTGCTGGGAAAACTGGTTATGGATAAGCAAAAGAATGAAACTAGACCCCTATCTCTCACAATATAGAAAAATCAAATCAAAATGGAAGAAAAACTTAAATCTAAGACCTTAAACCGTGAAACTACTAAAAGAAAACATTGGGGGAAACTCTCCAGAACATTGGTCTGGACAAAGATTTTTCGAATAATACCCTACAAGCACAGATAATCAAAGCAAAAATGGGCAAATGGGATACATCAAGTTTAATAGCTTCTGCACTGAGAAGGACACAATTAACAAATTGAAAAGATGACTAACAGAATGCGAGAAAATATTTGTAAACTACCCATCTGACAAGGGATTAATAACTAGAATATATAAGGAGTTCAAACACCTCTATAGGAAAAATATCTAACAATCTGATTTTTAAAATGGGCAAAAGGCCTGAATAGAAATTTCTAGAAAGAACTTTAGCATGGTAAAGACATATATGAAAAAGTGCTCAACATTTATGATCATCAGAGAAATGCAAATAAAGCTAAAATGAAATGTCATCTCATTCCAGTTACAATAGCTTTCATCGGAAAGTCAGGCTATAACAAATGCTGGCAAGGATGTGGAGAAAAGGGAACCCTGTTACACTGTTGGTGGCGACGTAAATTAGTATAAACACTATGGAGAATCATTTAGAAGTTCCCCAAAAAACTAAAAATAGAGCTGCCATATGATCTAGCAATCTTACTTTTAGATGTATATCCAAAATAAAAGAAATCAGAATACTGAAGAGATACCTGCACTCCTCTGTTTATTGTGACACTATTCACAAAAGCCAAGATTTGGGAGTGACAGATGAATGTATAAAGAAAATGTGGTATGTATAAACAATGGTCTACTATTCAGCCATGAAGAAGAATGAGTTCCTATAATTTGCAACAACATAGATGGAACTGGAGGTCATTACGTTAAATGAAATAAGCTAGGTACAAAAAGACAAACTTTGCCTGTTCTCACTTATTTGTGGGAGCTAAAAATGAAAATAATTGAAATCATGGAGATAGAGAGTAGAAAGACTGTTACCAGAGGTAGGGAAGGGTTGTAAGATGGTGGGGGGAAGTGGGGATGTTTGATAAGTAGAAGAAGAGGGTTGGAAAGAATAAATGAGACCTAGTGCTTGCTAGCATAACAAGGGTGACAATAGTCAATAATAATTAATTGTACATTAAAAAATAACCAAAATAGTGTATTTGGATTGTTGTAACACAAAGGATAAATGCTGGAGATGATGAATACCTCATTTTCCCTGATATGATTATTATGCATTGTATGCTTGTATCAACATATTTTATGTAACCCATGAATAAATTCACCTATTGTGTACCCACAACAATTAAAATAAAAATAAATAATAGGCCGGGCACGATGGCTCACGCCTGTAATCCCAGCACTTTGGGAGGCCGAGGTGGATGGATAATGAGGTCAGGAGATCCAGACCATCCTGGCTAACACAGTGAAACTCCATCTCTACTAAAAATACAAGGCAGGAGAATGGCTGAATGGAATGAGTTGCAGTACCTAATCCCACGGCACTCACCTGGGCAACCGAGAAGGCTCGTCTCAAAATAATGTATAAAAAGGCGTCTCATTGTGGTTTTGATATGCATTTCTGTGATTAGTCATGTTAAGCATTTTTAAAATTTTTTTTTGGTCGTTTGTATGCCTTCTTTTGCAAAATGTCTCTTCATGTCTTTTTACCACTTTTTAATGAGGTTTTTATTGTGGTTGTGTTGTTGTTTGAGTTCATTGTAGATTCTTGATATTAGTCCTTTGTCAGAGGCATAATTTGTTAGTATTTTCCACCATTTCGTAGGTTGGTCACTCTGCTGATTATTTCTTTTGCTTTTCAGAAGCTTTTTAGTTTAATTAAATTCTATTTGTCTATTATGTTACTGTCGAGTTTCTTCTGAGGTCCTAGTCATGAATTATTTGCCTAGGCCAATGTTCAGAAGAGTTTTTCTAGGTTTTCTTTTAGAATTCTTATAGTTTTAGTTCTTATATTTAAGTCTTTTTTTCATCTTGAGTTGACTTTGGTATATAGTAAGATAGAGGGGTCCAGTTACATTCTTCTGCATATGGTTATTTAATTTTCCCAGCACCATTTATTGAATAGGGTGGGCTTTTCCTAGTGTATGTTTTTGTCAACTTTGTTGAAAATCAGTTGGCTGTTGATAAGAGGCTTTATCTCTGTGTTCTCTATTCTATTACATAAATCTATGTGTCTATTTTTATATCAGTACCATGCTGTTTTGGTTACTATCACCTTGAGGTATAATCTGGTGTCAGGTAATATGATGCCTCCAGATTTGTTTTGTGCTTAGGATTGCTTTGGACAGTCAGGCTTTTTTGGGGGGTTCCATATGAATTTTAGATTTTTTTTATGATTTTGTGGAAAATGGCATTGCATTGAATGTATTGTATTTTGATAGGGATTACACTGAATCTGCATATTGCTCTCGGAAGTATGGTTATTTCAATGATATTTTTTTAATCCATGAGCATGGTATGTTTTTACATTTGTTTGTGTCATCAGCAATTTCTTTTATTAGCATTTTGTAGTTTTCTCTGTAGCTATCTTTCACTTTCTTGGCTAAATGTGTTCCTAGGTGTTTTATTGTTTTGTGTTAGCTATTGTAAATGCGACTGACTTCTTAATTTGGCTCTCAGTTTGATCATTATTGGTGTATAGAAATGTTATTGATTTTTCACACAATTTTGTCTCCTGAAATTTTACTGAATTTATTTATCAAATTGAGGAGTCTTTAGGGTTTTGTACATGTAAGATCATATTATCAGCAAACAGAGATAATTTTATTTACTACTTCCAATTTGAATGCATTTTATTTCTTTCCATTGCCTGATTGGTCTGCCTAGAACTTTGAGTATTATGTTAAATAGGAGTGGCAAAAATGGGCATCCTTGTTTTATTCCAGTTCTTAGGGGAATGCTTTCCATTTTTCCGCATTTAGTATGATGTTGGCTGTGGGCTTGTTGTATATGGCTTTTATTATTTTGAGTATGTTGCTTTTATTCCAAGTTGGTTGAGGGTTTTTATCACGAAGGGATTTTGAATGTAATCAAATGCTTTTTCTGCATATCTTGAGATTATATTTTTAAAAAATTTTATGTGATGAATCAAATTTATTAATTTGTGTATGTGCAATAACCTTTGCATCCCTGGAATAAAATTCACTGGAACAGGGTGAATTATCTTTTTGATGTCCAGTTGTATTCTGTTTGCTAGTTTCATTGAGATCTTTGCATCTGTGTTCATCAGGGATATTGGCAATAGTTTTCTTTTCTTATTGTGTACTTACCTGGTGTTGATATTAGAGTGATACTGGCTTTGTAAAATGAGTTAAGGAGAATTCCCTTCTCTTTAGTTTTTTTGAAAACTTTCAGTAGTATTGTTACTATATCTTCTTGTACCACTGGTAGAATTCAACTGTAAGTCCATCTCATCCTGGGCTTTTTGTTTGGTGGGGGGAGATTTTATATTACAGATTCAATCTTATTACTTACTATTGGTCTGTTCAGAATTTCTATTTCTTTCTCATTCAGTCTTGTGAAGTTGTATGTTTTCAGGAATTTGTCAGTTTCCTATAGGTTTTCTAGTTTGTAAGCATAGAAAAGTTCATAATAGTCTTTGATGATCTTTTGTATTTTTATGGTATCTGTTGCAATATACTATTTTTTTGGCAAAATTTCCAGTTGTGCTTATTTGAATCTTCTCTTTTCTTATCTTCCTCAGTCCAGCTAGTGGTATTTCAATTTTATATATTTTTTCAAAGAACCATTTTTTTCATTTCATTTATCCTTTGTATTTTTTTTTTTGGTCTTGATTTCATTTAGTTCTGCTCTGATTTTTGTTATTTCTTTTCTTCTGCTAGCTTCAGGCTTGGCTTGTTCTTGTTTTTCTAGTTCCTTAAGGTGTGATATTAGGTTGTTAATTTGTAATCTTTCTATTTTTGACATAGGCATTTATGGCTATAAACTTCCCTCTTAACACTAATCTCTTGTATCCCAGAGACTTCAGTATATCGTGTCTTCATTTTTATTCATTTTGAATTTTTTTTTTAATTTCACCTTAATTTCGTTGTTGACTCCAAGTCATTCAGGATTATTTTGGATCATTTTGTTTAATTTTTATGGATTTGCATAGCTTCAAGGGTTCCCCTTGGAATTGATTGCTATTGTCAGAGTGTCAGTGATATCATGTGAGAAGAACTTGACCTATTATTGCTGGCTTTGAGAAGGAAGAGAGGCTGTGAGCCCCTGGATGTGGCCAGCCTCTAGAAGCTGTGATATTCAAGGAAATACATTCTCCCCTAGAACCTCCAGAATGCAGCACCTTGACAACAGCTTGATTTTAGCCAGTGAGACCTATTCAGATTTCTGATCTACAGATCTAATTTCTTCTAGCTAAATGAGAACCACTTGCCTGAGAAGTTCTCTTCATTGCCCAGGGAAAGCACACAATGACAGACTGACCCTGGCATACAGAAGTCAGGCCCTTTGACTCAAAGTGAGACCAATTTTGTGGTAAAAGTCAGGCTTCTGGGCTCCCTATGAAATCAAGCTGAAGATGGTGGACTAGAGGTTTTGTTGGCATGCTTCACTTACTCGGAAATAGCAAAAATTGTGTTTAGACATTCATACAGTGAATGTATATCCAAGAAGGAAAACAGTTTTGCATTCTTTGTGCTATTTTTATACTTTTCTATACATTTTAAACATCACTAAAAGAAGATGCAGTGACTCTCAGAAAAAAAGTGGTTACTTAGTAAGCATATCTCAAGAAAATATTTTGATATTAAAAATTATCTGTAAACCATGGTTATTCATACACCTACTTCAAAAGATATTGTATTAAATAAGGTAATGCATGGTTAAGTACTCTGCAAATTTCCTGGTTTGTGCTACTCAGTAAATATCAACTATGGATGTGTAATAACAAAGGGAAATTAGGACAATATCTCAATTGAGTTCCTTTACAATAATGTATTTTATAAATTGCAATTTAGTTCATACAGCTAAGAATAACAGGCACAGTCTATTTTTAATTATCAAATTAAAACTTCAACATTCTTCAGTGTTCTTAACCAATCTCAGTGCTTTGCTGCTTTTTGTTCACTTTAAAAGATTACATATTTTATTGAAGAAATGATGTATGCATGTGTTTGAAATGTTTTGAAAAGTATTAAGAGCAGCAGATAACAGGTCTCTTTTAAACACTTTAGAATAAGTCATTGTAAGTATTATCTTATATACATTTCCAAAATATTTCTTTACAAAGACTCACCCTCACATATTAAAATTCACGTTCAGATATAAAGACATTCACATTTCTACATTGTATTTTATCACCTAAAATTAAATTCTGAATATATTTCTATCAAGCATATATGTCTTTCTATCCCATAATATTAAATTGTATTTCATTGTAGATATGCAGAGTTTTTATTTAAAATAATTAATAATCAGTACAAACACTGTCCAATCAGAATGACTGCCTGAACACTCAAAACAAACATGGGTGTAATAGTGCCACAAAACAACAATTTCAATAGCTTATAATTTCAAGCATTTATTTCTCATTCCTGAGTTTACAGATTCACTGAATTTGAGTTCATATAGCTTTAGTGTTTCTTACTCTAGTGACGAGGCTTAAAGAGGAAATGTTCTCACTGTGGATGTTAGGAATGCAAGAGAGTTTGCCTAACCACACATTGTATTTAGAGCTTTATGCCTGCTTACACATCACTGGCTAAAGCAAAGTGTATGACTCGGGGCATCAGGGCAAGAGCAGAATGGGAAGAAACATTTGTAAACAAATGCTGATGTTTATCAAACTGAATGTCAGTTCTGTATGGAATTAGCACTATTTTTTATTTTTAATTTTTGTGGGTGCTTAGGTGTATATTTTTATGGGGTACATAAGATGTTTTGATACTGGCATGCAGTGCATAATAATCACATCATGGAGAGTGGTGTATCCATCCCCTCAAGCATTTATTCTTTGTGTTACAAACAATCCAAGTATATTATTTTTGTTATTTTTAAAAGTACAATTAAATTATTATTGACTATAGTCACCCTGAAGTGCTATCAAAGAGTAGGTCTTATTCATTCCTTCTATTTTGTGGTACCCATTAACCATCCCCATCTCGCCACTGCAACCCCAACCCCATTACTCTTCCCAACCTCCGGTAACAATCCTTCTACTCTCGATCTGATTAGTTTAATTGTTTTGATTTCTTAGATCCCACAAATAAGTTAGAACATGGGATTAGCACTATTTCATTAAACAAATTTTATTGATGTACACATATATTGTTTCTGTTCTATAATTATTATAAGCAATGCAATAATAAAACTTTTTAATTTCAGGTAACTTTTTATTTTCAAGCTTTTAAGTTTCTATAGTAATAAGTTTCTATAGTAATAAATTGCCCAAAAGTAGACTTTCTGAGTCAGAATATAAACATCATTATTTTGATCGAAGCTATATTCTAAAGAAATTGTATTCGTTTATGTTTCCATAGCAATACGTGAATGCTTTATTCTTCACACACTTCCCTATACTGTATGGAGAATTGTATATTACTATATCAATTTGCATTTCTATAGTTTTTAGTGAGTTTGAAGAATTTCACATATATACAAATCACACAACCTTCCCGTTAGTATGAACTGCATAATTCTATTTGTTATTCATTTTCTGGTTGTACCCATTTTCAAATAGGAGCCTCTAGATATCTTCTCTTAGGCAGAACTTCTTTTATATATCTTGCCCAATATTTGTATTATGTTGTTGGTCTTATTTTAATTGATGCTTACTAACTATTTGTATGTTATCAATTTTAGTCATTTGTCAGATATGTGCAGTGATGTTATATTCTCACAGTTTTGGGCTTGACTTTTCATATACAGCAGGTGCTCAAATAATATCATTTTGTTCAATGTCCTTTTATTATAACACTAATGAGAAAATAAAATTGATTTCCAGCTAAGGTTACTGCCTGTGTGGAGTTGGCGTGTTCTCCCCACGTCTGCGTGAGTTGTCTCCAGGTAACTAAATTCTTCTCTTATCCCCAAAATGAGCACATTAGGTGAATTGGTGTGTATAAATGGTCCCAGCCTGAGTGAGGGTGGATGTGTGTGAGTGACCCTACCATGGAATAGCATCCTATCCAAGATTAGTTTCTGCCTTGCACCCTGAGCTGCTAAGTTTCTGCCATCCATGACCCTGAAATGGAATGATTAATAGCTATCTTATTTGTTTTTAATTACTCTTTCTTAAATGTATGCATTGTTAACATTTATTTCAATGTTTAATATCAGAAGCATTTTGGTCGTGTTTAGAAGTTTGGTGATGTTTCTGTGTCCAAAAATATGCAATAGGAACTTAATTCTCATTTGTTTCAATTAGCTTATGTTAGAATTCGTTTTGTTATATGATTTTTCAATTAAAGTCACAGTTTCCAAGAAGCTATCAACAATGTTAAGTGAGTACTTACTATACTAAACTGATGATATATGGTAGACAGATGTTCTTAATTTTAATGAAAGCTACCTTATTAATCATTTTTATATGTAGTAAATTTTGTGTCCTGCTTCAGAAATTGATGTGTACTGAAAAGTCAGAAAATAATTTTTCTATTTAGATTTAGATTTAGATTTATGATACATGTCAACTTCAGTTACGTATATTGTACAAGGTAAAAGTTGTGGTTCATTATTTTTCACTATACATATTCACTTTTCATAGGACATTTGTTAAAATCATCAAATCCTCCACTAAGTTACAGTGAAATCTATGCCATGATTCAAGTGAATATTTTACTATGGGTGTGTTTCTTTATTAAGCTCAATTGGTTCATTTTTCTGTCTTTAATACTCCACTGTCTTAGTAATTGTAGTTTTATGGTACAACTTAAATGTTGGTGCTGTAACTATGTCAGATTTATTATTTTTCAAGATAGAGAGTCTAGACCATTCCATCTCATTTAGCTTTTCACATAAACTTTCAGTTCAGCTTGTTGATTTAAAAAATACAAACTACAAATTTGATTGGAATTGCGTTGAACGTATAGATAAATTTGGAGAGAATTGACAACTTTGTAGTAGAGTTACCTCTTCATTTATTTAGTGTTCTTTAATTTATCTGAGGAATACTTTAGAGAACTTTTCATGTAGAGGTCTGGAAAGCACTTTTAAAAATTTATTCATAGATACATGGTGTTTTGTGGTACTAATATAAAGATATTTTTAAATTTTATTTTCTATTTGCTTCTATCTGTTTGTTGATAGTATATAAAAACTCAGTTTATGTTTTGTACATTGATTGTATATTCAACGGAAAGCCAAAATTATTCATTTGTTCTAATATGTTAATGGTACAGTAGTGTCCCCTTATCTGTGGTTTTGCTTTCTGAGGTTTCAGTTACCTGTGGCCAACCGTGGTCCAAAAATACTAAACAGAAAATTCCAGAAATAAACAATCCCTAAGTTTTAGATTGTGTGTTGTTCTCAGAAGCATAATGAAATCTTAAGCCATCCTTCTCTGAAATCACCTATTTGTTAGTCACTTAGTAGCTGTCTTAGTTATTAGATTGACTGTCATGGTATTGTTGTGCCTGTGTTCAAGTAAGCCTTATTTTACTTTACAATGGCTCTAAAGCGCAAGAGTAGTGATGCTTGCAATGCAGATACGCCAAACAGAAACTGTAAAGTGCTTCCTTTAAGTGAAAAGGTGAAAGTTCTCTACATATTAAAGAAGTAAAAAAATTTATGTGAGGTTGCTAAAAGCTTCTAGAAGAACAAATCTATCTGAAAATGTGAAAAAGTAAGAAACAAAAAGCGTGTATAGTATAGATTGGGTTTGGTACTATTCGTGGTTGTTAAGTATCCACTTGAGCCTGGGAACCTATGAAAGGAGGAAACTACTATGAGGCTTTTATATTTTCTATATACAAATTCAGCTTATTTATAAATACAGGTTGAGTATCCCTAATCTGAAAATCCCAAATCCAAGTTACTCCAAAATCTGAAACTTTTTGAAAGCTGACATGTTGCTCAAAGGAAATGCTCATTGGAACATTTTGAATTTCAAATTTTGGAATTATGGGGGCTCAACTGGGTAATGCAAATGTTCCAAATCTGACAACATTTGAAATTCAAAACAATTGTTTCCAAGCTTTTCAGATAAATGATGTTCAACCTGTAATGACATTATTTACCTTTTTCTTTCTGATGCATATACATTTTTAAATGTTTCCTAACATATAGCAGTGGCTATACATTAATATTCAATAAATTAAGTTTTAATGTCATCCTTTTTTAAAAGTTCTGAGCTAGAAGAAAGTGTTACAAGTTACCATTAAATATGATATTAACTAAATTTTACAGACTGTTTTATATTAGGAATATTTACTTTACTATCAACTATGCTGATAGCTGATAGTTTTTATCAAGAGCATGTATTGATATTATGAAATGTGTTTTTTCTGTATCTCCTGAGATGATCCTATGGTTTTTATTCTTTATTCTGTTTAATATAATGAATATTGCTTTGATTAAGTTTTGAATATTAAAACGTTCTTGTATTTTTAGAATAAACCCTACTTGGTCAAGGTTTATTATCATTAATATGTTACTGGTTTTGGTTTGCTATTATTTGTTTAAGGTATTTGTGTCTATTCTCATGAGACGTATTGCAAAATATGTTAAGTGTCTTAAGAAGAAAACTGGGCTTGTGTTTGAGGCAGGTAATCTTATTCTCATTGTGCATCATTTCCCCAAACACTGTAAGAATTCAGGAGATTTCACTCTCACCATTTTCTGCATAAAGCTTTAGATTTCAGTATATTTAATGTAGAAAAATCTGGATACATATTTGGGGATTCTCCAGATTCCAATATTTCATGTCAGCCTTTGTGACTCTCAAAGATTCCACTGGTTTCTTTTTTTTCCAAAATGGTTCCTTTCTTAATCCAAGCCAAGTCCTCAGCCCTTGTCCAGAATTGGCATCTTTTCTCAGATAAAAATATTGTCATCAATATCTCACTTAGGTAAGGATAGGGTAAATTATCCAAATTAAAAAATTACCCAAATCTAAGGATACTCAGAATACTTAATAAATTACCCAACTTAAATTAATAGTTAAGCTGGTAAATAACAAATTAATTGAATAGTAAAGATTTTGTGCATCGCTGTTAAATAGGAAATTTAAACTAAAACCTAGAAACAAATTTAGTTTATTCATACATTTTACCAAATTGTTATTGAACACCTACCATGAACATGGCTCTGCACAAGGCAATGGGATGTATAAAAGAGCAAAACATTGGCCTTGCTTTCATTGAACTCACAATTCATTAAGAAAAACAGTTATATAGTATTTCCACAAACACGACAATAAAATTATGCAAAAGGTACAAAGTTAATATACTTATGAGAATAGATAGCTACGTGGGATATCGTTATCCAGGTCAGGTTCCGTGAATTTCATGATGTGTAAGCAGGGATTTCATAATTAAACACTTATTTGCCAGAAAAGTAAGAGCAAAGCAAACTCTTAAACAGATGGGAAAACATATACAAAGCTATATAATATAAAATAGCTTAATGTTTTAGGAATTCTGTGAAACTTACCATCATCTTAGTGGAAAATATAGTAGGGTATAAAGTTGGAGAGATCAACAGTTACTGGATCCTAAGCCTTATATCCTATACTTAGAAAAAGCAGAACCTATTAAAAATTTTAAACCTGAAATCATAACAAAAAGATAGAAAATTATAGAATATAGACATATAATATGAAAAATAAAATCCCATTCTACCCACTCTTAAGTAAAACATGAATTCATAGATTTTGCCCCCAAGAAGCTTACATTCTAGTGTAAAAACATTTAGAATAAGTAGTATATTTATGTTCTTTAAAATATATTGAAATCAGGCAGAGGGAGATCATGAGGTCTGGCGAGACAACCCTGGCTATATAAAAAAGTTATCAGATGGGTGGGGCCTTTTCCTACCGGAGCTGAGACAGAGAATGGTGAAACCAGAGGCGTTGCAGTGACTGGAATCGACTGTACCCATCCTGGGGGATCCACTCAAAATAGTTGAAGATCAAATTAGGGAGAAAATAGTAAAGATTGATGCAATTAAAGAAGGAAATATCCACTATCCTAATGTTATAAATACTTATAGATTTAACAATAGATATGTAAAACATTTTATTTTGAAATCTATAAAAACTGTTGAAAGACATGCAAAAAGACCTAAATAAACAAAAAGAAACCTCATATTCATGGTGAAAGACTTAATATTGTTAAGATTTCAATACTTTGTAAATATTCCCTAAATTGATTTATAATCTATGCAATCCCTTTTAAATAGCAGCTCTATTTTTGTTTTGTTGTTTTGTTCTATTTTGGCAAAAATTCACACTATGGTCCTAAAATCATATGGAAATATAAGGGACCCAGAGTAGGCAATCTTGAAGGAGAAAGTATGAAAGACTCATACTTCAGAACTTCAAAACTTAGTACAAATCTACACTTATCAAGACAGCATGGTATTGACAAAATTGACACATAGATCAATGGAAAAGAACGGAGAATCAAGAATTAAATTCTTGCATGCATGCTTGACTGGTTTTATACAAAGGTGCAGCAACAATTCTATCGATAAAAGTTCAGTGGAACTGAAACTGATAGGCAATACTAGGGAACTGAGACACGGAAAAGCCTAGAAAGAGAACAGAAATGTTGAAATGGGCAAGACTTTGAATTGAGTAAAGATAATTGTGTAAGTTGCAGGGAGTGAGTAGTTGTTTCTAACATTGAAACAACATGAAATCAGGATCTGTGTTCAAAAAGATTGCTATGAATATGGTTATTAGATTTAAAATATAATTTAGTAGCTCCAACCCTAATTGCTTTAAACATCAGGATATTACTGTGCTATATTTTGATCATTTACTATGACACATCTTTTCTGTAGGATCTCATCAACTCTAACCTGGTCTATGCCAGTTTCTTTTATCCCTTTTTATGTCCTCACAACAGCCACCAGAAACTGAAAAAGGCATGTCTCTTAAAGTTAGCATGCCCAACAAAGAATTAGTGATTTACCATCATCTCTAACAGATTTTTTTTCAATTCTCTTTTATTTCAATATATGGTATCACAATTCACACAGTTACTCAACTTAAAAAAAAAAGGAGTTATTTTTCCTTTTACTTCACCCTATACTCAAAACATGAGTAAATCCTGCCAATTTCCCTTCATAATGTAACTTTAGCTTTTCTACTTATTCACTTTCTATCCTAGATGACACCATAATATGTAATGTGGACAATTGTAGTAATATCCCACCTTGGTGTCTCAGATATCCTTCCTACTCTGCAATGTAATCTCCACTCAGCAAACAGAGGAATAGTTTAAAAATACAAATCAGACCATAATCACTCCCTTGTTTAAAATCTTCTGATTGTTTCTTACTTCACTTAGAATTAAATCTTAACTTTTCACCATGAAGTCTAAATCCCTGCATGAAACAGACTTTGCATGTAAGAATTGTTCTCTTCATTCCAGCATCAAAACTCTTTTACATCCCCAAGCCTTTGAGCTTTCAATTCTTTTTTTCCTTGAATTTCCACCCTTCATAGCTTTTCATGGCTAGGTTCTTTAAATGGTAAAGCCTCTTCTCAACTATCCTTACAGACACTCAATTTGGTCATCCATTCTAAAACATGAAAACTCCCATTCTATTGTCAATATTCCTCGTATTACCCTGTCATAGTAGCTTCATGGCACATAATACTATGTACAACTTTGTTGTATACTTATAGTTTTATTTTTACCCCATGCCCCTCCTCTACACACTCTGAAGAAATAATCCTGGCAAATGAAAGATGCTCATTAAATATTTTTAGAAGAATGACAGTTCAAACTTATTTTAGCATTACAGAGTAGGCTTCTATATACTGTCCCTTACATCAGTAAATTCATCTACCAATTTAGTATTCTACATACACAAGCTGGCTTATCATAATTGTTTTCCTCTAAAATGTCTTTTCCTTTGTACATGAAAAAGTCATCCATTTGCATAGTGATAAGACACTGTTATATATAATGCCAAGCTCTAAACAAATCACTAAAAAAGTGAATAAGAACATTATTATTGGCTAAGGCTAGTCATTTACAGTGATGGTTACTCACTAGTTCCCATTATGAACAATGGAACATGGAGAAAATAGCTGGGGGGTAGAATTAACAATGTCTACTATAGATGCCACGGTAAGATAAAGGAAACATTGTATAATTGGCATATCAGTAGTAGAATTATAATTTATACAATTCAATTTTTTATTAGGCTAGAAACTTAGCGTAAATATTTATTTTAAAAGGTCAGGAGGAGAGCTTGAAAACCTTACTGGAAAAAATAACCCGTTTGTTATCATGCAGGAGCTCTCACTCTACAACACATCTGTGAGTTAAAAAAATTTCTTTAAAATTTTAAAATCTCATTCTTCATGTAAGACGGAATTCTATTATGCTTTTATTATTCCCAGTGAGTCTTTTGCCTACTGCTTTTGCACAGGAAATAAAAATACTTTCTGTAGAATAAAATATGCTAATATCTGTGCTTGCAATTCCCATATTTTAATTTGTATTCTTCACTGTTACTACAGAAAGAGACAGAGGTTTTTCCACATACCTAATATTTTTGCTATCTTATTCAGGCCTTCCAAAGTCAGCTGTGTTAGAAGAGAATCAAAAGTGGTAGTAAATGCTGCTCCTAAAATATAAATTGATATAATCTCAGTGAAAAACAATTTAGCTCCATCAGATATGTGGAATCTAAATATGTTCATATTCTTTGACCCAGTAATTCAATCACAAATAGAGCTTAAGAAATAACAGGATGAGGATAATCATTCACATGTAAAGATTTTCACTGCAGGGTCATTTATATTAAAGAATAAATTGGTAATGGTCTGACTATATAAAAGTAGAAGATTGGTTAAATAAACTATGACACATCCATAAAATGGAATACAATACTACTAATAAAAATACTGTGCATTAATAGTTAATGCCATGGAAAAACACTCATAATAAATTATGTACCAAATGCTGGCTACACAGATGTATGAACTGCAAAGTCCTAATTTTGTGGGAAGAAATTGTGTGTGTGTTTGTGTTTGTGTTTGTGTGTGTGAGAGAAAGAGGTAAAGGAAAAAAGTAATTATAGTGATTTATCTTACTGTCAACTTATGATGTTTATGGTTTTTTTTTTTTTTTTTTTTTTTTTGAGACCGAGTCTTGCTCTGTCACCCAGGCTGGAGGTGCAGTGGCGTGATCTCGGCTCACTGCAGGCTCCACCCCCCGGGGTTCACGCCATTCTCCTGCCTCAGCCTCCCGCGCAGCTGGGACCACAGGCGCCTGCCACCTCGCCCGGCTAATTTTTTGTATTTTTAGTAGAGACGGGGTTTCACCGTGTTAGCCAGGATGGTCTCGATCTCCTGACCTAGTGATCCGCCCGCCTCGGCCTCCCAAAGTGCTGGGATTACAAGCGTGAGCCACCGCACCCGGCCGTTTATGGTTTTTTTTGTAGTGTTTTCTAAATGTGTCTATTTGTGTGTTTGAGTGTGTGTGTGTGTGTGTGTGTGTGTGTGTGTGTGTAGGACATTTATTTTCAAACACAATACTGATTTGACGTTAGAAGAGAAGAATGTCTTGCATTTCACTAGCTGAATCCTTTTTTATGCTATAAGCAGCTCATTTCCATTCTGTGCCATTTCATTATTTCACATAAGTTGATCAATACATTTTGATGATAAATTTGGTATTTGTAATCACTTTCACCATTCACTGTTGTCATGCTCACTATCTCTCTGGCCAAAGATCAAATTTATTAACAGTGCTTCTCTGAATCCCTCATGTCACAGTCATGGGGCACTCATGAGGCAAATACATAAAGAGAAATGTCCAAGTTCCAAACCTCATGAGTATTTGTGGGGAGAGTTTCCATGGTCTAAAATAAGAGACTTCTTTAAAACATTCATCATGTTCAGACCCAAGTTCCACTTGTGAGATTCTATCTTAAGAAATATATCTGGGCTTAAATCAGAGTATCATTTGCTTTCTGTTGTTATTGCTTTCTGGTTTCCACTTAGGACGTCTTTGTTTATCTCTGGGTCATGAAGATATTCTCCTCTGTTTCCTACTAAAATTTTATAATTCTAGCTTTTCCATTTATGTATGTGATCCGCCTTTAATCTATTTTGTAAAAATGTGAGAAACGTGTGGAAATCTGCTTTTAAATGCCAATAACCAATTGTTCCAGCATCAATTATTGAATCAATATTGAATACATTGGTGGCTTTGTGGAAATTATAAATGTGGGTCTATATATGGATTCTCTTTTTGTTTCAATTTTTCTTTTTTTCTCCTTTTTTAGGATTTTATTTTTATTTTATTTTATTTTATTATTATTATACTTTAAGTTTTAGGGTACATGTGCACAACATGCAGGTTTGTTACATATGTATCCATGTGCCATGTTGGTGTGCTGCACCCATTAACTTGTCATTTAGCATTAGGTAAATCTCCTAATGCTATCCCTCCCCTCTCCCCCTACCCCACAACAGTCCCCAGAGTGTGATGTTCCCCTTCCTGTGTCCATGTGTTCTCACTGATCAATTCCCACCTATGAGTGAGAACATGAGGTGTTTGGTTTTTTGTCCCTGCAATAGTTTACTGAGAATGATGATTTCCAGTTTCATCCATGTCCCTACAAAGGACATGAACTCATCATTTTTTATGGCTGCATAGTATTCCATGGTGTATATGTGCCACATTTTCTTAATCCAGTCTATCGTTGTTGGACATTTGGGTTGGTTCCAAGTCTTTCCTTTTGTGAATAGTGCCACAATAAACATACGTGTGCATGTGTCTTTATAGCAGTATGATTTATAATCCTTTGGGTATATACTCAGTAATGGGATGGCTGGGTCAAATGGTATTTCTAGTTCTAGATCCCTGAAGAATCGCCACACTGACTTCCACAATGGTTGAACTAGTTTACAGTCCCACCAACAGTGTAAAAGTGTTCCTATTTATCTACATCCTCTCCAACACCTGTCGTTTCTTGACTTTTTAATGATCGCCATTCTAACTGGTGTGAGATGGTATCTCATTGTGGTTTTGATTTGCATTTCTCTGATGGCCAGTGATGATGAGCACTTTTTCATGTGTTTTTTGGCTGCATAAATGTCTTCTTTTGAGAAGTGTCTGTTCATGTCCTTCGCCCACTTTTTGATGGGGTTTTTTTTCTTGTAAATTTGTTTGAGTTCATTGTAGATTTTGGATGTTAGCCCTCTGTCAGATAAGTAGGTTGCAAAAATTTTCTCCCAATTTGTAGGTTGCCTGTTCACTCTGATGGTAGTTTCTTTTGCTGTGCAGAAGCTCTTTAGTTTAATTAGATCCCATTTGTCAATTTTGGCTTTTGTTGCCATTGCTTTTGGTGTTTTAGACATGAAGTCCTTGCCCATGCCTATGTCCTGAATGGTAATGCCTAGGTTTTCTTCTAGGGTTTTTATGGTATTAGGTATAAAATGCTTGTGATTTTTGTACATTGATTTTGTATCCTGAGACTTTGCTGAAGTTGCTTATCAACTTAAGGAGATTTTCCGCTGAGACAATGGGGTTTTCTAGATATACAATCATGTCATCTGCAAACAGGGACAATTTGACTTCCTCTTTTCCTAATTGAATACCCCTTATTTCCTTCTTCTGCCTGATTGCCCTGGCCAGAACTTCCAACACTATGTTGAATAGGAGTGGTGAGAGAGTGCATCCCTGTCTTGTGCCAGTTTTCAAAGGGAATGCTTCCAGTTTTTGCCCATTCAGTATGATTTTGGTTGTGGGTTTGTCATAGATAGCTCTTATTATTTTGAGATACGTCCCATCAATACCTAATTTATTGAGAATTTTTAGCATGAAGCATTGTTGAATTTTGTCAAAGGCCTTTTCTGCATCTATTGAGATAATCATGTGGTTTTTGTCTTTGGTTCTGTTTATATGCTGGATTATATTTATTGATTTGGGTATGTTGAACCAGCCTTGCATCCCAGGGATGAAGCCCACTTAATCATGGTGGATAAGCTTTTTGATGTGCTGCCAGTATTTTATTGAGGATTTTTGCATCAATGTTCATCAAGGATATTGGTCTAAAATACTCTTTTTTGGTTGTGTCTGTGCCAGGCTTTGGTATCAGTATGATGCTTGCCTCATAAAATGTGTTATGGAGTATTCCCTCTTTTTCTATTGATTGGAATAGTTTCAGAAGGAATGGTACCACTTCCTCCTTGTACCTCTGGTAGAATTCGGCTGTGAATCCATCAGGTCCTGGACTCTTTTTGGTTGGTAAGCTATTGATTATTGCCACAATTTCAGAGCCTGTTATTGGTCTATTCAGAGATTCAACTTCTTCCTGGTTTAGTCTTGGGAGGGTGTATTTGTCGAGGAATTTATCCATTTCTTCTAGATTTTCTAGTTTATTTGCGTAGAGGTGATTGTAGTATTCTCTGATAGTAGTTTGTATTTCTGTGGGATTGGTGGTGATATCCCCTTTATCATTTTTTATTGCATCTATTTGATTCTTCTCTCTTTTCTTCTTTATTAGTCTTGCTAGCAGTCTATCAATTTTGTTGATCTTTCCAAAAACCAGCTCCTGGATTCATTAATTTTTTGAAGAGTTTTTTGTGTCTCTATTTCCTTCAGTTCTGCTCTGATTTTAGTTATTTCTTGATTTCTGCTAGCTTTTGAATGTGTTTGCTCTTGCTTTTCTAATTCATTTAATTGTGATGTTAGGGTGTCAAGTTTGGATCTTTTCTGCTCTCTCTTGTGGGCATTTAGTGCTGTAAATTTCCCTCTACACACTGCTTTGAATTTATCCCAGAGATTCTGGTATGTTGTGTCTTTGTTCTCATTGGTTTCAAAGAACATCTTTATTTTTGCCTTCAGTTATGTACCCAGTAGTCATTCAGGGGCAGGTTGTTCAGTTTCCATGTAGTGGAGCCGTTTTGAGTGAGTTTCTTAATCTTGAGTTCTAGTTTGATTGCACTGTGGTCTGAGAGACAGTTTGTTATAATTTCTGTTCTTTTACATTTGCTGAGGAGAGCTTTACTTCCAACTATGTGGTCAATTTTGGAATAGGTGTGGTGTGGTGCTGAAAAAAATGTATATTCTGTTGATTTGGGGTGGAGAGTTCTGTAGATTTATATTAGGTCTGCTTGGTGCAGAGCTGAGTTCAATTCCTGCATATCCTTGTTAACTTTCTTTCTCGTTGATCTGTCTAATGTTGACAGTGGGGTGTTAAAATCTCCCATTATTATTGTGTGGGAGTCTAAATCTCTTTGGAGGTCACTCATGACTTGCTTTATGAATCTGGTTGCTCCAGTATTGGGTGCATATATATTTAGGATATTTAGCTCTTCTTGTTGAATTGATCCCTTTATCATTATGTAATGGCCTTCTTTGTCTCTTTGATCTTTGTTGGTTTTAAAGTCTGTTTTATCAGAGACTAGGATTGCAACCCCTGCATTTTTTTGTTTTCCATTTGCTTGGCAGATCTTCCTCCATCCCTTTATTTTGAGCCTATGTGTGTCTCTGCACATGAGATGGGTTTCCTGAATACAGCACACTGATGGGTCTTGACTCTTTATCCAATTTGCCAGTCTGTGTCTTTTAATTGGAGCGTTTAGTCCATTTGCATTTAAAGTTAATATTGTTATGTGTGAATTTGATCCTGTCATTATGATGTTAGCTGGTTATTTTGCTCGTTAGTTGATGCAGTTTCTCCCTAGCCTCGATGATCTTTACAATTTGGTATGTTTTTGCAGTGGCTGGTACTGGTTGTTTCTGTCCATGTTTAGTGCCTCCTTCAGGAGCTCTTTTAGGGGAGGCCTGGTGGTGACAAAATCTCTCAGCATTTGCTTGTCTGTAAAGGATTTTATTTCTCCTTCACTTATGAAGCTTAGTTTGGCTGGATATGAAATTCTGGGTTGAAAATTCGTTTCTTTAAGAATGTTGAATATTGGCCCCCACTCTCTTCTGGCTTGTAGAGTTTCTGTTGAGAGATCCCCTGTTAGTCTGATGCAGAGGTTACTGCTGTCTTTTTCTTTGTGCCCTGCCCCCAGAGGTGGAGCCTACAGAGGCAGGCAGGCCTCTTTGAGCTGTGGTGGGCTCCACCAAGTTCGAGCTTCCTGGCTGCTTTGTTTACCTAAGCAAGCCTGGGCAATGGTGGGCACCCCTCCCTCAGCCTCGCTACCACCTTGCAGTTTGATCTCAGACTGCTGTGCTAGCAATCAGTGAGACTCTGTGGTTGTAGGACCCTCCGAGCCACGTGTGGGATATAATCTCCTGGTGTGCCATTTTTTAAGCCTGTCAGAAAAGTGCAGTATTAGGGTGGGAGTGACCCGATTTTCCAGGTGCCATCTGTCACCCCTTTCTTTGACTAGGAAAGGGAACTCCCTGACCCCTTGTGCTTCCGGAGTGAGGCAATGCCTCGCCCTGCTTTGGCTCGCGCATGGTGCGCTGCACCCACTGTCCTGCACCCACTCTCTGGCACTCCCTGGTGAGATGAACCCAGTACCTCAGATGGAAATGCAGAAATCACCCGTCTTCTGCATCACTCACACTGGGAGCTGTAGACTGGAGCTGTTCCTATTCGTGTGTCTTGTTTCAATTTTCCTATTTTTCAATTGCTACGCAAATATAAAACCATCTTTATTACTGTACTTTAAAGTATAATACTGTAGCTTTATGATTACCATAGCTTTCTAAAAATCAATGTACTATAGCTGCATAGGGCTGAAGTCAAGTAGCATGTGCACTTCAACTTCATCATTCTTTTTTACAAGTTTTAGTGTTAGCTTTTCAATTCCTATTAAAAGCTCAGTAGCGATTATTATTGAGATTACATAAAATCTATAGGTTAACTAGGGGATAATTTCACATTATAGATATTTAGCTTCCCAATCCATGATCACCTTATATTTCCCTTTTACTCAGGTCTAACTTAACAGCATATTGTGTTTTTCATTGTAGTGGTTTTGATCAACATTTGTGAAATTTATTTCACCGTACATTTTACATTCTGAAGCTATCTTACATGGAATTTAAAAATATAATATCCAACCATTTCCAGTATATGTAACTAAAATTGACATTTTAAAAGTAAATTTTATCCTGAAACTTTGCTAACTGCTTATTAATTTAAAAATTTCTGTGGTTATCCCTTAGGATTTTCTATATAAACCATTATGTCCTTGATCAGGAACTGTTTTAACACATCCATTCTCATCTTAATACTTTTCATTTCTTTTTCTGTTTCATTTAGCCCTCAGTGCAGTTGTAAATAGAATGGGTAAGAGAGAACCAAAATAACCCAAATGTTCATCAATAAGTGAATAGAAAAGTAATTTACAATATGTTTACAGAATAGAATACCACTCAGCAATAAAAAAAAGAGTTGTTGATAAACACAACAATGTCCTTAAGTCTCAATATCATTTTTGTGAGTGAAAGAAGTCAGAAAAAGCACATACATACAGTATGATTTAGTTTATATAATATTTTGGAAAATGTAAACTCATCTACAGTGACAAAAAGCAGATTTTTGGTTGCCTGGTGCTGCAAGAAGCCTGGATATGAAAAAACAGGATGCAATGAATGCAAAAAGCCACAAGGAAACATTGTAGGGGGGATGAAAGATATATTTAATTTCTTGATTGCGGTGACAGTTTCCACTTATGATGTCAACATATTTCAAATTTTACACTGTAATGTTTATGATGAGTCAACTGCAAATTTATATAGGTTTACATGTATTGAAAAATGAAACTACTGGACTTTAAAAACATTTTCTAAACAAATTTTGGATAGAAAAGGAAAATCAAAACAGAAATTAAAGTTTGTTTTCTCTCCTGACAAGATACAGGATTAGAGGCTTTTAGTGTGCTTCAGCCACTTGGAAATAGCAAAATAGTGTGTAAAGATAAACTCTGTGAGCTTTTAGTTCAAGAAGGAAAATAGGAATTCACTGCAATAGTGAAGGACACCTAAGACCCTAGGAAGAAGGTGGATAAGCAGCCCCGTGACAGTGCAGCTGATAAAGTGAATGGAGCCCCAGCACATGAGAAAGGCATCCAGTCTCGCTCTGTGTCTCTCCTTTCCACTCGTAATCTGTGCAGTCCAGGCAAAGGGAGAGCATCCTCTTTCTCAGAAGCACAGGAGCTAGCTTGAAGAGAGGCTGAGAGAGGGAAAGAAGAAAAGACAATGGGGAAAGCTGCAGGCTTTTTCCCAGAACTGGGATTGAGAGGACACCATTTTTAATCTGGGCTCACACTAAGTCAGTCATTGTTTGGTGACTGGGCAATGGCAGCCTCTGTAGACATTTAAGTATTAGGCCAGAGATTGGAGCACTTGTTCTGGAGCAGAGGAAGGGCCCCCACAGCCAGAACTGAGCAGTCAGTGTGGAGAGCACCCTGACAGTAGACATTAGAATTCGGCTGTCTCCCCCAATAGGATTGTAGTATTGCTGAAGTTGAGGTTTCACATGGGCAGTGTGACTTTCAACTAGGGACAGTTTTGCAGCCTGGAACTGGTCTGCATTTGTCAATGCTGAGTGCATCAGCCTGCTCCCTTGGTCAGTTTGGGGACAGTGCTCCAATAGCTCTGAGAAGAGGGAGGGAGGCAGATCCCAATCCCTGTTAGATCTAACCCTCAGTGCGGGCTACCCCTAAGGGGTAGAGCACAGCCTTACAAAGCCTTCTTTAGGTCAAAGGAAACACAATGCCAGCCACTGAAGGGGGCAACACCAAAGCCCAGAAATGGACATGGAGAGGGGTCAGCTCTTTCTCCCCTGCCCACCTCCACAATGCACAGATGGGGCATGGTGACATGGTTTGGATTTGTGCCTCTGCCCAAATCTTATGTCAAATTGTAATCTTCAAAGTTGAGGGGCCTGGTGGAAGGTGATCGGATCATGGGAGTGGACTTCCCCTATGCTGTTCTTCTGATATTAAGTTCTAATGAGACCTGATTGTTTAAAAGTGTGTAATATTTCCTCTTTTTCTCTCTTCCTCCTGCTCATGTAGTACATGCCAGATTTCCCTATACCTTTTGCCATGATTGTAAGTTTCCTGAGGTCTCCCCAAAAGCAGAACCCTGTACAGCCTGCAGAACCATAAGCCAATTAAACCTCTTTTCTTTATAAATTACCCGGTCACAGGTGTTTCTTTATAGCAGTGCAAGAATAGACTAATACAGAAAATTGGTTCGAGGAGAATGGAATATTGCTATAAAGATACCTGTAAATGTGGAAGCAACTTTGGAACTGGATAATGGGCAGAGGTTGGAAGAGTGTGAAGGGCTCAGAAAAAGACAAAGAGGAAGGAAAGTTTGGAACTTTCTAGACACTTGTTAAATTGTTGTGACCAAAATATTGATAGTGATATGGAAAATGTAGTCCAGGTTGAGGAGGTGTCAGATGGAGCTGAGGAACTTACAGAGCTGGAGCAAAGGTCACTTTTGTTATGCATTAGTAAAGAGGTTGGAGGCATTTGTCCCTGCCCTAGAGAGCTATGGAACTTTGAACTTGAGAGAGTTGATTTAGGGTATCAAGCAGAAGAAATTCGTAAGCAGCAAAGTGTTCAAGACATAGCCAGGCTGCTTCTAACAGGATAATCTCATATGCATGAGCAAAGAGATGATCCAAAACTGGAACTTATATTTAAAAGGGAAGCAGCATATAAAATTTGGAAAGTTTGCAGCCAAGCCATGTGGTAGAAAAGAAAAATCCATTTTCTGGAGAGAAATTCAAGTCAGCTGCAGAAATTTGAAAAAGTAAAGAGGAACAAAGTGCTAATAGCCAAGAAAATGGGGAAAAGGCCTCAATGGGATTTCAGAGATGTTTGCAGCAGCCTGTCCCATCACAAGCCTGAAGCCCTAGGAGGGAAGAATAGTTTCCTGGTCAGGAAGCTGCCCAGATCCCTGCTACCCTGCACAACCTTGGGAAACTGCTCCCTGCCTCTCAGCTATTTCACCTCCTGCCATGACTAAAAGGCCCCCAATTCATCTTACTTAGGCTGCTGTTCCAGAGGGTGCAAGCCATAAGCCTTGGTGGCTTCCAAATGGTGCCTGCAGGTACACAGAGGACAAGAATTGAGGCTTGGGAGCCTCTGACTAGATTTCAGATGTATGGAAACACCTGGCAGTTCAGGCAGAAGTCTGCTGCAGGAGTGGAGCCCTAATGAAGAACCTCTACTAGTGCAGTGCAGAGGGGAAATGTGGGGTTAGAGCACCCACACAGAGTCCCCAATGGGACACTGCCTAGTAATGCTGTGAGAAGAGGGCCACAGTCATCCAGACCCCAGAATGGTAGACGCACTGCCAGCTTGCACCATGCACCTAGAAAACACACAGGCACTCAACACCAACTCATGAAAGCAGCCGCAGGAGTTGTACCCTAGAGAGCGACAGGGGTATAGCTGCCCAAAGCCTTGGAAGCCCACCCTTTGAATCAGTGTTCCCTGGATGTTAGACATGGAGCCAGTGGAGATTATTTTGGAGCTTTGAGATTTAATGACTTCCCTGCTGGGTTTCAGACTTGCGTGGGGACTGTAGCCCCTTTCTTTTGGCTGATTTTTCCCTTTTGGAAAGGGCGTGTTTACCCAATGTCTGTACCCCTATTGTATTTTTTATTTTCGAAGTAACTAACTTGTTTTTTATTTCTTAGAATAATGGGCAGAAGGGACTTGCCTTTTCTCAGATAAGACTTTGGACTGTGGACTTTTGAATTAATGGTGAAATGAGTTAAGATGGGGGACTGTTGAGAAAGGATGATGCTATTTTGCAGTGTGAGAAAGACATGAGATTTGGGAGGGGCCAGAGGCAGACTGATAGGATTTGAATTTATGTCCCAGCCCAAATCTCATGTTGAATTGTGATCTCCCATGTTGGAGGAAGAGCCTGGTGGAAGGTGATTAGATCATGGGGGTGGACTTCCCTCACGCTGTTATCATAATAGTGAGTGAGTTCTCATGAGATCTGGTTGTTTAAAAGTGTATAGCACCTTTCCCTTCCCTCTCTTCCTCTTGTTCAGGCCATGTAAGTAGTGCCATCTTTCCCTTTGCCTTCTGTCATAATTGTAAGTTTCCTGAGGCCTCCCCAGAAACAGAAACCTCTACAGCCTGCAGAACCATGGGCCAATTAATTCTCTTTTCCTTATAAATTACTCAGTCTCAGGTATTTCTTTATAGCAGTGCAAGAACAGACTAATACACCTGGGGCATGTGGGCCAAAGGGTCAACTTCTTGGGCTTCTCCAGTAGCTTCACTCATGCCAAAAGTAAACAGCACTTGGGGAGGGCACTTCTCATGCTTCTCCATCACCTTCACCACCCACAGCTAGCACTCACAGCCAGAACCTTCTGCCAGCTCTTACTGATAAGTGCCATCTACAGGTATGCAGTTGGAATTACACCACCAAGCAAAAATTGATTGCTATACCAAGTAACATCTTTGAAAAGCACCATATGAGTATATCTGCAACAAAGGGATCTACACCTAACAATGGCCCTCTGAAAACATCCGGAAATAAAGCCAATCAGTTATACAAAATGTACCCCACAGTCATACTGTCATGGAAAAAAAGTCCCATCCAAACGATAGCAAATTCAAAAAAAAAAAAAGAAAGAAGCATCAGTTCCCTCAGATGAGAAGGAACCAGCAAAAATAACTCCCAAATACAGAAAGCCAGAATTTTTTTTGTCACTTCCAAAGGATTGCACTAGCTTCCTTTCAATGGATCCTAAAAAGAATGACATATCTGAAAGGACAGAAAAAGAATTCAAGATAGATGAAAAGAAAACTCAAAGGAATCCAAGAGAAAGTTGAAATCAAATGCAAAGAAAACAGAAAAATGATCCAGGATTTGAAAGACAACATACCTACATTAAGAAAGAACCAAGTGAACTTCTGGTATTAAAAAATTTACTACAGGAATTTCAAACTACATTTGGAAGCCTTAACAATAGACTAGACCAAGCAGAAAAAAAGAAGTTTCAAGCCTGAGGAATAATCTTTTGAATCTACCAAGTCAGACCAAATAACCACAAAAAAGAAAAAAGTGAATTTGAAAAAAACTTTAAGAACTGTGAGATTATGTAAAGCAATTACATCTATGATTTATTGACATTCTTGAATGAGAAGAAAAGAAAGTAACCAACTTGAAAAAGATATCTGAGAATACAATTCAGGAAAATGTCCCCACTTTTATTAAAGAAGTCAACATACAGGTATAAGAAATCCAGAGAACTTCTTCAAGATACTGTACATGATGACCATCTGAAATGTACATAGACACAGAGTATCTGTGAGAAACAAAATATCTCAAAGGCAGTTAGAGAAAAGGGAAAAGTTACCTACAAAAGGAAACTCATCAGGCTAACAGTGGACATCTCAGCAGAAACCTTACAGGCAAGAAGAAATTGGAGATTTATTGCTAGCATTCTAAAATCAAAGAAATGCCTTCCAAGAATTTCATATCCTGCCAGACTAAGCTTCACAAATGAAGGACAAATAAAATTTTTCTCAGACAAGCAATCACTATAGGAATTTATCACCATCAGAATGAATCTACAAGAGATGCTTAAGGGAGTTTTAAACACGAAAATGAAAGAATAATACTTGCTACCATAAAAGCACACATTAAGCTCATAGCCCATGGACCTATAAAGCAACTACGCAATCAAGACTACGAAGTAGTATATAGTATTCTATGACATGAAAAAATACTACTATATAGTATTCTATGACATGAAACAATACTACTATATAGTATTCTATGACATGGAAAAAAACCTGACATATTATACTTGAACAAAAAACAGCCTATGCGCTCTAATTAAAAGACGTGAAGTGGTGAATTGGATTTAAAAAAATCTAACCTTCTGCTGTCTTCAAGAGACCTAGCTCACATGTAATGCCACTCATAGGCAGAAGTAAAAAAAAAAAAAATAGAGAAAGATCTATCATACAAGTGGAAAACACAAAGATCAGGGGTTGCTATTCGTGTATCGTATAAAATATACTTTAAACCAGCAACAGTTAAAAAAAAGGAAGAGCATTCCATAATGATAACTGATTGAATTCAGCAAAAATATTTAACTATCTTAAACACACATACACTGAACAGTGAAACACCCAGATTTCTAAAACAATTACTTCTAGACCTAGGGAAAGATGGACACACATTAATAGTTGAACACTTCAACATACCACTGACGACATGGAAACTAAAGTTGTTCATGACTGACTTTGGGGTAAACAATGAAATAAAGGCAGAAATTTTAAAAAAAATCCTTGAAACAAATGAAAATAGAGATGCAATATACCAAAACCTCTAAGATGTGACAAAAACAGTGTGAAAAGAAAGTTTATTACATTAAACGCCTACCTCGCGAAAACCTCTCAAACTAGCCATCTAACATCACATCTAAAGTAACTAGAAAAGCAAGAACAAAGTAATCCCAAAGTTAGCAGAAGGAAAAGGATAATAACTAACATCATAGCAGAACAAAATGAAATTGTACCAAAATATATATGAAAAATTAATAAAACAAAAAATTGGTTGTTTAAAAGGATAAACAAGATCAATAGACTACTAGCTAGATTAACAAAGAAAAATAAGAGATCTAAATAAGCACAATCAGAAATAATAAAAAAGACATTACAACTGATCCCACAAAGATACATAAGACTCTCAGATTAATATAAACTCTTCTAGGCACACAAACTTGGAAACCTAGAGGAAATGGATAAATTCCTAGAAACATACAAACTTCTGCGACTGAATCAGGAAGAAATGGAGACCCAATAAGATTTCTGGAAATTGAATCAGTAATAAAATACCTATCAACCAAAAAAAGCCCTGTACCACATGGATTCACAAATGAATCCAGACATACAAAGAAGAGCTGGTACTAATGCCACTGAAATTGTTCCAAAATATTGAGGTGGAGGAATTCCTCCCTAACTTATTTTATAAAACTAATATGGTCCTGACACCAAAATCTGGCAAACATACAACAACTAAAAACTACAGCCAGTATGCTTGATGAACATAGACACAAAAATCCAACTCTGCTCCCTCCCACCCCCCCAAAAAAATACGTGCAAATCAAATCCAGAAACACATCAAAAAATTAATTCACAATGATCAAGTATGCTTTATTCCTGGGATACAAGGTGGCTTCAACCTATGCAAATCAATAAATGTGATTTACACCATAAAAAGAATTAAAAATAATAAAACAATAATCACCTTCATAGATGCAGAAAAAGTATTTAATAAATTTCAAAATTCCTTTATGATTAAAATTCTCAACAAACTGGGTAACAAAGGAATGCATATCAAAACAATAAGAGCAATCTATGGCAAAGACACAAAAATCATAAGTCTGAATAAGCCAAACCTTGAAGCATTCCCCACAAAACTGAAACATGACGAGAATGTCTACTCTCACCGTTCCTACTCAACATAGTACTAGAAGTCCTAGCCAGAGCAATGAGGCAACAGAAAGAAATGAATGGCATCTAAATAGGAAAAGAGGACGTCAAATTATCTCTCTTCTCTGATGATATAATTCTATGCCTAGAAAACCCTGAAGACTCCACCAAAAGACGCATAGACCTGATAAATGATTTCAGTAAAGTTACAGGATACAAAATAAACATGAAAAAATTCTGTAGCATTTGTATACATCCATATGTTTAAGCTGAGAACCAAATCAAGAATGTAATACCATTTACAATAACCATGAAAGAAATAATATAACTAAGAATACATGTGATCAAAGAGGTGAAAGATCTCTAAAAGAAAAGAACTACAAAACACAGCTGAAAGAAATCATAGACAACATAAATAAATGGAAAATCATTCCTTGCTCATGAATTGGAAGAATCAATATTATTAAAATGTCCACCTTACCCAAAGCAATCTAGAGATTCACCACTATTCCTATCAAATTACTGATGTCATTCATTACAGAATTAGGAAGAAACTTTTCTGAAATTCATATGGAAAAAATCCAAATGGTCAAGGCAATCCTAGGCAAAAAGAACAAAACTGGAGGCATCACATTATCTGACTTAAAACTGTACTACAAAGCTAAAGTTACCAAAACAGCATGGTACTGGCACAGAAATAGACACATAAACCATGGAACAGAATAGAGAATTCAGAAATAAAGCCATGCACATACAACCAACTAATCTTTGATGAAGTCAACAAAAATACACAATGGGGATAGAATGCCCTATTCAATAAATGATTCTGGGAAACTTAGTTAGCCATAAGCAGAAGAATGAAACTGGACCCCTACCTCTCACCCTACACAAAAATTAACTCGAGATGCATTACAGATTAGACGTAAGGCCTGAAACTATACAAATCCTAGAAGAAAATCTTAAAAAATACTCTTTTGGACATCAGCAAAGGCAAATAATTTATCACTAAGACCTCAAGAGCAATTGCAACAAAACCAAAAATTGACAAGTGTGACCAAATTAAATTAAATAACTACACAGGAAAAGAAACTATCAACAGAGTGAACAGACAACCTACACTATGGGGAAAAATATTTGCAAACAGTGCATCTCACTAAAGACTAACATCCAGAATCTATAAGGAACTTAAACAATTCAACAAGAAAAAACAAATAACTCCATTAAAAAGTGGGCAAAGGACACGAACAAACACTTTTCAAAAGAAGACACACAAGTTGCCATTAAACATATGAAAAAATGGTCAACATCACTAATGGTTGGAGAAATACAAATCAAAACCACAAAGAGATACCATTTCACACCAGTCAGAATGGCTATTATTAAAAAGTCAAAAAATAACCTATGTTGGGTAGGTTGTGAGGAAAAGGGAACACTTATACACTGTTTGTGGGAATGCAAACTGGTACAGCCCTTGTGTAAAGCAATTTTAATATTTCTCAAATAAGCAAATATGGAACTGCCACTTGACCCAGGAATCTCATTACTTTGTATGGACCCAAAGGAAAATAAATTATTCTACCAAAAAAAACACCACACTCTTATGTGTATTGTAGCACTATCTGCAATACAAGTATATAGAATCAATCTAAGTGTTTATCAATAGCAGATTTCATAAAGAAAATGTGGTATGTATACAATATGAAATACAACTCAGCTGTAACAAGGAATGAAATAATGTCCTTTGCAGCAATGTGGGTGCAGCTGGAGGACATTATCCTAAAAAATTCAATGCAGAAATAGAAAACCAGATATCGTATATTCTTACTTATAAGTGGGAGCTAAGCATTGAGTACACAAGGACATAAAGATGAGTGCAATAGACACTGGGGACTCCAAACAGGGGGATGGAGGGAGAGAGGCAAGGGCTGAAAACTGCCCATTGGGTACCATGTTCACTGTTTGAGTGACTGGATGAACAGGAGCCCAAGCCTCTGCATAACACAATATACCTTTGTAATAAATGTGCACATGCATGTATCTCCTGAATCTAAAATTTAAAAAAAAAAATAGAAATTAAGAAATCTTATAATTAATATTGAAAAAGCTACATATCAAAATTCATGGACTATATTTAAAGTAGCAATTAGATCTAATTTTACATGCCTACACTAATAAAATAATAAGCATAAATATGTTAAAATTTTAACTCATAAAACTAGTAACAAAAAGTGAACCAAATAGAAGTACACTGAAGAAAAAATGAAGATAAAAACTAAAATTGATGAGGCAAAGGACAGAATAAATAAAACAAATTAATAAATTAAAATTGTGTTTCTTTAAAAAAGATCACACAGGATGCAAATCTAATCACGAAAAAGTAGGAAACACAAAAGTAGACTTAACTTTTGGTAAAGAAGAATTGGAAAAAAATAAGTGAACATACACACACATCATAAAAACACATTTGAAAACCTAGAAAATGGATTATTTCTTAGAAAAATGCTATTTATTAAAATTAACTGCAGTAGTGGTGAGGCATAAACAGATCAATATTCAGATGACAAACACATAAAATTATGAAGGAACTACTCCTTAAAAAAACACTAGGTTTCCACAGAGGAAAAATCAATGTAGTTTTCACAGGAAAACCTTAAAAACATTTCAAGCCCAGACAATACAAATGCTACATAAATTATGTCAGAGCACAGAAAATAAGAGGAAACTTCCAGTTTCTTTTTATGATGCAGATATTGCATTGATACCCAAGCCCGATAACAGATAACAGTAACCTTAAGACATAGATGAATGTCCCTTAGAAATTTAAAAATCTTAAGTAAAATATTAGTGGACGCATTTGAACATGGTAAAAAATGTTAGGCAATTCTTGCATTGCTATGGAGAAATACTTGAGGCTCTGTAATTTATCTTAAAACATGATTTAATTTGGTTCACAGTTCTGCACGCCATACAGGCAAGGCATCAACATCTGTTCGGCTCCTGGTAAGGGCCTCAGGAAGCTCACAATCATGGCAGATGGCAAAAGGCAGGTAGCATATCACATAGCCAGAGCAGGAGTAAGCGAGTAGAGGAAAGGTGCCATGCACCTGTAAAGAACTTGCTCTCACATGAACTCACTCATCGCCAGGGGATAGCACTAAGCCATTCATGAGGGATTCACCCCATGAGCCAAACACCTCACACCAGGCCCCACCTCCAACAGTGAGGATTACATTTCAACATGAGATTTGGAAGGGACAAATATCCAAACCATATGAGAAAATAATGCATTTTAAATTATACCAAGAATGCAATGATTGTTTATTATATTGAAAATCTATTAATATAATTCACCATAATTTACATGATATCCATATGGTTGATGGAAAAGGCTTCGACATAATTCAGCATAACAAATAATAATAAATAATGCATATTATATATAAATAATGCAGAATATATATATATGTATATATATATATATATAAAGAGAGAGAGAGTTTTAATGCCAGCCTTGTGCTAGAATGTAAAACCCGAAAAACACCCACAATTTAAAAATAAAACAAGCAATAAAAAAACTAAAAATATAAAAATTGAGAAAGAATAAATAGAATTAACTATGCTTGACAGTATACCTGGAAAAGCTTTGAGAATCAATAATAAAATTATCTCAAAAATGACTTCATATATATAAGGTGTTGGGGTACTATATTAACACCCAAAAACTGATAGCATTCCTATTCACAAATAAGAACCAATTAGGTAGTAAAATTGATAAAATAATTCCAAAGCAACAAAAATATAAATCACTTATAAATAAAGTTAACAAAAATTATATTAAATGGAGAACACTGTAAAACACCCCTGAACATCACACATGTGACTTGGAGAAATAGAAAGACATCACTTCTTCATAGTTATAATGATTTTATATTATAAAGATTTAGGTCTTCCTAAGTGTACTTATACATTTAATGTGACTTAACAAAAAAATTGTAATGAGAATTTTATAGAGCGAAGCATCTTAAAGTTTATATGAAAAAATAAACATAAATTTGCTGTAGAAATGTTGAAAAGAGCTATAAGGAGTTATTAAAACTCATAGATATTAAAACACATTATATTTATAAGAAAAACAGCGTTGTATTGGTGTTTGAATAGAAAGACAGACTGACTGATGCAATAAAATAGAAAGTCCAAAAATGGACCCAACCATATTTATAAATATAGTATATAATGAATCTCCATCTGAAATCACTGGGCAAAGATTGTATTTTTAATAATTGTTGTTGAAACAACTGAAAAGTTATTTGGAAAAATGTGCAATTAGATATATTCCTCATACCATGTGCAAGAATAAGCTCCAAATTGATCATTATTTTTTGGGTAATCATCTAACCTGTTGCATGTATCAATAATGTATTTTTATTTTGGGGGAACATATAATGGTATATATATTATTTTTGTGTCTATCTTTATGAGGGACAGCAGTCTATAGGGATGTGTGTGTGTGTGTGTTTTCTTTATCTGGTTTTGTGTCAGGGTAATTCTAACCTTACAAAATAGATCGGGAGGTGTTCTACCCTCTTCTGTTTTCTGAAAGGGATTGTGTAGAATTGGCGTTGATTATTATTTTAACATTTACAATCCATGAATCCTTTCTGATAAAGGAGAGAAAAACAGAGAGGAACAAAGGCAGAGAGAAGAGAAAGCAAGAGAAAGAGAGAGAGGAGATAGATATCAGATAATGGAGGGATCTTCTTAACAATGTAATATGTAGTGTCCTATGGATGTGGAGAGAATTCGAGCTGGAAAATTATCTTGCAAGCATCATATTATCAATTAATTTTAAATATAATGGGAAACTATGATTCCAATTTCTGCTCTTTTCCACTACATTATATTTCTTGATTTGAGTTTGGTCTAATATTGCTAATGGAAGACTTTAATTTGAGGGAAGGAAATGTCATCTTAGATTTTCAGCTTTTTGTAGAGATAGGGCATGATAGGTGGGTGCATATGTTCTCCGTTGGCTTTTCAGATGGGTCACCTGTAGACTCTGAAGTCATAGGCACGGATATTTGCACGACCTTAAAGTGTTTTCCTACAGGTCACTTAATAGTTAAAAGGGAAAAAATGCATTTATAGGGTGTAGAAATAAAAACAAAAACATATGATTATGTTATCAGAATTTACAGAACCAATGAGTATAGATGGACCTTGTATGCCTTCATATATGAGTCTGAGAAAAACACAACAACAATTTTGCAGTATTCTGTCTGAAAATGCATAACCTGAATCCAGTCATTAAGAAACATGATACAAATGCAAAATTTAAATGCTCATTAAAAAAGAGATAAATGCATCCTCAATGATGTCATTCAAAAATGTCATAAAGTAAAAGACAAACTGTAATTCTCATTTTTTAAAGGAGACCAAAAATACATGATAACTATATACAATATTTTGGAAACTCTCCTAAAGAAAAAAATGCAATGAAGCCCATTATTGGTTTAAATGACCAATTGGAAAATGGACAATAAATTAAACTTATATCACTGTTAAATTTACTGATGTTTATAAAACTATTTGGTTCTGTAGTGCAATACCTTCACTCTTCTGAAATGTACACTGAAATAATGAGTAAAGGAGCATAATAAATGCATATTATGTTCAAATAGCTCGTTTCTCACTTTATATATGAAATGATCAAGTAAATTGAGGAAATGTTAGTAATAAATAAATCTGATTAAAGAGCATAGAAGGTATTTTTATTCTTGCAATTTTTTGTATGCTTGGAATGGTTTCCAAGTAAAAAGTTTTAAAAATGTAAATAGTTACCACAGTTCCCTCAATTAATAAAAGTGAGCCCTGGAAAGCTTGTTAGACATTAACTTTCCTGCTCTATGCATTGTTACCCTAATCTGCAAAATGAAGATAATAATATTATCTACCTCATGATGCTGTTGTGAGGAGTAAAAAGGTTAATACATGCAGGATGCCTAAGACAACGCCTGGGTGGTAGTAAGCACTCTGTAAATGTTGGCTTCCAGCGTGTGCTTGTTTTGGTGGCAGTGGTGGTTATTACCATCATCACTATTATGGACAATGTTAAGGGACCCCATGAAAGATCTCTGATTGACACCAAGTGTCTTGATTCCCATTTCTGCTCTTTCCCACTACATTGTATTTCTGGGATTTGAGTTTGGCATAATATTGCGACCCTAATTTGAAAGAAGAAAATTTCATCTTAGTTTTCCAGGTTTCTTTTTTCTTTCTTTTTTTTTTTTCTTTTTTAAGAGAAAGAACATGATAAGTGGGTGCATAAGTTCTTTCCCGGCTTTTCAGATGGGTCAGCTCTAGACTTTGAAATCACAGGTATTAACTGAGAGCTCAGCAATGAAACTTTCTAATATCATTTAGTGTATAGATCCTAAGGAACTTCATTCATGTCTTATAGTCTTTCACATTCTTTATGGCAATTTAAAAAAAAATCTGTAATGTACAGTTAACCTTTATAGTTTACAAATCATTTTCATGTGTACTTTTAAATAAATGGCTCATCATATAAACATCTACAATTTTACTGATGAAAGAGTTAAAGATCAATAAATTTAAATGACTGACTCAAGATTATGTACTTAATAAAGGTAGTGTGTCTTCTAAAGAAATTCATGGAATTATTAACACCTCACTCAGCACAGGGATTTCCTCATAATTGTCGTTGGATTAATGTTAAAACTGAGATTGGATTCAAACATAGATTTTATCTCTGGTCCCAAACATTTCTGCTGTGTATGGTGACATGAAATCCCTGGTTTGAGAAGCAGTTCATTAGCCTAACTCATCATAATTTGATTGTTATAAGTTCAAGTCTGCATCTGACAGGTCTCTGGAATAAATGTTTTGAACTGGCTTCTAGGTAAGATTCCATCCTGCCTGGGAAAACAACTTGAAAAGTTTTAACTTAGGGGCTCATCAATTAGACTGTGTGTTCAAGACATCATGGCTTAAAGAGAAGAAAAAATCAATTTTAAATATAAAATGTTGAGTAGAGATATCTTAAAAAAAATTCGATGCCCATGAGGGAAGCGCTTGTCTCTATCTGATGCCGATCCAATCTCTTTTGTTTGATTGATTGTTGAATCCATTGATGAGTGAGCCCCGTTCAGCCAGATCCCCCAGCAGCAGGGTCAGTGGACTGTGATTCCTCAGCGGGGAGGCTGGGGTCTGTGTGGAGGAGACGACTCCTGGCATGAGCATTTTGAGTATGCAGAACACATCGGCACAGCCTAGAGCTGGCAGTTAGTGTACGCGCGGCACACACACACACACACACACACACACACACACACACACACACACACCAGTGCTTTCCCCTCAAGTGAGGCAGCGTTAGCAACTGCAGTCCCAGCTTCTTCTGCTGAGGTGCAAGCGGCCACTGCCTGATTTGTTGGAGGAGCGCTAGAGTCCAGTATCTGAGGGACCCGGTAACACGCAGCTGTCACAGCTAGTGGCAGACAGCCACTTCTTCCCAGCTGCTTCGCCAGCCCTGGCAAGAGGGCACACTCTTCCAAAAGCCAGCCTGCCTGGGGAGGAGGTTGCTCCACACTGAAGGTAAGACTGCTTCCTAGTCGCTTTCCTTCCTAATGTGCCAGCTACCTCACAATCCACTTTCAGGTAGGCTCTTGCCATTTCTTGTGTTAGGTATGGGAAAACCTTCTCAATCATAGCATTTACTTGATAGTTTAGCAGGATTCTTCTGATTAAAGAAGTTTTAGTGCAGACGGTAACTCTACTTCTCTCTCCCAACCTTTAGAAATATTCTGCAGATAATGAGACAGCCTCATTTTGTGATTCATAGGCAACTTCACATTTAGCATAAGCGTGCGCTTCTAACCTTTTCAGTTAGTTGACAATTGTTATGCAACTCAGCATGTGTAATTTAAAGACCTTTAAATGCTCTTCTTCTGCTGGGAAAAACATACCTCAGTCTTGTAAAATAAAAGCCAAGTGGTGGGAGCTATGGATTCAAACTCTTCTTTGGCATTTAACATTCAGTGATATAGACAGGAGTGAAAGTTGCTGAATCACAGAAGTTTAATATTCATGCAAATTGCTGTATTTGTCAAGGAAACCTAGGAATCAAATGTCTTTTCATCTTGTTGAGCTCTTATACATATATGGATGATGTGGATTTGAAGAGGGGAAGTATTTGTTTGCTATAACTCTGTTGTGGCGAGGTGGGTAAAGTGATTAATTGACATAGAAATAATTAACTGGAGAGGATTTCTTCTGCTAAAATGAGCCAGAATCTAGTTGTGAATTTAGAGGTTTCTTAGTTAACAGATCTGTATTTATAAAACTCCAAACAAAACTGTAGCTTATTGATTTGAGTCTCCTTGTTTAAGTGATATTAATCTGTATAAATTATCACCCCTAATATTCCTTGACTGTACATATTTTCTTAGCCAATTTCAAAGTAAAAAAGTTAATAAAGAAAAATTTCAACAACTTGTTAATATCTTCACACTTTAATATTCATTTTAATTGTTTCATAGACATAATTTCATGAGGAGTTTTATGAGAGACTGATAACCATAATTTATCCAATTGAGTTGAACTGATCATAAAGAAAATGCTCTTTAGAAGATGAGTCCCAAACACAAGTCAGGCTCATGATGCCTCTGGGTTATCATAGAATTTAGCACCAAGAGTGAAGTTTGTGGTAAGCAGAGAATCAGAAGACACAGTTTTTGTGACTGTTTTTACAAGCATCACTTTGCATATGTAGTACACTTTGAAAAACATTAGTCTCTTTTCATTACTCTTCTGGGAAGTGCCTCTAAGCTATGGCATGGTGTCTTGTTGGGGACGACCTCAGTTCTGATGGAAGAGCGTGACACACAACTTTGGGGCAGATCTAGATTTATGCTTAAAGGACAAGTTATCACCTGGAGTCAGGAATTTTCAAGCTCAAACATCCAGGTACTTTCTTTGATAACTCTAGGGACCTACCCTTTGAGCAAAAAGACCATGTACACAGGTTGTCTGCTGCCTCTTTAGAAGGAAGTAGAAAGAAAGAACAGTCACCTTCTTCACTGTCACTGATGTTTAATGCAAGTGATCCCTCTGCAGCATCCAATAGGGACTTTCATCCTCTAACAAATATTTAATATATATTATCTGGTATTGCCTTTAGCTCCCATAGTATTTGTAGTTTCTACATTGGATATTCATAAAGTAATTTGAGAAAATAGATTCTGTAGTCTGCTACACAACAACAAACACACAAAGAAAGCACAACTTTACTTTTTGTTACTTCACGCTTTAATTCATAGTCAAACTTACAATAGACCTGCTTATATTACTCTCTCCATGGTGCTGTGGCAGCTGATGGCTCAGCTGATATCGCTCTTAGTAAAATAGAGAGATCAGAAGGAGCGAAGGAGATAGAGGACAAAATTCTTTTTTTCATGTTGGGTGGATAGTGTGCACTTGGAGTGGAATCTTGGAGAGAGAGAAGATACTCTCTTTTTATGTTTTGCCAAAGATGTCCAACTCAGCCAGCAACCTAAAAGATCCAAAGATGTAATCTTAACCAGGCCTGCTGTGGAAGTGAAATGTAATTTAATTAAGTTGTTGGGTGAGCTTTCTCCTTCTTGGTCTTCCTCACTCACCTTTCTCGCCAGGTGAACAGATTTGTGAGGTAGGTTAAAGAGTTAGCCAATTACTTACACATTGTAGATCACTATTCAAAGTTGTCTTTTCTGAGAGGGAATCAATTTCATTTTGCTTACAGCCAGAGGTCATGACTGTTCTGTCATTGTTCTGGCTCCTAGTCACCAGCCTTCTTAGTTTTTACACAATTTTGTTCCTCCTACATCTAATAACCATTCCTGGGCATCTTGGTGAATTGGTGTTTTGAGAATTTTATTAAAATAAAGGTAATGAATAAATAAATACTATGGATTAAGCCAAAGAAGTGGGTTATCAACAATGTTCAGTGCTGTTGGGTCACATACATTTCAGTTCTTACCAATCTATGGGGTAGGATTGATGGTGCCATCCACAGGCATTTCTACATGTGCATGGTGACATTGCAAACCAATGCTGACCAACGCAAAAGGAAGGGAAGAAAAAAAAAAGAAGAAGAAAACCTATAAGCTTTTGTGAAATGCAAACAGGTGCCAAATACTGAGGAAACCATGTAGTTATACTCTTAAGGTGATTTTCCCCTAATTACCTTGGATTATACACTAGCTCTAACAATGGCACATTTTACATGCACCCTTCAGGGCTGCGTTGAGTGATAGCTATAAACTAGGATGAAGAGAAGAAAATGCTCTGCAGTTTAAATATTGAGGAGAATTAGGATCCAGATGGTAAGGCTTTTTATAGCAATACATTGGATAATGTTACAAGCTTCTATGGCTACTGGCCTATTATAGTTTCTCTAGTAAAATGCAGTTTAGGGAAGGGGTTCATTGCTAAGAGCAACCTTGCTAGTCTAGAAAAGCAAATTTCCTTTCCATATTACATTTTTCAACTTTGCTGGCTTATTTTTTTCCCTTTTCCTTAATTTTTTTCCATTCTAATTCCAAACTCAATCAAAATTATATAATGTGATTTATTGTTTTATTTCAAGGTTGCTTTCTTTTCTCTCTCTCAGTACCTTTCCCCCTGCATATACCTGTATCACATTATGAATGCATTTTAGAAGTCTGTGAAACGGTTTGGACTTGGACACAGAATGGTTATTAGACAAGTCTCCATATGGTTTTAAATGTCCCTAGTCTAAAACCACCTCATTTATTCTGTCTCTGTATACGGATAGTTCTCTTTTTTTCATTTAGACAGGATCTTGCTCTGTCTCCCAGGCTGCTGAGGAAATCTTAGATGTAGCTCAGGTATTTCCTTGTTCAAGACTTCAGGTTTGCTCTGAAAGAATTACTTTTCTTCTTTCAACACCCTCTAGTGGGAATTTTGTTATCTCCAGTCTCAGGGGCCACAGTGGCATCTCTGAACAGGCATAGGTATAGAAAGTGAGCCACCTGGTGGTAAAGAAGAGTAATTCTTATATTCTTTTTTTTTTTTTTTTTTTTTTTTTTGAGACGGAGTCTCGCTCTGTCACCCAGGCTGGAGTGCAGTGGCGCGATCTCGGCTCACTGCAAGCTCCGCCTCCCGGGTTCACGCCATTCTCCTGCCTCAGCCTCTCCGAGTAGCTGGGACTACAGGCGCCTGCCACCACGCCCGGCTAATTTTTTGTATTTTTCGTAGAGACGGGGTTTCACCGTGGTCTCGATCTCCTGACCTCGTGATCCGCCCGCCTCGGCCTCCCAAAGTGCTGGGATTACAAGCGTGAGCCACCGCGCCCGGCGAGTAATTCTTATATTCTTAACAGCCTTCCAGGTTAACAGCAAGGAAGGACATTGCTAATTTTCTGTTACATTGCGAAGCAGTGTTTGATTTTATTAAAATGTGCTTTAATGGTATTTTTCTCTTGTTTTTCAAATCAATTGTTAGGTTACAAGTACAAATTCCTTCACTCTATGCTTCATTTTCTAATTTGATATGACCTCTCTCTTTCACCTCTTTTGTTTCTTGTGTGTACACATTGTGAGGAACACATTTATGTTGCTATATATTTAATAATAAATATTTGTACATATTTTTATACATACTAAAGTATCAAGATACTTCAATGAAGAAAACATTTCAAAAAGAAAGCAATGAAATTACATGTTTTCCACTGGGTATTAATACTGCATTTTGAATAGCTTAAATATAAAAATAGTTTACTGTAGTTGCATATTCATAGTTGGAAAAACATACAAAAAGAATAAAACAAACTAAAATTATATAATTATATGTGTGTGTATGCCTTTGTTCTAAATCAAAATATAGATATTAGGCATCATTTCCTGTACATTTTTAAGACTGTAATCTAGCTAACCAATTACCAAGGCTACAGTAGCCCTTGTCTTACTTTCCTTATTATCCTTCCTTATACCTATCTTTCTGTGTGGGGAGTCAGAACTGACATTCATATAGGAGGCATGTCTCTTGGCTGGAAACAACTCTTTGGAAGTACAGATGTTAACGGTCTTTGGGAACTGGAGTTCTCTAAATATATATGGTAAGTGTAAAAGTACTGTGCAAATAAAGGACACCATTATTTCTGATGTCTTTTTTTTTTTTTTTTCCAGTTTAGAAGACTTGGGTGCAGATGGGGTAGATCCCATTAAACCAGAGTTGGTTTTAATGGAATTTTACATGAATCGAATAGACAAGGCTGAGTGTGGTGGTTCAAGCCTGTAATCCCAGCACTTTGGAATCCCGAGGCAGGCAGATCACCTGAGGTCAGGAGTTTGAGACCAGCCTGGCCAATGTGGTGAAACCACATATCTACTTAAAAAATAAAAAATAAATAAATAAGAGTAATAAAAAAAAACTTAGCTGGACTCAGTGGCAGGCACCTATAACCCCAGCTACTCAGGAGGCTGAGGCAGGAGAATCGCTTGAACCTGGGAGGCAGAGGTTGCAGTGAGCTGAGATCATGCCACTGCACTCCACCCTGGGTGACAGAGTGAGACTCTGCCTCAAAAGAAAAAAAAAAAAAAAAGACAAAGTTGAGATGTTAAATGGCAGATATTTCATTAATTCCTTAACTCACCTATTAATTAATGACACTAGAGAAAATACTGGCTAGAATCACACGTGCAGTTTCACTCTCTAAGTCTTAAATTAGTTATCTCTCTAGACAGCCTCATCTGATCCATGTTGTTCTTCAACTTCAAATTTATTTATTCGGGCGATCACCCTGTGTAAACTAGTAATTCACTGTGCATTCTTTTAAAAAATAGCAGAAAGTTTTTGTTTTGAAATTATTATTTACATGTAAGCTATCTATAGCTTGAAGTACGAATGCAAACAGAAATTAATAATTTCTAGACTGGGTGCGGTGGTTCATGTCTGTAATCCCAGCACTTTGGGAAGCCCAGGCAGGAGCATCACTTGAGGCCAGGTGTTTGAGACCAGCTTGGCAAGGTAGTAAGACCCCCCCACTCTACAAAAAAAAAATAAAAATAAATATAATTAGCCAGGAGTGGTGTCACAGGCATGTACTCCTGGCTAGTCAGCAGACCGTGGCAGGAAGGATCACTGTGCCCAGGGGTTTGAGGTTGCAGTGAGCTATGATGGTGCCACTGCACTCCAGCCTGGGTGAGAAAGCAAGATCTGGTCTCTGAAAACATAAACAAACAAATAAATAATAATAATTCCTGATTTAACCTCAGGAAACTATTATGTTATGTTCCACTTGTTTGAGATTTAAATAGTGAAAATAAGCTCAAATGTCTTGTTCTGTTTGTTGTCATTAGAGTAGAATCAGGTATAATAAAACCGTTCTACTGGCTATTCAAGAGCCAGCTCCCATGTCATTGTGAGGAAAGGTAAAGAAAATAATAAAATAAGTTTTAATATATCAGGTAATATCCTTGAATATACAAACATTTAGAAAATTACCACTAAAATAGTAGATGCTCTTCAAAATTATTAAAATGTCTATGAATTGTTAATTGAGATTTCACCTATGTATGTCAGTGATGGGAAGTACAATCGTGACTCGGAATTTAGTTTGACTTTCACAAGCTGATGTCTCCTTCCTTGTAAGTCTCTAAGCTACAACTTGGTGAGATGGGTTTGCTACATGCACACAGATATGTAATCATTTTAATACACTACAAGTTGACGGCCAGAAAGCAAGAAAATTATTCAATCATAAAAAATAGAGGGGAAAGGAATAAAAAGTTCTTTATTTCGCATGAGTTTAGGATATGAAGCATTGCAAGAAAAGCAACTTCTCCTGGCTCATCTCTTTTCCTCCTCCCCTCTCTTCCCCTCTCCTCCCTCCCCTTTTCTCCTTTTTTTTCTTTTTGTTCTCCCTACCAATTCAGTATACTTATTTAACCTCCTCATTTTTCATTTAAGGCTCTAAAAATTCTCAGTCAACATTCACTCTGAATTGTGATGCATTCAGTAGTTAATTATTTTCCACAATGTCCTTTAAATGTATGCAAATTAGACTTTTGATGAACTGGAATGTTTTACAGATTCTCTGCATAAATCACACATGGTTAAAAAAAAATCAACCTGTTTAAGGAGCAGAATATTTTTGGACCTTCCTCATTTGCTACAGTGACTGAGGACATCTCAGTGCTGCTGGCTTCAAGTATATTCCTTCAGGGACAGCCTGCACACTTTTCAGAAAGACATATTTCTAAGTTTATTTCTAGCTTTGAAGAAAGTATATCTGCCTAGTAATGTATCGATTGAAGCTGTGAATGGGCAGGGGTGACAATATGAACTCTTCTGTTTTCTAGGCTCATTTTGCAAAGTAATGTTAATTTATGAATTGCTTTATGCATTTGCTTTTATAATGATATTTATTACTATCATCATGATTATTTAAATAGAAGCAATAATTTGGAAAACTATTCCATTCTTTTTCTCTATACAATATTACAAAATAAAGCACTCTTGAAGTGATTATAAATTGTCTTACTGAATACTCAGGTAATTGGATAGTGTTTAATCATTCTAAATAATGTGCCATTTAGAACAACTCAAAAGGTTTTCTTTTATTTAGATGAAATTTTACATTCTATAGCAATAAAGATTTGATTGGCATACTTTTTATATATTATCTTTTCACATACCCAGCTACAATTGTTACAGGAAAGGGGTCTCTATCCAGACCCCAAGAGAGGGTTTTTGGATCTCGTGCAAGAAAGAATTGAGGGCAAGTCCACAGTGCAAAGTGAAAGCAAGTTTATTAAGAAAATAAAGGAATAAAAGAATGGCTATTTCATAGAACAGCTCTGAGGGCTGCTGGTTGCCCATTTTTATGGTTATTTCCTGATAATATGCTAAACAAGAGGTGAGTTATTCATGCCGCCCCTTTTTAGACCATATAGGGTAACCTCCTGAAGTTGCCATGGCATTTGTAAACTGTCATGGCACTGATGGGAGTCCAGCAGTGAGGACCACCAGTGGTCACTCTTGTCGCCATTTTGTTTTTGGTGGGGTTTGGCTGACTCCTTTACTGAAATCTGTTTTATCAGTAAGGTCTTTATGACCTGTATTTTGTGCTGCCCTCCTGTCACATCCTGTGACTTGGAATTCCTTAATTCTCTGGGAATGCAGCCCAGTAGGTTTCAGCCTAATTTTATCCAGCTCCTATTTAAGATGGAGTTGCTTTGGTTCTGACGCCACTGATATTTCTCCCTTCCCTTTTATAAGAGAACCCTTAATTCTAAGGGTTGCAGAGGGATGAAGATCCATCTTTTGTAACTTCTTCAGGCTGAATAGGGGTGATGATATTTCTGTCTAACTATGAGGGTCTTTTGCATTCAGGGTAGAGAGGAGCTCAGTCAGAAAGCAATAGTATGGTAAGGTCCATTTATAACTCTTGAGTTTTGACAAAAGATGATATTTGGAAGATGAATAAGTGTATAATTTAAGAAAACACTCAGTAAGCTTGTCCTGTATTCCTACACAAAGAGTATCACAACAATATATTCCACAAGAGTAAAGCAAAATAGGTAAAGTTATTCCAAGTAGACTAAATTAGAAGGCTTTTCATGAAATGAGCAACTGCCTTGGAACTAAGTTGATATGGGGTTGTTAGCTGATTGTAATGTGCCTAGAATTAGAATAGTGATTTAGATATTTTTATTACCCATCCCTCTTGTTCTGAGCAGCAGTCAGAGATCACTGGTTGATTCACAGGAATAAGTGGAGTTAGGCTAAATTGCAAAAACAAACTTAAAAACCACTGATGAGACTAGAATTTAATAACAAGTGTACCATAGTTCTTGAAACATAATATTTCTTTTTCCAGTTTCCCATTTTTACTATAGACAAATAATGGTAAGACTGATTTGCTTTATTATACTTGGACTATTTGTATAAAATGCAAAAAGAATAACTATTTTTCATATAGGCTCTTTTTAAATTGGCTTTCCCAGAACTCTGTTCCATAGAAGGAATTTTTAGATACAACTTTTTTAAAGCCGAGCCCAGCCATGGGTTTGTACCCTTAGATACTTATGAGTTGGGTAAATTTCTTTCCTTTTGAGGTCCCAGAACTTGTGGCTTCTGGACCTATTAGAAAGTGACATTCTTTACTTACCACAGGTCAGAAACCCTGAACAAGGGCTGTTGTAGGCAAGATATGAGACCAGTTCCCCTAAGGGCTTTTCTTGGCTCTACAAGTCAAGTTTGATTCCTCAAAGGAAAGCACAACATTCCAGTCAAAGCCTTGGTAAAATAATCAATTTCTCCAATTGTGTACTGTTACAAAACAAACAAACAAACAAACAAAAAACAGATTCTTATTGCAGTTATGCAAATAACTATATTGCCATGAGTTAAGAATACTCAAAACTGGTTTCCAAATTCTGGAGAAATCAGGTAGAGAGAAATAAATATCATCTAAATTTTGTTCATAGGAGTACATTTAACTTTTAAAAGCTGTAAATAGCTTGAAAGAAAAGTTTTCTTGACTCTGAAAAATAAAACAAAGGATTAGAAACGTTTTAGGCAAGTTAAAAAGATTAGACTTTATCAGTTTAGTCCATGCGGGTTAACTTTTGTTTGATAGTTATGAACATTTCAGTTCTTTATGAGAGTTTTGAAAGTTTGTTTCCTCTATTCTGATGTCACAGTTTCCAAAGTTATCAGAAAATTTGCATTTAAGAACACCTGTTAGAGTTCTATAATTGATTTTAAACCACCTTCTACAGAGGATTACAACAAGAAAACGATTGTCTGTGGACGATAAAAAGTTTTAGGACAGCCACTATTAAAGCCACAATTGATAAGGAAATTTGGTTACTTACGTGGCACACAAAATTTTACATAACAATTATAATTGCTAATAACAAACACTAAGTTATATAGAATTGTAGGAGTTGCCCATAACTTTGGAACATATAACAATAACACATTTATATAAATATAGCCAAAAGAAAGCACAATACCATTTCACATTTTATAATACTTCCAGTATGGTTTTTATACCAAATAAGCCACATTTTACCTTTATATTAATGTATTATTAATGTTAGACCCAATTTTTAATAAAACTTTATAGACGTATTTACCCAATTTTATTGTTTAACCATAAGGTAAGATTCTTATAAGCTTTTTATAGCCCTTTACTTTTTTTGCATGTGAAAGAGCAGATTAGTGCTTTAAGAGACAGCTGTTGTGCTTTAATTCTAATGTTTAATTTATGGAAAAACTGAATAATACCCCTTTAAATTTAGCCAATGTCCACACATAGACTTTATTTTACAATTGATTTTTTACAAACCTCCCACAACTGTTTAAACCTTTAGCTGTAGTCTATTTAACTTAAAACAATTTTTTAACCCTCTAGACAAAAAAAATTACATTCTCATGACTTCTTATAATCTTTTACCAAAAGTACATTCTACTTTCCTTATACACCTTACATGTAAAACTGTTTCTTTAATAATCTTAGTTACATGTTACAATGTTAACTTTTCGTGACTTTTATTTTTGGTGAAAACCTTGGTAAGTAAGGGATTTTAATTGTGTACTAGGTGTGGGGCCTAGCCTAGGACACACCAGGGAGAAATGCAGATAAGGGCTGGCTCTCCAGCATAGCTAGGGGCATGGCTAACTTCAGGTGTCCCCAGGCCTTACCTTACTTAAGCAGGCAAGTTGTACAGTAAGAGTCATAGCGGCATTTTATGAAGCATTTAGGAGGCCTAAGAACCTTTGAATTGTACGTTTCTTGCATAAATTCCCTTTCACAAATCCTTTCATGACTTACGCAGACCATCTGAGACATTTTTGGACTTTTTGGCTTGCCCTAAACATCTCTCCTTTTAAACAAGCAGTCATTTTATTTTAGGACAAGAATTTACCATACAAGATTCTTTCTTAAGTAAAATCTCTTTCTTTATAATTTTCTTTGTATAGCTAGGGGGCATGGCTAATTCCACATGTCCCCAGGTCTTATCTAGAATCTAATGGCTTTAAGGTAGGTAAATTGAACAATTTTTAAAAGTCAAAGAAACAGTTTGATCTTAAAGCATTTTGCAAATTTGGTATTTGACCTTAATTTAGATCAAATGTCTACATTTTTAAGACATTTTATTTTACCAATAGTTTTTAAAACTGTCTTTATTTCCAAAAGATTACTAAAGTCACGTGAACAAAAAGACATTATTAAAGTTTCTATTTTTCTGACAAAATATTTTATTTAAGTGCTTATTTCTTTAAGGCAATTAATTAGGCCTATTTTATATATAAACATACAACACATATAAATACACAGACAGAAGATTTAGCACTTTCAGGATTTTTCATTTGCCAGTTTATTGATTGAATTACTGGCTTCAGGCTGGGGCTCATGGAGGAACAGGACCAAGAAAGCTTGCGTTTCTGGGCCAAATAAGCAGCAAATAAGCATCTGAAGGCAAAGGCAGATCCCTAAAATTAAGGGTGCCATTTATAGTGGTTCTTAGATCCCCAAAGGAGGTAAATACTGCAGGAGAACACAGTGCAGTGATTTTACTTTGCATTTCATTGCAAGGCAACCCAAAGCCAATCAGCCCATTTTGTAATCAGCCCATCATTCATGGGAATCTCATCTCCCAGTGGGAGGTGGGGAGGTTTTCTTGTTTCCAGGAGGCCAAGAGCATGCTTCTTTGATCCAAGTGTGCAAAGAGTCAAGTATCCCTCCATAACTACTATTAGCCATCTCTTCAAGTATATTTCCTACCTAGTTATTACACACTAAAGCTCTTTTATAATGCAAAGTAATTTCTGATACCCTCAAAACTCAAAACCATCAGATAACATAATGCAAAACAGAACAGAGCCTTTGATTTTGAGAGGGATCTATTTACTTTTAACTCCTGGGGTTTCATGAGGAAAACAGAGATTTTCTTTTCCCAAAATGGGGTCTGTGGCACCTCCTCTGTTTTTCCCAAGGAGTTCCAGGCTACTAGAAGTTATCTTAGGACCTCTCATGTGTGCATTAAGAGTAGCGAGACAGAGAGAGACAGAGAGAGAGAGAGAGAGAGAGAGAGAAAAATAATTTAGTTGATTGAGAAGAAAATTTTTTCCAGAAAAACAAGTTCTAAGAAGAGAAAAACAAGTTCTAAGAACAGAAAATCATAAAGGCCTTTTAAATATATCTATAGCTTGTTTATCCACTTTTAATTAAGCTGACTTTTAACCATAGTGCTTTTTAAAAAAGAAATTCTTTCAGATCTCTTATTACCGAATTTTAGTCATGCCAGGCAGCCAATATTTCTATCTTCTAAACTTTACCAAAGGTAACCTCCTAGGTGCTTAGAGAAAGGAAAATTTGAGAGAGTCCGCAGAGGGGAAGAGAATAGACAAGGTCATGCAGTTATTAAATGACAAACAACTTTCTTTCTAGGCAGGGAATTGAACCTAGACCACCACTGTGAAAGTGCAAAACGGTAGCTACTGAGCTACAGCACAGGGCAAACTCTGTTTTTTTCCCAGAAAGATTCTAAAGTAGCTAATTTCGAGCTTGCAAAGGCTTTTAACTATTTAATAGAATTTTTAGCGCTAACTATGACCATGAACTGTAAAATTCCTGTTCCCTGGAAGGCGGAGACCAAGAGAATGTACTGCCACGTGGTTAAAAGATAGATACCTTTTAAAGGTTGAGGTTAAAGGTTGATGCTCCCAAGGACATAAAACAAGGTGGAGACTTAATCCATTTTTTTTGTTTGTTTCAGAGACCTGTAGCCAAGTTTATTACTCACCAGCTTGCTGGGTCATCTTGAAAAGCGGGCTTACAGGTGTTCTAAGTCTGTGTTTTATCCTAAAGTACCCCTCGACACAGAAAAACGAATTCACAGCACAAAATACACTAGCTTAAGACTAGCCTCAGAATTCTTTTTTGCATTCATCCAAACTTTACAGAGGAGATAAACACTGATTATTTTTACCACTCATTCAACCGTTTGCACAGAGAGAGAGAGAAGTCCTATACCTGACTGGTAAGAAATTCTTACCTTTTTGCTGGCATTCCAGGCTTCTGGGATCTCATTCCCCGAGAGGCCCTAGTGATCTGGCTTGCCGTACCATTATCCTGGGGGCCAAAACGTATCATAAAGGAAAATTATTATTTTTTCATTCTGGCCAGAGCAAAATACGTGTGATAAACCAGAGACCTTAGCCACTCTACTTAGCACCCAATATCAAACTGGCAAGGCTTAAATTTGCCCCCAGATGGGCCCTATCATCTTTAATCCAACCTCAGACTTGGAGTTTCAACACGTGGTCTCTGGGCAAGATGGTTGCCCTGAGTAACGGAAAAGATAAGAAAGGGAAACTAGAGAAGGAAAACATTGCCTGTGGCAGGGCAGGGAAGGCGAAATGATCAGGGAGGCCAGAGAAAGACCCGCTCATTGCAGCGACAATGAAAAGCTCAGGTGGCTGCGGCTGCTGTTGTGAAGGGATTTTTTTTCCAGCAATCCTATTAGCTCTCAAGTTTCCCCTTTTAGGGTAGGAAAACTCCATGTCCTGAGATCTTGTATATGCCCAACGCTGTCACCCACAGCCATCAGCAAAGAGTGCAAGGCAGATGAATTCAAAGAGAATAGCAGTTAACATCTTACAATGCCGAACCTGTTTTTAACCAAGAGGGACTTTACTGAGAGGGGCCTCTAACCCCCTAAATCTTACAAGGGACTCTAACCCTCCTAAGTTGGGTCTCTAACCCAAGGTCGATCAAGCGTCCTTGTCTTTTATTAAGAGGGGTCTCTAACCCACTCTGTCTTAGGAGAGACTCTAACTACCCTAAATTGGTCCTTTAACCCAATTCCATCCTTTACCTGGGTACCCCACCACTTACCCAAAGTCAGCCAATCAGTGCTGCAGTCTATTTCCTTTGCATTGAGGGGTCTCCTCAGTATCTTCCCTTCTGTCGTTTGCTAGAAATATGTTACAGGACCCCAACACTTACCCAAAGGTAGATGTTGAGTCAGAGTTTCTGCACTGTAGTCCCTTCGTGGTGGCCAGCAATATGTCACAGGAAAGGAGTCCCGATCCAGACCCCAAGGTTCTTGGATCTTGCACAAGAAAGAATTCAGGGTGAGTCCACGGTGCAAAATGAAAGCAAGTTTATTAAGAAAATAAAAGAATAAAAGAATGTCTACTCCATAGACAGAGCAGCCCTGATGGCTGCTGCTTGCCCATTTTTATGGTTATTTCTTGATGATATGCTAAACAAGGGGTGGATTATTCATGCCTCAACTGTTTAGACCGTATGGGGTAACTTCCTGACATTGCCATGGCATTTGTAAGTGTCATGGTGCTCGCTGGAGTGTAGCAGTGAGGACGACCACTGTTGTCGCCATTTTGGTTTTGGTGGGTTTTGGCGGACTCCTTTACTGCAAACTGTTTTTTCAGCAAGGTCTTTATGACCTGTATTTTGTGCTGACTTCCTATCTCAACCTGTGACTTAGAATGCCTTAACCATCTGGGAATGTAGTCCAGTAGGTTTCAGCCTAATTTTACTCAGGTCCTATTTAAGATGGGGTAACTTTGTTTCAAATGCCTCTGACGCGATGACTATATTATGTATTCATGGTTTTCTTTAATTTTAGGCTGATGGTTTCCAATCCATTATTTGTTCTTCCTCGTGACTGAGTTGTTTTTTTTTTTCTTTTGACCCTCCACTGTTATGTTTCTTAAATCCCTTACTATTCTCTTAAATGTAACAATAACAACAAAACAATATTTCCAATACAAAAAGAAAAATAATATGCTCAATGTCTCCTCAGGTTTTTGATATTTTGCATTACAGTGACTGGATGTAAAGTATCTGCTTGGCAAATGCAAATAAGAATCTGGATTTGATGGGATGTTTCCTGGCAGGGTCAGGCATGCCTGCAGAATGGTACAATAGACATTCCTCTTGATTCAGGGGATCTGACGTTGGATAATTGAGGAAGTACAAAGTATTTAGCTAAGGACTTGAGGAACAAAGAAAGTTGTTTGTAACAGAAAACCAGAAAATACCATTACTAGCTTATATACCTGTCAATTTAAGTGTGTCTGTTTCCCTTCAGACTCTAGAGGAACGTCATCGTGAGCACAGTGGGAAACTTACGTGTTACTCTTTCTGATTTCACTGACCACCTTGGTCATGTTATCTAGGTTTTCTTAGGCTCATCACAGATTTCACATTTGTAGTCAAGTATGACTGATGTGCCTTAGATTTCCTGGATTCCCCCTACTTTTTCTTTTGTCGGCAAATTAGGTACATCCTCCAACCATAGCCTTAGGTAAAAAAGAAAACTATTGAAAAGAGCATTAAAATACCTCTCCAATGTAGAGAGACACATTAACCAGTCTCATTTACCTTTAAAAATATATGAGAATAAGAGAAAAGACAGAGATTTAAGTAACCATGGCAGTTTTGACTTAGTTAACATTTCTGAGAAACTATCAACTTTCAATGTTTAAAATTCATCTTATATGTCCTATAACTTAGAGTCAAATAATAATAATAACTTCCAATGCATATAGCCACTTACTATTTACAAAGAAGTTTTACAGACATTTTGTATGTTATATCTCCTCTGTAAATTTCTTGAGTTTCAGGGCTCTTTCATATAGATCAGAGTTATTAAGATCTTCACAATGATAAAAATTACTGACATGATTTTTTAAATAATAACTTTCTAATAACCACTCATGAAAATTATTATGAGTTAACGTTTGTGAGATGGTGCACAAAAATTAGTGTTTTAAGCTAGTTTTTCTAATTATCACATTCACAGAAGATTGGCAAGTACTGAAGTAAATCTGTGTTCCACTGTGCCATGTACAAGTAGGCACGTGATTTTTAAAACAAATAAAATTCAACTTCTTATACCCTACCTAATAAGACCTTTTTAAATCTTAAGTCTGTAACCCAACTTAATTAGCGTAGCCAGTCAGCCACATTCTCATCAGTGAATTCAGTATGTAAGCCTTCTATGTCACCTGCACTGGCACCTATGATTTTGAGTAGGATGCCATCTAACATCCTGCCAGAAAGTCTCCCTCTGGCTTGACAATGTTGCAATAATTCACTTTGCCAGCAGTGGTTAAACTACAAATTCATTTAACTATACATCCTTTATTCTATATGCTTTAATTCTATTAGTAAGGATCTGCCTCATGTGAGACTTTGTCAAAACTTTACTGAAACCACTACCTTTTAAAATAATTCCTTATTAAGCGATCCAGTGTGAAAGAAAAATATATTGTTGGCACGACTTCTTGTAAACACAAGTAGGCTTCTATAGTCACTACTTTCTTGAAATCTTTACAAATTCTATGAATGCTAATCCATTCTAAAATATTGTTGTAAAGTGGGTGATAAACTTGCAAATTTACTTTTTCTCATCATCAATCTTCAGGAGACTTTTCTATTCTCTTAAGTAATTACTGAGAGGAGTTTTACTGAATCACACCTGATAAACACTTAGCTCACATATGTGTGCTGTAACTATATTCTTATCCCTCATTGGTTTCAATGTGGCTGGCCTATATTTATGTTTATATTTACAGTATAAATTAATACTTTTTTGGACACTAAAGTGTGTTGTGTAATTTGGCTTCTCTTAGTTTTTCTTAAAAATTATGTTGTTGACCGAAGACCATGAACCCATCCCTTTCATATTCTTGTTTTTATTGTGGGCATGTCTAAATTAGCTTTTTCTTTACTTCTACCAGTTTTATGGGTATCAGCTCAATCTGGAATTTAGCCTTGATTTTATATATATGTGTGTGTGTGTGTGTGTGTGTGTGTGTGTAATTTTGTTTAAATATTTTTATTCTAAAATCTGTTTCTGTACTATAAAATTGAACTTATACTGTCCATCATAAGTCCAAATAAAGTATTTCAACTTACATTCAGTGAAGATCATAGAATTAAAAAATAGCTTCAGAAAGCCTTGATATAAATACTATATTTCATAAACATAATATTATTTTTTGCAAATGTGAGGGCAGTATACCACGGCTAGAACAGTAAGTTATAAACTTGACACTTATTTGCCTCTGATATTTGGCATTTTGGTAAGCTTTTAAGAATATATTTTGAGACATAAACAGAATAGGCCAGAAAAAGAAAAATAAAACAAGCATTGAAAAGTGAAATAATTGTCATCCCCAAAGAATAAAAATCATAGCATGTTGCCAATAGGTAAAAGTAATGTTTTATGAGTCTATATTGTTAAGTAAAAATTATATGAGGTAGAGGTAGCTGCTACTTAGTTTTTTTTTTTTTAATTAAAAAAGACAGCAAACTGGAAACACTAAAGTTATGAATTACAGTATTCTAGAAAAATAAAGATAACATATAACAAGTGGATCTTATAGTCAATACTGACATATTGGGTTGTTTGTAAAAAATATTTTATTACTGCATTTCTCCCTGTGGCTCTTCCCTGGGGACACGTGAAGAGATCTTTTTAGGTTGATGAATATTTAATTTATTTTCAGTGTATCTTCAGTTTGCTGTAGGGAGAGAAGACCCAGAATGTGGCCTAGGGAAGTATCAAGGGAGTTTGAGTAACTATTACATAAACTTAGAGAGATTGAATACTATATGAATGTGTGAAAACAAATCCTTTTCTCTAAATCTGTCTCTTACACTCAGTGTTTTCTTCTTGGAAAATACACCTCAAAGCAACATAGTAAAACTGTCAACTCAAAGACTTTTCATAAGCTGTAGGAAGGATATGTTCAGTTTTATTTACTTTAAATCTACTCTTTAGGGAATGTTGAAAGACCACCAATATCCTGAATTTGGTGGCCTCATACATATTTATTTTCCTTAATCCTCTAAGAGAACACCAATTAGGAGCCTTAATTTAAGGAAACAGAAAAGGCACAAAAGGTTCTGCATGGCTTCAGCATAAGGCCTATTTCACAGGAGCAGAGGGTGAGCATGTGAGAAAAATTTCTTTTGCTTCCTTTCATTTTTATATCTTTTAGTTGTGCATAATTTAAATCTCCTGCTTGGCTAAGCTTTTGTAGAGGAAAACATTGAATAAAATAGGCAAGAGTTTTAAAAATCTCGGAAGCTTAGGGAATGACTCTAAGTTCTGATTCTGAACTCAGTACTTGAATTGTCTCTGCAGGGGTAGAGGGAACTGAGAACAGGGTCAGAATTCAGATGTATTATAGATGGTCAGAATAAAGTGTTCACACAACATTCTGAGTCATAAGCTAGGAAGTGTGGAATTAATATATTGTATGAAAGATAGTCTCATAGAGAGGTAATGAAGAGAGTCTGCAAGCAACTCATATGACTGCCTTGCAGAATCTTGATATTTGAGTTACCACTTTTTATTTAAAAAAAAAAAACGAAGAAAAAGTGTGGTGCCTCACCTTTCATTTCTCTCCGGTTCACTGCATCTCCCTTCTTTCATTATCATCATGGTTGCCATGTGAATTCCTGATTAGCCAAAAGTGGCAGTTCTAACAGAAATCATGTTGAAAGGTGGATCTTCTTAGTTGTTTCTTTTTAACTTGGTTCTTTTTGCGGTAGATTCTGTGCTCAGCACTTCCTGAGCATTACCTATTTCATCTTCAAGCCAATCAAGGAAGATTGGGTCTATGCTGTTTTCCTTTCAGAGATGAGGACATTGAAACCCTATGAATTTATAAAAACGTTGCAAAAATCCTGATCAGAATAACACAACTTAAATGGTAACTGGTAATCAATGTAGAACCAGAATTTAAATATTTCTTTGTCCTTTCATCTATCCCCAATTTGCTAGTAACTAAACTAAAGCTTACTCTATAGGAAGTGGAACTAAGTGAGTTCATATATTTAAGCTACTCCTAGACATTTTTTCTAAGGCTGGTAAGATATAGTAGAGTATGGTATTTTAATTCATTTACCTGGTTTATATCATCTCTATGCCAAAACTGGGTGGTCTTAACTAAGTTACTTAACCAATGTCTGTGTCTATTTTATGATTGGTAAAACAGGGATCATGATAGTGTCTTCCCCATGAAGTTGGAGTAAGAATTAATTACGTGCATATTTACATAAAGCATGTAGAACAGTGCTTGACACAAAGCAATCACTTTCTAAGTGTTAGATGTAATTTTATTGTTTCCATCTCAACAATTGAAAAAAAATCATATTTGCCAGAGTTTTTTTTTTTTTTATTTCCTCTTGGGCTTCATATAATTCTTTGTTCTGTAGAGCACACTATGTTGACATATGCATTCCAACTCTGCAAGGGATGCTAGAGCTACAAAGAAGACTACAGCATCGCCTCTGGGCTCAGAGCTTGGACACAACTGACAAAACACTTGGAAAAAGTATATAATGGGTGCTGCAACAAGATAATGAATATGAGACACCATGATAGTAAGTACCCATTCTACCAGAAAAAGGTTTCACAATGGTCGCAACTATTGACCTTGCTTTTGTAGGAGAAACCTGCAAGGTTTAAAGGATATATGAGAGGTATCTGAGGCCCTGAAAACAGTATCACATTTATAGAGAAGCATGATAACAAATGATCTTTTTTAAGAACAGGTAGAGAATGAATGCAGGACAAATAGGAAAGGTAACGAAGTATGATATTTCAAGAGGTGGACAATGCCAAAATATGGAGAAACTTCTGTCCTATACTAAGAAGTCATAGTAAGTTTCTACACCAGGGAGGGACATGGGACAAAAAGGTATCTCAGAGCAATAATGGACTGCGACAACAATTTAAGGCTGGCAAAGATGACAATCTTCCAAAAATATATCATCTTTCTGCAATTAAAAGTAATTGGAATTGTTCTTATTGGAAAGAGAAAAATGTTATTATTCTCTCTACCTATGGATAACGTCGTGATTCTCTGTGTATGCTCCCAGGGATTCTCTATAGGAAAAAGGACATTAAGGGAAGAATAATTTTGAAACTGACAAAGAACAAGAGTCCTGCAAGGAGGTGTTACAAAATTCATCATTAGGGTTACTCAGAGCCAGTTTGTGCAAGTAATATTCTATCCTTTCTCAAAGGCAAGTTATGCTAATAACATTCCAACTTTATTCAGATTCTAAAAATTGTTTCTGTGAATAGTGGCACATACTCCTTCCTATGGCTATCCTATTCTCTGTGGCGAGATTTTGTAAAAAAAATTATTAATGTTAAAATGAAATAACATAAAATATAAAAATGTAATATATCTTAGAGGACCTAGATGACTTGAGGCTGAAAAAGTAATAGAAGAGAATAAAAAATATTCCACTTTTTACATCTCTAGATTGGCTAAAAATTCCTGTTCGTTGGAAATTGGTGATGTCTAGGTTGATAAATGTTTCCTGGCTTATAAAATTGTCAATAACTTGCTTCTTATATAAATGAATGAATATGAATATGTAAAGAAGACCTATAAAAAAACTTTATACTTAACTATCTCTTTCTCTTTTCTTCCCCTTGTCTATCTTTTTCTCCCTTGATCACACTTTCCCTATTTGTGTCTCTCCTTGTCCCTAAAAAGCAAAATGCTCTTACTGAGTAGAAGAAAACTTTGCTCTCAGAGTTTGATTTGACTAGGAATCCTGAATCCCATTGACTTGATGTGTGACTTTGACAAGTCACTAAAAATTCCTGTTTTTCTGTTTCCTTACTACAAATTATAGGTAACATTTATCTTATGTTTGCCCCAAATAATAAAATTATATGTTAATATGAATAATTCTCAATCTGTAATATTCAAACATTAATTGACTCTGAACCCTACCTATGTTGCTTAAATATCTAATGATTCTTGTAACTCTTCATAATTTAGATGACCTTGGAAATTCTGAATTAATGTATAATGGACTTGTTCATTAAAATTAATTGATGAATTCTGTATGTGCTCAGGCTTAAAAAAGATCATTTCATAACAATGATTAGATTATGTTTTCCTGGTGTCTTGGGCTATAAATTCCTTAGGACAGGAATATTGTAGCCATCTTCAGATTGTCAAGACATATAGTAAGTGCAAAATACATGCTGAATAAATGAAAAGAAAATTGACGTACAATAGAAGAGACCATTGAGTTTTATTAAACATCAAACATTTAAGCTGCTAAATTTAATGATTGAAAAATTTTAAAAGATAATTTATTGTTTAAGTATGTTTCATCATCATACCAAAGTGATGCAGTTAAATCGCATCATCTCTTTCAATAATGTTTTATGAGAAATTCAGTGGCATTTCATATGAAAATGCTTTCTTAACCATTGGAAAATTGTTTTTGTATGGTTTTAATTTTTTTTGTATTGTTTTCAGGCATGAGACCAGGCCTGCTGTCAGCTCTAGCTAGGGCTACATAAGATTCAGCCCTGTATAGAGATCTGAGGCTGACTTTCTGATTCATGATATAATAAGAAATCAAGATATGATAAAATAGATTGAACATGACTCATTTCCAGATAATTTTAAGTTGAAAGCTAATCCTAGAAGTTCCAAAAATGTCTCTAGACGGTGACATAGTAAATGGATTCCTACATGAATTTTTTAAAGCTATGTCCAAATTGCTCAGTGAAGTACACAGTCATCCACGTATAGAAACTAATTTGTCTTACCTCTACTCAACAAATCCACTTGATATAGTTCAATAAGAATTTTAAAATCACCTATTCCATAATGATTCATGTTTTTATTTTTCCACAAGTTGGCTCTTGAGATAATGTACCTCTTTTATCTGTGTTTCAGGTTCTTATGAACAAAATGAGACAGTTGAAATAAATGAATTGTTAGGACTCTTCTCAATTCTTGTGTCCCCAAATCCTAAAAGTCTGATTGTTCTCATTACTTTGATAATGTGTTTTTATTGTTCTAAATTTTTGTAAGTTTGAATCCTTTGAAACATTATTTATCTCTTATTTTTATGCTTCCTCATCAGTACAAGTCTAAGTCTAAGGTCCAAAGTCTTTGTAGCCTCCTTACTATATCCAATTTTTTAATTTATTCAGTTCCTGATTCTTTCTCACAGTTAGTATCCTCATTATACTCTTTGTGAGTTACATAGGTAATGGATATGAGCTGAAGTTAGTTGACCATGAGTTAAACTATTAAAAAATAATTTTTAAAGCAGAGAATATTTACAGATAATCTAGGTCAGTAATTCTCAAACTTTAGTGTGCATCAGATATGTAATACATGGTGGGTTTTATTCAAATGTAGATCATTGGAACTCACACCTGAATTTTCTGATTCAGTTGTTCTGGGTAGAGACCCCATAATTGACATTATTAACAAGTTCTCAAGTGATGATATTGATTATGGTCATCACTTGGTCAGGGGACCATATTTTAAGAACAATTTCTCTATGTTAACTTCCTTACTAAGAAGGAGTAATGGGTGGTCCACATTAGAACAGCAAGTTAATATCAAGTGGGGTTTAAAATCATGTTCTGACAGAATGCCTTGTCAAGTGTTCTCTTCCATTAAATTAATGCTTCTGAAGGTATATTCTGTGGAATATTACTTAGATGGAAAGTACACACTCAAATAAATCATTATTAAGCAGGTATCATTGATAAATAAATTTGTTTGTAATTCCATTTGATCAGAATGCCTGTTTCTTCATATCTAAATCTTATAATTTAGCAAGACTTTACCAAGTCTTTCATTGCTATTTGGAAAAAAAAAATGTTTCCTTAGGTAATTTTCTTTTTACTTTTGTTGCTTTATAATCTATTCTGCTGATATGCTTTCAAATTGATTTTAATTGCCCTTTTTCCTTACCAGTACTTCTCTCAGGTTAAAGCCACAATTGTGAGCCGCAGAAGCTGATCTGTTTCTAACTTAAGAATGCTCAGTTTTCAACACAATAGTATGTATTTGCCTCCAAAGGTTCTGAAGTCTAGGTAAGGCATGAAATCACTCTCCATAGGTGGGCTTCACTTGGCAAAAGGAAAGTCAAACTGGATATTAGTTTTGTGATTTTAAGATTTTCTGTATCTGGTATCTGGGCCTTAATACCTTCAGTCAAGAAAGGTGCTACATGAATATCAAAGGATTGAAAAATGGTTAGCATGTCATACCAAAGATAAGATGATTTGGAACCCAGGTGAAGCAATGCTAGGAAAAGTGTTTTCCTATTTACATTTTGGTAAACTAGTCCTTGTTCTGGGATAATAAACAAAAATAAAAGCAAACTATAAATAATGCTCAAAGGATGCAACAGCTCTTTTTGAATATGTAAATTTGAATGGAGAGGAGGCAACTAGCTCCATTTTCCTAGATAGAAAAGGAAAGGAAAGCATCCAGGATTTGGTCAAGTCAGGGAGAAAAACATTCTGATATATTTATAAAGGCTGGGCTGTATAATGGAACACATGTAACTTTTGCAGGCAGATGGACCAATGCACAAATGATGTTTCCAAAATTTATTTGGTTACTACCTGGGCAAAATAGTGGAATATCTCGGAATCTCAGCTTTCTCATCTGTGAAAAAGGATGTGAGTAATACTTTTTTTGCAAGCTGTAGTGTGGATAGCTCTTCTGAACTCGGAAGGGGATCTGGCTGTTTTCTTGCAAACTCTCCAAACAGGACAAAGACTGTAGGAGAATAAGCCACCTATTCTTCAACATTATCCCACAGGGTTAATAACATCACTTTAATACAGCAAACATACGGTAAAATGTTAATAGATGCTTTTCTTTATGCTTTAAAAGGATATCACTGGCCAGGTGCCGTGGCTCCTGCCTGTAATCCCAGCACTTTGGGAGTCTAAGGTGGGAGGATCACCTGAGATCAGGTAGTTTGAGACCAGCCTAGCCAACATGGTGAAACTCTGCCTGTACTAAAAATACAAAAATTAGCTGGCCATGGTGGTGGGTGCCTATAATCCCAGCTTTTCAGGAGTCTGGGGCCGGAGAATCACTTGAACCCGGGAGGCAGAGGTTGCAGTGAGCCTGGGAGACAAGAATGAAACTCAGTCTCAAAAAATAAATAAATAAATAAATAAATCACTGAACTTAAAGAAAAAATCAAGAATCTGATGATAGATTACAAAAGCTGAACATGTCACATATTTTAGGAAAATAATGCCTTTTCTGTCATATAACCCCTGGTCACTTAAACATATTTTTATTTTTTCCATCCAAAATTCGAGTTGTCCCAAACTGTTAAGTAGATGACCTAATATACATTAAATATCTTAGATCAAAGGAAAATGTGGAATGCCCTCTTAGAATTTGATATCTTTATTCAATTTCATAACTTTTCAATAACCTATGTTTTAAGTAAGATGTTCTTTAATCTTCATTCTGTTTTTCTCTTGCCTCTTCTTATATTATTCTCTAGTTACGTTTGAGTATGCTAGATGGCAAAACAAAGGAATTAGCATTAAATGATTGATTTAGTTACACATGGGTTTATCACAAAACTTTTACTCTCTTTGTAAAGGATGAAATCTTGACTCTGCTCTTCAGCCCATGTGAGTGCTAGGGCTCTAGGACATATGTCCGATGTCTCTATCCTGCTAAGGGGACTATTTGACTCCAGAATGTGGACGTCTGTGTTGGCATCTTGGCCTCCTTACACACTCACACACTTCTTCTAAACCATGCTCCAGGACTAACAAAGAAAGACCATGTCGCTATATATTTCTAAGATTACTCAAGTCTAAACATCGTAGGGAAAAGATACAGGAATAATGTCACGCTGTGATGAAAATATAATTGCTGTAAAACCTTCTAAGAGCTTTTGGAATCCAGAATTAAACTGGCAATGGACTCAAAGTGAAATGTCTATAATATAAATTGGATTATGTGATTCTTTGACCTGAAATCCTTCAGTGACATCCCATTGTTTTTAGGAGGGAGCCTGATTTCTTTTGGTTTTACCAATTCCTTTATGACCTGGGCTCTGTTGTCTTTCTGGTTTATATAAGACCACTTTCCCATCAACACTTAAGCTCCAACCATGGGGAGTTTCCAACATTTTCTCCTATGGCCGTGGTTTCTTGCCTCTGAACCTCTGGTTCAGTTCACAAAGACTTGCTCAAGTATCATCACCTAGTAGAAGCATTTTTTTTTTAACCACATTTACCTGGATTAGGTACCCTAATCTCTCCTTGTTTCTTCCACAGTGTGTAGCATCGCATTGTCATTGTCTCTTTACCGGTAATTCTTTTCCAATAGTATGCAAATTTCACACCTCATTCATCTCCTTGTCCTCAGAGTCTATTACATTATTTTGCAAACAGGAAGTGCTCAATAAATGTTCAAAAGGAGAAAATGCTTTTAATTATTCAGCATGAATAATATTTCTTATTTTAGACCACTCTTCTTTTTATCCCTTCTAACATTTTATTTTTGGGAACTCTTCTCTCCGTCAACATCATTATTCCAAACCCCAAGTCACACTCAATATTAAGAATGATGTATTGAATAGGCATGGCCAGTGCTAAAATCTAGCTTTGCCATTAGGCGAATAGGCATGCCAAGGACATGCTTGGGTACAAGCAACATTATTACTCTTTTTTTCTTTTTTTGAGATGGAGTCTCTCTCTGTCACCCAGGCAGGAGTGCAATGGCGCAATCTCGGCTCACTGC
>NW_026652286.1:53829556-53831414 GCF_009828535.3 Hylobates moloch | reverse complement strand
GCAGTGAGCCGAGATTGCGCCATTGCACTCCTGCCTGGGTGACAGAGCGAGACAACATCTCAAAAAAAAAAAAAAAAAAAAAAGGAAACTGTAATTTCGGACATAAACAACAAAATAGGTTTGGGGGAAAATTAGAGTATTGGTTGACTTGCTGACTTGCTTACACATATAGTATGGTTTTATATTACTTTCATTTTAAATTATACATAAGGGTAAAAATATGGTTTAATATATAGGGGTAGAGAATCACCATAGTAATTTTAAGACTTGGCATCTAGTGGCCTTAACACAGTTTTGATGTTGCTAATTTATGAGGCTGAACTAATTATTCACCCTTCTATGGCTCAGTTTGATCTTATTTAGTAAATTAGTATAATAAAACCTTGCTCTCAGGGGTTTTGTGAAAAGCAATAAAACGACATGTGTGAGCAAACAGTGAGCAGTTGCTGGCATATATTAGATACTTTATAAGTGCCAGTATTGATTTCTTTCCAATTTACTTCTACTTTTGTTTCTGAAAATTAAATTTTTAGTCATAAAAATAAGATTGCTTTCACACATTCCTCAGTATTCTCTCTGAGTTCATATTTAATGATGACCAGATGAATAAATTTAGAGAAGGTGTATTTCAAACACATCAAATAATGACCATGAAATCTCATGTTTAAATGAGTGACTTCCATGTGCACACACAACAGTACTCACAATTTGCATTGAGTTTTTCGTATACTTTAATCTAGGATATCTTGTTTACTAAGTTTGCTTTCCTAAATGAAGTGATATAGATAATGAAGAGAAACATGTATACTTGACCCCTGAACAATGTTGGGGTTAAGGGTATTGACCCTTTTGCAGATGAAAACCCATGTATAACTTTTGACTCTTTCAAATCTTAACTACTATTAGCCTACTGTTGATCAGAAGCCTTACTGATAACATAAACAGTTAACACACATTTTCCATAAAATATGTATTATATATTACATTCTTATAATAAAGTAAGCTAGAGAAAAGAAAATGTTATTAAGAAAATTATGAAAAAGAGGAAATTTATTTACTGTTCATTAAGTGGAAGTAGATCATCATAAGAGTCTTCATCCTCATTGCCTTCACACTAGTGGGCTGAGGAGGAGAAAAAAAGAGGAGGGATTGGTCTTGCTGTCTCGGGGTGGCAGAGATGGAAGAAAATTAGCATATCAATGAATTGATGCAGTTCAAAATGATATTGTTCAAGGGTCAACTGTAGTTGAAAAATATCCCTTCTCCCCAAGGAAGCCTAGTTCATTTTCCTGCTTCTAAGTGTTTTCTTATTTAAATACTGTAATACAAACATTTAAATACAAATCTATTTTTAAAATAAATAATAATAGCAGCCTTCAGAAATAGTCAAGTTATGGCCGGGTGTGGTGGCTCACGCCTGTAATCCCAGCACTTTGGGAGGCCGAGGCGAGTGGATCATGAGGTCAGGAGTTCAAGACTAGCCTGGCCAAGATGGTGAACCCCGTCTCTATTGAAAATACAAAAATTAGCCAGGCACGGTGGCAGGTGCCTGTAATCCCCGCTACTTGGAGTCTGAGGAAGGATAATTGTTTGAACCCAGGCAGCAGAGTTTTCAGTGAGCCAAGATCGTGCCACTGCACTCCAGCATGGGAGATAGAGTGAGACTCTGTCTCAAAAAAAAAAAAAAAAAAAAATTCAAGTTATATCTTGTTTTATCTATTTTTAATCTTTATAAAAGCATTTTCACTTAATTTAGACTATGCTTTACATACAATTTAATATGATGCCATTATTTACCCAATATAATATAGACATTATTTTCATATCTTTAACCACTCTTTGCTAGCCTTCTTTTAAT
>NW_026652286.1:53811869-53829456 GCF_009828535.3 Hylobates moloch | reverse complement strand
CTTTTTTTTGTTTAACTATTTCCTTATTTAGATAAACTCCACCTAACCTTCTCCCCCCTTCCCCTTGCTCTACAAGACTAGATTAATTCCCCTAATTATATGTTTCCAAACGCTCATCCCAGTTATAATAATATATTGTGTAATTTTTCAGTCATGATTATAATGTGACTTCATTAGTTGATGTGGTAATGTTTCACGTTTCTCTCTCACCCATACTGAAATATTCATAGTATCAGAAACTAGGCCTGTCTTCTTTGTCATTGTATCTACATAACATAGGAGAGTAATTTGCTGCTGAAAGGTTTTCTATAAGTGATTGTAAAAATATTTTATCAATCTAGGTATGCTTTACCTACATTTATATGGATTTAATTAAAATTCATTCTGATATCTCAGGCTCACTTAGAAGACAGAATAGTTCCACCCTGCATCTGTTAAGAGATGGATCTGATAGGAGGATGACCAAAAAAAAAAATATTGAAATATCTGCCACTTTGATGGTTCTCCCAGCCTAGTCCAAAGGATTGACATATGAAACCTGGAATTAAAGTAATAGTAAAAATGATAGAGCTGTTCCGCTAGTATTCTTATGAACATTTGCTCTAGTACAATTGGTATTGATAACTTTGGCTTAGAAAAAAAGAAGATCCAAGATTTTGAGGGATAATTATTTCTGGAGGACACAAGACTCTACCCTATTGGGTATCATAAATATTTAAAAGAAATATGAGTGCCCGAAGCTTCCATGACATGAGTGATAATTCAGGAAATGCTATTTTGTGCTTTTACTGTGACTTTATACTTATTTACTGCATAGTGTGACTTATGAAATACAAGTTACCGAAAAAAAGGATTACAATTGTAAAGTCATAAAATATGTCTTCCTTGTAGTATCCAGTGAAATCGGTAGCATCAGATGTTTAGAATCTAATATCATATCTGTCATCTAATGATTTGCCTTGAAGACGTGAGCATGCTGGGTACCACGAGGTTTACCATAAATTAGCCATGTGGATTTGGAAAGCTCTCTGAGGGACTTTATTCACCTATAACACGTATACAATTGCCTTTGTATTAGAAGCTGTTTTGAAGCACAAGTAAGGTAATATTTCTAAGCTGTTTAACATTATATAAGGCTAATAGTTTGCTCTTATTTAGAAGTGAACGCTTATTTAAATGCTGATTCTTCCATTTTCATGGAGGAACTGCAGTTAGTTTTGCGCGCTTGGTTTTAGTACCACTTTACATTTCTACTAACAATACTTATTTGTGGTTAAAATTACAGCTTCTGATCTCTAGAAATGATTGAGCTGCTCTAATCTCATGAGAAGAGTAATTCATTACTCTGATTTGATTGTTTTTCTTGTTTGTTTTTAAGTTAGCCTACTTTCAATGCTTGAATTGTGTGGTTTTTTTTTCCCTTTAAATATTTATTCAAAGTAAAAGTATTTCTGAGATGTTCATTGAACATAGATGTTCTGTTACTGGAAACTTCTAGGGTGAAAATAAACTTTACAAGGTTTTTTTTCTTTAATTTTGTTTTTTTTTTTTCCATTCATATAAGTGGATTCCGGTGATCTTAAGTTGAACTCAATGAGATTGAAGATAGGTGTACGCTCTTTCTGTATTTTCTCAAGTATTTCTTAGAAGGCTGAGTGTTATATAAACTGAATGTGCCATCATTTTTGGTCAGAAATTGTTGCATAGTTGACTGCTGTGAGGCAATTCCTTCTACTGGCACTTTGGTTAGTTTATGTTTGTTTTCACATTCTTGTCTGTGTGTTCTTAATTTCTTTTCCTGAGCTCAAGAGAAAAACCAATTGTGTTGTAGCCAAGCTGATCATCCTCTTCTATACAATTTTTGAGAGAGAAAATTCTAGTGAGAACAGGATAGTGGTAATTGTGCTGGGTTAGGGGATTTGCTTAGCCCTGCTGTCTGGCCTCAATGACATGATTCCAATCAATAGATTTATTCCAACTTACTACAGTACTTCTTTTTCTTTTAGTTTGGATGTAGCACTAATGTTCTTAACTTTGAAATCCTTAAATGTTACTGTGCAGAATCCTTGAATCCTCATATACAGGCAGCAAGCTGGTAGGTCCACTCAGAGCTGTGTCCAGGATTGGTGCAAACAGTCAAGGATTAATTGTGCTCTACAATCAGCAGGTCAATGGAAGAAGCAAATTTCCAGTTTTAACATCCAAGATGAGGATACTCTGTTTTGTTTTGTTTTAATTATATATGTGTGTGTGTGTGTATGTGTGTGTGTGTATAAATTGACACATACTAAATTATTTTAAAAATATAGTGTGATATTTCTAATAATGAATATAATGTGTAATGATTAAATCATGGTAATTATATCTATCAACTCAAATCTTTATCAGTTTTTCAGGTTTATAACAAAATCCTCTCTTTTATTTGAAAATATACAATTAATTATCATTACTGTATTCTCCCTACAGTGTTATGGAAAATTGAACTTATTCCTCCTATCCAGCTATAATTTTGTATTTGTTAACTAGTTTCTACTTCTCCCCTGCGTACTTTACCTTTCTCAGCCTCTGGTAAACACTATTATCCTCTACTTCTCAGACATCAACTTTTGTAGTTTCCACATATGGGTGAGAACATGTAGTATTTAACTTTCCATGCCTGACTTCATTCACGTAATATAATGTCCTTCAGGTTCATCCATGTTACGCAAATGACAAGATTTCATTCTTTTTTATGGCTGAATAGTTCTTCATTGTGTATACAGACCACACTTTATTTTTCTATTCATCTGGTGCTGGACATGTAGGTTGATTTCATATATTGACTACTGTGAATAATGCTGCAATAAACATGGGAATGCAGGTATCTCTTCAACATACTGGATATATATCCAGTAATGGCATTGCTGGTTCATATTGTAGGTCTATTTTTAGCTTTTTTAGGAAACATTCATACAGTTTTCCATAATGGCTGTATGAATTTACCTTCCCACCAACAATATATGAGTTTATTTTTCTCTGCATCTTCACCCTCATAATTTTTTTTTGTCTTCTTAATTATAGCCATTCTAACTGAAAAGAGATAATATCTAATTGTGGTTTTGATTTGCATTTTTCTTATGATTAGAGATGCTGAACATATTTTTATATACCTGTTGTCCATTTTTTATGTCTTCTTTGGAAAAACATCTATTCAGATTATTTGCCCATTTTTAAATTGTATTATTTATTTCTGGCTTTGTTTGAGTTTCTTGTGTATTCTAGACATGAGTGCCTTAATTGAATGAATAGTTTGCAAATGTGTTTTCCCATTGCACAGGTTGTCTCTTCACTTTATTTATTGTTTCCTTTGCTGTGCAGAAGCTTTTTAGCTTGATGTAATCCTATCTGTCTATTTTTGCTTTTGTTGCTTGTGCTTTTGAGTTCTTATGACAAAAACTTTGCCCAGACCAATGTCCTGAAGTGTTTCTTCAAAGTTTTATTTTAATAGTTTTATAATTTAAGGTCACACATTTAATTCTCTGGTACATTTTCAGCTGATGTTTGTTTATAGTGAGAGGTGGGTATCTAGTTTCATTCTTCTTATATATGGATATCTAGTTTTCCCAGCACCATTTATTGAAGAGACTGTTCTTTCCCCAATGTATATTATTGGTGATTTTATCAAAAATGAGTTGGCTGTAAGGGTGTTGATTTATTTCTGGGTTCTCCATTGAGTTCCATGGGTCTATATATGTGGTTTTATGCCAGTTTCATGCTGTTTTGGCTACTATAGCTTTGTAGTATAATTCAAAATTAGGTAGTGTGATGCCTTCTTCTTTGTTCTTTTTGCTCAGCGTTCTATTAGCTATTCAAGTCATTTGTGGTTCCATACAAATTTAAATTTTTGTTTTAATTTCTGTTGATAATGTCATTGGAATTTTGATAGGGATTGCACTGAATCTATAGATCACTTTGAGTAGTATGTGTATATTGACAATATTATTAATTCTTCCACTCAATAGGCATAGGATAGTTTTCCATTTTTTGGTACCCTCTTCAATTCCTTTCATCAGTGCTTCATAGATTTCTTTGTAGAAATCTTTCACTTCTTTGTCTAAGTTTATTCTTAGATATTTCTCCTTGTTGTAGCTATTATAAACATAACTACTTTCTTGATTTATTTTTCAGATTTGATCATTGTTAGTGTATATAAATGCTGCTGATTTTCATATGTTGATTCTGAATCCTGCAGCTTTACTGAATTCCTTTAGTAGTTTTAAGCATTTTTTAGTGGAGTCTAGATTTTTCTTAGTATAATATCGTATCATCTGCAAACAAGGATAATTCAACTTTTGTCTTTTTAGTTTGGATGCCTTTTATTTCCTTCTCTTCCCTAATTGCTCTGGCTATGACTTCCATTATTATGGTGAATAGAAGTAGTGAAAGTCGACATCTTTGTCTTGTCCTAGATTTTAGAGGAAAGGCTTTTTATTTTTCCCCATCAAGTATGAAATTAGTCGTGGGTTTTTTGTTTGTTCTTTATTTATTTATTTATTTATTTATTTTGAGACAGAGTCTCACTCAGTCACCCAGGCTGGAGTGCAGTGGCACAATCTTGGCTCACTGCAACTTTCACCTACCAGGTTCAAGCAATTCTCATGTCTCAGCCTCCCAAGTATTGAAATTACAGGCCCATGCCACCATGCCCGTCTAAGTTTTGTGTTTTTAGTAGAGATGGGTTTTCGCCATGTTGGCCAGGCTGGTCTCAAACTCCTGACCTCAAGTGATCCACCTACCTTGGCCTCCCAAAGTACTGGGATTATAGGCATAAGCCACTGTGCCCCACCTAGTTGTGGGTTTCTAATATATGGCCTTTATCATGTTGGGGTATATTCTATACCCAATTTACTGAAAATTTTTTATCATGAAGAGATGTTAAATTTTATTGAATGCTTTTTCGACATCTATTTAAATAATCATATGGTTTTTGTCTTTTATTTGTCCTTTGTGATGTATCACATTTACTGATTTGAGTGTGTTAAACCACCCTTGCCTGCCTGGTATGAATCTTACTTGATTATGGTGAATGATTTTTAAAATTTGTTGAATTTGGTTTGCTAGTATTTTGCTGAGAGATTTTGCACCTATATTCATCAGGGTTATTGACCAGCAGTTTTCTCTCTATGTCTTTGTCCGGTTTTGGTATCAGGGTGATGCTGGCCTCTTAGAATAAGTTTGGAAGTATTCCCTCCACTTTGGTTTTATACAAAAGTTTGAGTAGAATGGGTATTAGTTCTATTTAAAGGTTTAGAAGAATTCAGCAGTGACTCTGCCAAGTTCTGGGCTTTTCTTAGATGTGAGATTTTTTTACTATTTCAATTTCATACTCGTTATTAGTCTGTTCAGTTTTTCTGTTTCTTCATGGTTCAACCTTGCTAAGTTGTATGTGTCCAGAAATGTATCCATTTCTAGGTTTTCCAATTTTTTGGTGTATAGTTGTTCGTAGTAGTCTAATAATCCTTTCAATGTCTGTGGTATCTGTTATAATGTTTTCTTTTTCTTCTCTGATTTTATTTATTTGGGCTTTATCTCTTTTTTCTTAATTAATCTGGCTAAAAGTTTATTGATTTCGTTTATCTTAAAAATGACCTTTTGTTTTATTGATCTGTAGGTTTGTGTGTTTGTTTTAGCCTTCATTTCACTGTTTCTGCTCTGACTTTTATTATTTCTTTCCTCCTGCTAATTTTAAGTTTGGCTTGTTCTTGCTTTTCTAGTTCCCTGAGGTTCATCATTGGATTTTTTATTTGAAATCTTTCTACTATTTTGATGTAGGATCTTATTGCTATAAACTTCCCTGTTAGAACTGCTTCTGCTGTATTCTATGGGTTCTGGCATATGTGTTTTTATTTTTATTTTTAAAAATAATTTAAAAATTTCTTTCTTAATTTCTTCATTGATCCATTGGTCATTCAGGAACATGTTTTTTACTTTCCGTATACTTTTAGTTTCCACAGATGCATTTGTTATTGATTTCTAAGTTTATTCTCTTGTGGTCAGAAAAGATATTTGATATGATTTCGACTTTTTAAAATTTGTTAAGGACTATAATTTAACTTCAGTATTTCTTTGTTGATTTTTTTGCTTGGATGATCTGTCCATTGCTGAAAGTGGGATGTTGAAGTCTCCTATGATTGTTGTATTGCAGTCCATTTCTCTTTTTAGATTTATTATTTGTTTTATATTTTTTATATATAATTTATAAATATATTTTACATATTTTGGTGTTGGGTGCATCCATGTTTATATTGTTATATTAGCTTGTTGAATTGATCCCTTTATCATTATACAATGACCTTCTTTGTCTCCTTTCATAGTTTTTAGCTTAAAGTCTATTTCATCTGAAATAAGTGTAACCACTTCTGCTCTTTTTTGGTTTTCGTTTGCATGGAATATATTTTTCCATCTCTACTTTTAGTCTGTGCGTCTTTATAGGTAAAGTGAGTTTTTGTTCGCAGCATATAGTTGAGTCTTGCTTTTTAATTCATTCAACCACTCTATGTGTTTTATTGGGGAATTCAGTCTATTTATATTCAATGTTATTATTAATAGGTAAGGGCTAACTACTGCCATTTTGTTACTTGCTTTCTAGTTGTTTTCTTGCTTCTCTCTTCTTCTCTTTCTTTCTTAATGTCTTTTCTTTCCCTCTCTTTTTTTTTCTTAATATCCTTCTTTGTGCTTAAGCAATTTTCTCTGGTAATGTATTTTAATTTGTCGCTTTTTATTTTTAGTGTATCTATTGTAAGTTTTTGCTCTATGGTTACCACAAGGCTTACAAAAAATTTCTATAATTATAACAATTTATTTAAAACTGATACCAACTTAATTTTGACTGCAAAATTTAAAAAGGAAAAAAAGAAGCAAAAACAAATATGCATTAACCCCCTTCTTTCTTTATATTTTCAGTTTTTAATGTCACAATTTACATTTTTAGCATTGCCCATCTCTTAACAAATTGTTTTTGTTATTATTTTATTTAATAGTTTTGTCTTCTAACTTTCTTAGTAAAGACATTAGTGGTTTACATGCCATGGTTACAATATTAGTGTAACAATCATGTTAGCATTTTTTTTTTTTTTTTTGGTTTGAAGAACTCCCCTTAGCATTTCTTGTAGGTCAGATCTGGTAGCAATAAAGTCCCTCAACTTTTCTGGAACCAGCCTCTTTCTGCATTTTTGAAGAATAGCTTTTCTGGGTACAATTTTCTGGGCTGGGATTTTTTTTTTCTTCAGCACTCTGTATATATTGTCCCTCTTTGGCCTGGCCTATAAGGTTTCTACTGTGAAGCCTGCTGCCAGGTGTACTTGATCTTTCTTATATGCTGTTTCCTTCTTTCTTTTTCTTCCTTTCAGGATCTTCTCAATGTTTTGTCCTTTGAGAATTTGATTATAATAGGTCTTGGGGTATTCTTATTGAGGGAGAATTTGATTGCTTGCTTTTGACCTTCTATTACCTGGATATTTATGTCTTTCCCTAGGTTTGAAAAATTTTGTTATTATTTCTTTAAATATTTCTTTGAATAATATTTAATTTATTTCCACTACTTTGTCTTTCTCATTTCCCCTTTTTCACATTAATAACCTAAATATTTGCCCTTTTTATGTTATCTCATAGATCTCAAAAGCTTTGCTCATTCCTTTATTTTAAAGTTTTTCTCCTCTGACTTTATATTTTCAAATAGTCTGTCTTGGAGCTCACAGATTCTTTCTTCTGTTTGGTCAATTCTGTTGATAATACTCTATTGCATTTTTTAATTCATCCATTGTATTTTTCATCTCTAAGATTTCTGTTTGATTTTTTAAAAAAATTATTTCCATCTGTGTTAAATTTCTCTGATAAACTTCTGAATTAATTCTCTGCATTTTGTTTAAGCTCAATGAGCTTCCTTAAAACAACTATTTTGAAGCCTTTATGTGAGAGATCACACATCACCCCTTTAGGTTTGGTCTCTGGCACCTCATTTTGTTCACTTGGTGAGGTCATATGCCCCTGAATGTTCTTGGTGCTTTGGACATGCAATGATATCTGTGCATTGAGGGATTAGGTATTTATTTTAGTGTTTGTATTCTGACTTTGTGTTTGTCCTTCTTCAGAGGGCCTTCCAGGGATTCTAAGTAGACTGGCAAGTTTCCTGAACTTGTAACCACTGCACCTGTTTCAACACTAAAAGACATTTTATAAGCCCAGGCTGGCTGTGAGTCTCATGAGGACTCCAAGACTGATGTATCTTTCAGGCTTAGATAGACCTGGGGAAGACCAACAAAGGGCCTGAGTTGTGTGGGAATGCTGTCCGAGGATCAGAGACCAGCAGACTGTCCTGGTGACCCTAGTGAGCATGTTTCCCAGCAGGTCTCCACATGAGTTGGATGGTTCCCTGACTGTAGTGAAAGGTGCTGGAGTTGAGACTGGGCCCCTTCAGGATCTGCTTTGAGAAGGAGGCTGATGGGCCTGTGTAATTGGCTCTGATGGGCATATATTACCCAGCAGGTCCCTGCACAAGTTGAATATTTCCTCTGTTGTAACAGAAGAGGCCAGAACTGAGACCAAGCCCCCTTGGTATCTGCTATGGGATAGAAGCTGGAAAGTACTGTCTCTACTCAGAAGGTGCATTTTGCCTAGCAAATTCTTAAACAGATAGCATAGTTTCCTGATTGCAGCAGGCAGGGACTGGAGCTGAGACTGGGTCCCCTCAGGATCTGCTGTGGGATGATGCTGGAGATCCTCATGTCTTTGGTTCAGAGGAGCATGAGTCTCCCAGCAAGTCCCTGTGCAGGCAGGATAGGTCTCTGCAGTAGAAGGACTGGACCCCTTCATCACCTATTGTGGGACAGAGGCCGAAGAGCCCGATCTCATTGGTTCAGAGGGGCGTGCATTTTCCAGGAGGACCCTGCAAAGACAGGATAGTTCCTTGACTGCAGCAGAAGGGGCTGGAGCTGAAACCAGGTCCCCCAGATTTGCTATCAGAAGGAGGTTAATGAACTCATCTAGGAGGCTTAGACTCCTGGGCTGAAAAATATAAGTGAATCTCCCTCTGGGTCCTTGTGCACACAGCTCTGAGCTGCGACTTCTGCTAAGTGGAACTGGAGTTAAGCTACAGGGCCATTCGCAGGTTCACTTCCTGGAGTGATATCACTGGGCAGACAAGCCTGTCCACCAACGCACTGGAGTGCACAACTCCTGGATTCCTTGGCAGATGGTTTTGGTTGGAGGCTCGAGAACAAACTGAGCTGTAACCAAACCTCTGGGAAGACTGGGCCATTTCCAGATGTGAACTAGGGGGCAAGCATAGTGGATAAGCTACCTGAGTATCAGTCTGCACTCTCGAAATGATCCTTCAGGGTCTTTGGCTCCACTTGGATTTCACAAACTCCTACCTGAGTCATGAGGTATGGATGGGTGTAGAGTTCTTATTTTGGTGGGGGGAATATGAGTGGGTTACCTTCTGTTTCACCATCTTAGTCTTTTTTTTTTCAGGTATAATAGTCAAAGGGGTCAAGACATTTGCCTTGCTTTATGCATGACTTATGCTCCAATCATTTAGCGGTGTGCCTTATTCTTAAATAACCATGCTCTGAATAGTTTTCTATGTCAAGCTTTTTGTTTCTATTTACCCTTTGGTTTGAGATTCTCAAATACTTGTACTCCCTATCCTGGCCTCAGTCACCTACACACACACATGCACACACACACACACACATACACTCACGCATGTACACACACACAGACATACACACATGCCCTCTTCTTTCCTGTAAGCCAGAGGCTATTGTGTATTGAAGAATCAGTTCAATTGCCACTTTCTCCATTTAACTTATTTTATTTCTTGTGAGTTATAAGGATTAAATGCCATATTTTAAGGACCTAACTCATACTAGGTATTTACTTATTTATTCTTATTCATTTTTGATACACCTATGAAAATTACAGGACCTAGTTAAATATTTGCTAAATATACTAGATAAGAAATAAAATGATGTATGGTGAATATGGGAATAATATATACCTCTAAATTTTATTAATTATTTTTTATAATATTAATATGTGACTGAATAATATCAACATTGAATTCTGCTTGATGTTTTTGATGGAGATATATTTCAGCCCATATCAAAATGATAATCCGCCTTATTCCCCATCCATCCAATAAATCCATAAAACAAAAAAGTATTAGCAACTAAAAGACAGCGGCATTTCCTTATTTCTTTCTGCACCCTGAAAACCTAGGATGGACCAATAAGTGGCCAAAGAATTTTTTTTTTTTAGTAAATGAGCCATGTTAAATATAATTCTACTGTATGTAAAACAATCAGACAAACTGTAAGTATATCAAGTCTTTTAGATGAGTTGCTTTCCTTATAGATACATAGCCGATGGTGTTTTAGATGCAAGTTGCGTTAGGCATAATCATTCCTGGAAATCAGATCCAATACTAACTTGGAATCATTATTAACTTGCACTTAACAAAAGAGGTTATTATTTTAAAAGTACTAAATTAACTGGCTGCCTTTTCAAACAAATCTGCCATTTAACTTTGTTAACTGCAGGGCATTCTAGATTACGTGGTAGCTGAACTTACTAAAAAAACAGACTAGTTTATAATGGAACATACACAGGAGAAGTTGATGCTGAGATGAATTAGGCATGAAAATGCAGAGGGAGGAGCTTCCTCATAGGAAGACATTTACTCTATTTTAAAGTACTACGCTGGGTTTCTTCAACCATTTTTCGGTAACATTTTTAAACAATTTTAAATGCTTCCATAAATCTTTTGAGGTGTCTGTTATATTTCCCTTTAAAGATGCTTCTGGTTTTTCCATAGTTTGGAGAGTGGTGTATAAATCTTTCCCCAAAGAGAAAGAGGGTAGAAGGGAGATTGATAGCCCACTAAATGATGAGGTGATGAAAAGGCTTGGAAAAATAATGACCCGATCAAATAAAACAACTATTTTATAATAAGAGCAGTCATTTTTCAGAAGAAAAGTTGGAAAAATAGGGATTAAAACTGCTTTTCTCTACCCTTACCCCCTTGCAATGTGGATTTATTAATTTTAGATCAATTACCTTGTAACGACTAAACTCTCAAATCCAAAAGCTATTACGTTATAGAATACAGTGAAAATCGAACATATGGAACAACATATCACCTGCATTGGGAGAGAAGTGTTTGTTTTCTGCTTCAAGCTCTTACAAATTACCTGGAAATCATTTCACAGTGGAGATAATTAAACCTATCTTCACCTTAATTTCAAACATAGTCATTCTCTGTGTTCTCACCTAGCCTGCAGTCACATTTTAACCAGACTCATTACAAAATACATATGTATTTTCAACATTTGCTATGTTTTGTTGTTTGTCACTTGTTTACATTCATTCTCAAGCGTCTGGGCAACTGGATTCTAGTGTAGTCATGCTTATATTTCTTGTAAAATCTTAGCCATTCACTGAACTTCTCAGATTCAGCTACAGGATGATTTAGTCTAATTGGAGTCAAGGATCTGTTTTAGCTTTAAGATGTGATAATTTAATTCATTCTCTTTTCTCTCTTCTCTCTCTTCTCTCTTCTGTTGTCTCTCTTTTACTCTCTGTCTCTCGGACTCCCAACCCCACTATGTTGGGCCAAGCTTTTTTCTCCCCACTCTACTTCCTAACACCTGGACTAGTCTTGTGATTCTGGAACACAGCATCTCTGGGCTTCAATTTCTCCAAGTTAAACATCATGGGCTCTGACTCCCATACAATCACAAGACTAGGTCAATCAATTTTGTCAAGCTGGGAATTTTGCCAAGCTGGGAATTTAGTGTTAAACTTATAGGAATTAGATAGTCAAGCACATGGATTTGAGGTCAGATAGATTTGGCCACAAATTCTAGCTGCTTCTCTTCTATCTATGGGACACTATCAACCCCCCTTCTTCCTTCAGTCCTTACCAACTTACCAAGTCTCTTAAATAGTTTCTCATTTCTCTTCCTTTACCTGTTCTAAAATGTCATTTTATGCCATAATTGTCTCTATGTTCGAACTGATCTAGCCACCCAAGCCACATTCAACTTTTAAAAACACCTAAATCTCTTCCATGTCAGAACTTTAATCTTTACTTTCAGGTGAGTTTAAATGGCCCTGCCGTCAGCTCTTGGAAAAGAAATCTCCTCATGCTTTAGATTTCAAGTTAGAATGTAACCTTTCCTGATCACCTTTTCTAGGCATTCACACATAGTTTTCCAGTCATGATCCCAATTTTCTTCCGTAATAGCAATCTATTACATTCTCAAATAAAAAATCACAAATATTTATGTTTACCTCCTTGTTTGTCTTTAACTATTACATTATAAGCTCCATGAGGAAAGAAGGTGTCTTGTCTACTAGGTCTGTAACTCTTAGCCAGCACTGAGCACTGTTTTTGGCACACAATAGAAATGAATTATCTGTCTAATGAATTAATGAATAAATGCATGTGCAAGCTTCTTTTCCCAAACTGTAAAATGGGGAAAACAACCCTTACCTCATAGTAACTCAAGAATTAAGTTAATGGTTATAAAGCACTTACCTGGATTTAAAACTTGGTGAGTTCTCAAAAAGTGTTGGTGGTTGTCCAATGGATAAGGTCCATATGATAAGATTGAAATATTTAACTTCACAGGTGTAGTAAAGTGGAGGAGTTACCAATGGTGACTATTCCTAAATATTTCATCCCGTCATATCTGCCACACCTGTTCATACAATCTACAGCTCTGTACTGTAGCTCCAGCCTCTAAGCTTATTTTGAAGGTAGCAGCACACAGGGTCCAAAAAGGCTATTGTTCAGCTGCCTTGAGACTCATACAAGGGCAACTACCCCTGGAATGTCAACCCATTTTATGCAGGCTTCCTTGGTAGTTAATTGCTCATGTCTTCTCTTTCTTATAATACCACACTACTTCTCTGTAACATGATTTTTCATCTTCAGCAAGCAGTGTCTTCTTCTGAGCCTAGGTTTTCTCACTTGTAAACTTGGAAGCATACTAATATTATCTCTTTTTGCATAAGAATAACAAAAGATGTAACCCTACTCTGTCACGTATTATTTACATGATCCTAGGAAACATTTTAGCCACACAAAGCCTCAATTTTCACATGTGCATGGTGGAGTAACAATAATTAGTTCTCATGTCTAGTGAAAGCAATATGGAGTCTGTAAAATCAAACTGGAAATTGTTAAGTAGTTTTCCCACTGTGTACTGAGAATGGAGGAGTTCCCAATCCAAGGTGGCCTTTCTCTCTGTCCTCCAAAAGATTAATCTGGGAAAATAACAAGTATGTGCATTATATTATTAAACACACTTGCAAACTGATTTGAGTAATATAGATGAAAATGTACTGGAGAAAGGAGATATCCATATGAGTTAGAGCACAAGGGACAACTTCAGGGATGGAGTAACATGGATTGGAACAAGGAAAAGGTGAGCAGAAAAATAAGACCTCTGCTTGGAATTTAAGAGGAAATGGATTTTTGCTCAATGAGGACATCAGCCAGTTTGGTCTTTTCTCTTTCATCTCTCCTTCCTTGTTCTTTGACACAGAATATGACCTTGATAGGGTGAATTATTTAACTACAACTTTCTCACTGCTAGACTAGCATAGAGTAGCCTACTTTTTATCCATATCTCTTTTGAGAATTGGTTAATTAATGTTTGTAAATTAGCTAATTAGCATTACAAGATTTTCTCCTCAAAGGCTCTGTAAAATACTAAGTATTTTCTAAGGGAAAACACATCAGCCACACTTGTTAAGGAAGGGAGCACAAGAGACCTCCTTAAGAGCTTGAACTTGGACATGGGCAGAATGTTATTTTTCCAAGCAGGACGTAACATGACCAACACTGGAGTGGCTAGGTGTTAGATTAGTAAGAAACAGCTTTCTCCTTCTCTAGGACAAACAGAGCCAGTTCTTTCCTAACTGAAAGTGTGTTCTCAATGGCTGTTTATTCCTGGGTGTTAGAAACAATGTCCTTCAATTGACAAATTCTAATAGAAAGAGGAAGGGCTTCGATTACAAGTTGCTGAGAATAACACTGAGATGTGCACATTCAACATCATCATTTATTTTAAAGATAACCACAGAAAGGTGCTAAGGACTGGATTCTGCTTCTCCTGCTAGGAGTAGAGAATAAACATGGGAGGGGAGGGTGTGATAGGTTAACCTAAATGTGGAGTCTTCATATTAATACCAAACAAAAAAATCAGTCACTGTCGATAGGTTTTTCATTAACATCACCATTGAATGACCTTCCCACTTTCTAGCTGAAAATTGACTTTTTTACCTTAACAAATTGAACCTTGATGTTTTTGTTTATAAAGCCAGGCCAACCATATATACCTCTTAATTTGTTGTTAGGAGGAAATGACTGAGAGTGCACAAAGTGTCTGGCACACTGAGTATGAGTCCGTGTCATTCTCCTTTTCCTTGCAACTAGTATGAGATAGGTGTACAGTAGACACTCAGTAACTGCTTCTGGAGGGAATGGCTCATCTGACCATCACACAGTTACATTCAAATGGGAAATAATGGTCTCAAATCTGAACAATTCTACATCTGAGTCCATTCTGTAAAACGTATTATCGTTTGCTTACTTTAGTTTTAGAAGACTTATATTGAGTGTGTCAGATAAAGGAAAGGTGGAACTAAACAACATTTCCTTAATCAGGTTTCAGAATGCTAATATATACTATGCATTCATTTTATTACATTTCATTTTTGGAACAGGGAGAACACTCATTCAAAAAAATAAAAAAAGAAAGAAAGTGTGGCTATTTCCTTTTAAGAACCCGAATTATAATATAGAACATAACTTTTTAATATACAAAACATGTTGTCATACAGTTGAAAAAGTAAATGCACTAGAGAACTACAGAGGGGTGAGATTTTTTCCCCCAAGGTTTCATCAGGCAAGGGAGCAGGAAAAAGATAGCAAACTGGCTCAGGTATGCTCACTGATTTACTTGCTATTCAGAGAAACCCAAATCCCTTTATACCAGTGTCAGGGCTGGCTACATTATTTACAATACCTGATGCATAATGAAAATATGGAGACTTACTTTTGTTCAAAAATATAAAACTTTTTATCTCTCTCAGGGTCTCTTTCTTGACCTGTCATGGTATTTTTTATTTGCTATTTAATGTCTCATCTTTCAGGCAGGGGTTACTCCCAGGCACGTGCAGACCCTCACAGGCTCACCAGTCCTACCCTGCAAATCTGCATGTATGCACCATGACCCACCAGCTGGAAGATTCTCCTTGCCACCAGCCAGGACGGGGAAGTAAAGTGAGGCATCTTCCTTTCCCATGAATTGGCCTACCTGAACCCATGAGGGATAGACCACATCCAAGTGATTGTAATCTGTGCTCTGGGCTCACTTGCTAAACAACATGGCCAGCCCAAAACAGAGAAGTCTGCCTCATATCCTGGCTGGAGTCCTCAGTTACCTAACCTTGACTCTGTAACATGCCCAGGCCCCTTCCAGGGTTGCAAGGCAGCATTGGTTCCTTGATAGCATGGGAGGAGCAGGCCAATTGGGACCCGAAATGCCAGGTGGCAGTGAAGCATGCAGTGGAAAACTCATCTCAGGGAGGTGGGAAAATAGTGAGGCTGCCAAAGAGGGGATTCCCTTGAGCTTAATCTCGAAGCTCCCAGAGCATGCTCCATTGACCCATTGGCATTCACTGCCAAAATGCAAATTAAAATCTAATTTATTAAGAATTTAAAAACAGTGATTGTAGAACATTAAACCCCAAGCGTAAGACCTTTCTGGGTGTGGGGCTTTGTTTGACTGCTCTGGTTGCACACCCAGGAGGCCAACCTTTCCAATGTGCTGTTCAGGAAAAATATGAGAGATAACAGGTACTGCATCTTGCTGGGAGTGAGTTTTATTTCTAGAAGTCAATACCCTTCAGGAAAGTGCTAAGCAAGGGAGTGAGGTTAAGTCAGTCAGAGCTAATCACCAATTTTGATCTCAAAGCTACAAACTTAACCATTCTGAGATAGAAGTGTTTCATCTCAAGGACTACAAAGAAAGCTGATGAGGCTGAGGCAGTTCCCAGATGAGTGCTAGTTTGGTGACTATTCTGTTACCCAAAGATTTTACATCAGTTGTGTTTGGACTTAACATATACCACAAATGAAAATACATGAATCAGTTCAATGTAAAGATTGGGAATGGCTTTTCACATCAGCCACAACTAGGTCTTAACTCTATATTTGTGACTGCCTAACAATGGGCAAGCTGTGATATATCTCTGAGCTTTAGTTTCCTTTTGATAAAATGGGAATAACATATGTCTTGCAGAATTCTTGTAAAAGTTAGAAGGACTAATATATGTTAAAAAATGTCTTATAACTTCAGGAAGCTAATATTTAGTTTGTTAGTAGTTAGTTTCCTTTCTAATTTTTCTGTCATCATCCTTAGAACATCTGTCAGCCCTGGTATTCAATTTGGTTATTTAAGAGATCACTGTCAAGAAAATTCAGGTAACTAGGAGATTAAAGCATGTAGCTTGTAGTCTTTCTAAGTTACAAAGACTCAAAGAAAGCCTATAGCAACATACCTCATGAAATCAATGGTTTGTCAACAGTGTCCTCAAGACTCATCTTCTCAAGCCATAGCACACAGGGACTGCTTTGAGTAGAAGAGTTTCTATATGCATTTCTCAAAATCTGAAGATTTATTCTCCAGTACAATCAAAGCACATGTATACAGAGGGAGGTTGTTTGCTCAGCGGCAATAGTTCTGCAAGAACTGACTTGGCCTCTGTCTTTGGTTTTGGGTGATTGCAAAAATTAAGGGTAATGGAAAGTGCTGAAGACCAGGTATATTGAGGGGAGTTGTTACTGTCTTGCCTTGACTTTGATTTGGACCTTAAGTAACTTACTTCACATATCTGGACCTCCATGATTCATCTAGGAATAAGTACTAAGCATGAATGAACATGGATGAGGGAATGATACTGTATGCTAGTGCAGTAAAATTATCCCTTTGGCTTTCAGAGTAGGGATAGCTCCCAGGAGTGAGGTGAATCCAATGACCTTATCATCTAATCTGGAGACATAATTGTGTCACTGCAATGAATACTGTCTACTGTCCACTGGGCTCTATGCATCAAATTTAATTTTGACAGGAAAAAATACATAGACAAACCAAAACAGATTCTTTTCAGATTTCAAAATATCCTTCTTAAACTTTTTGGAGGAAGGATGGGTTTTGATTTATAAAACATTTCTGAAGTTAGTTTTATTGTTCTGATGTATTTTTATTATGTAATCATTGATTTCTTCTAGACTCAGGAAGAATTTCTATATTTTGACCTAAGATGTTTGTTTCTGAATTAGATAATTTGTCTTTATTAGTTATAAAGCATATGCACAGACTACGAAACATCTACCTTAAAATCCACATACACGGGCGCCTGTAGTCCCAGCTACTCGGAGAGGCTGAGGCAGGAGAATGGCGTGAACCCGGGAGGCGGAGCTTGCAGTGAGCCGAGACTGCGCCACTGCACTCCAGCCTGGGCGACAGAGCGA
>NW_026652286.1:53599553-53811769 GCF_009828535.3 Hylobates moloch | reverse complement strand
CTGTTTAATTTAGACTGAAATGAAGAAACTGTATGATATTGTTTGTGTTTTTCTATTTGGTGTTTACTATTTGACATCAGAAAGTCTTATGTGACGAATATGTTTTTTCAGATAAGTAGTTCTAATCAAAGTGGTATGATTTAATTTTTTAAAGTACTTTTGAGAAGAAAATTTACTCAGAGGTAAAATTTATAAATTTAATATTATTTTCATCTGAAGTATGAACATGAGCTGCCAATTGTTTTATCTCCATGTAAAATGATGAATGTGTGCACATGCCTAACAGAAAATATACCAATCTCAAAAAAGGCATCTAGGTATCCCAAAAACAGTATCACAGGGACACAGCGTTCATTCATTTATGTGACAAGGAAAAAGAAAAAGAAAAACAAAAACAAAAACAGAATGATTTAACGAAGATATCACATAGAAAATGCTTTTGAAATAAGACAAGGGAGTAGTATTTATTTAACTTTTAAACACATTCAAATCCATTACATTGAATTTATATCAAGGACCAAGAAAGGGAATTGCAGGTTCCTGAAGATGCAGAGTGAGATGATGCAATGGTACTGCAATTTGCAGTTGTTTCCTTGATGGATGTTGGTTTGTTTTCAATGGGCGCAGTGTTTCTTTCTGATTACTGATATCAAATACATCAAGAAAACATCTTTTGCCAGGCTGCACCTTATATATTTAAGACGCAGAGCTGATAATTTTTTAACAAATATATTTTCAAGTAATTAAGTAACTAATAATGATGGACAGAAAAGATGCTTAGTGAAATTTTTCTTTTATTGAAATTTTACATAAATTAAAATCCTGCCAGTATAAACAAATGAAAAATTAAAATTTACAATTCAAAAAAAGACAATTGATTTGTACTTTCAAATTAAAATAATATATTTTAAAAAATGAAATCTTATACCAGCATATTACTATCATAGCAATGAATTAACATTGCAATATCTGTTATCAATCCCCAACTTCTGCAAAGTTGTCAATGGGTGCATCAAAATTGATCTTCTCCAGTATTCATGGACAATAACCAATATAATTAAATCCATTAACTGTCAGTCTGCCTCTGCTTATAGATGATCAGAAATGCTTTTCATTAATTTTATTTTTAGAAGTTTATTTTACGTGTATATTTCTGTGCAGTCAGAGATTGAGATAGAGTGTGAGTCACAACAAATCCCGTTTTAAAACAAATTCTAGAAATTTTAATACTGTCTGTGTGTTTCTTTATGATAGATCTAGAAATTTTCAAATAGCCTTATAATTGTGATAAACAGAAAGTGAAACTCCAAGTAGTCACATGGAATGCTAGAACTAAACTAACTCAAGTTGTATTGCTATACCTTTTTAATCACTGTGCTATCATTGTTTATTTTGAAACAACTGTTTAATGTAGAAATATATAGTGCTTGTAATGATTTTGGATCTCTTTCTCTCTGCCTCTTTTTTAAATTTTTAATATATCCAGAATAATAATGAGCCTAACCACGTGGCATAAATTCTGTGAAGATAGAAAGAGAGATAAGATGCAAATATGTTTTAGGAAATCAATAGGCCTAAACTCATTTTAGGTCTATTACGACTGTTGTTAATGCTGTTTTATAATAACATGTATAGAGAAATATAAACAAATTGCATTATTAGCTATTATGAAAGATATTAAAACAAATGCAAATACTATCTTCCTGAGAAAGTAATTTTATTTATCTATTTTTTGCTGATTACATGAGAAATTTAATTTAAAAAATAAAATTTGTATATTTATAACAGAAATGCAATCACTGTGGACTGAAGACAAGTACAAGGTAACAGATAATAATAGTGATTAAAAAAAGATCACCCACAATCCGCCTCTTCCTTCCCTTCCCAGAGAAAATTGTTTGTAACATTTTAATACAGGGAAACCTTTTCTGAGAGATATTAAACTCAAAGTTCCGAACAATGCACAGACCCACGGTGATTCTTTTCACAGAAAATAGTATGCTTTGATTGCTCCTATTCATATATGAAGTTCAGAGTATCATGTTGATTCTGCAGGATGTGAGAAATGCCAATGCAATGGAGTGAAATTTGCTCACCAAACAGTAAGCATGAGAAAAAAATGTCTTTTGTATTCTCTGCAAATCATGCTAAAAAAAAAAAATTCTCTCCAGGAAACACTGTAAGAAGTACCTCTGATAGAAGACAGCATTGTTCATTGGAAAGGGCAGCAGACGAAAATTTAGGGTAACCAGAGTACTTTCTGTGACGTTAGCCATGGCATTGGAGAATGCTGAAGTTGAAAAAACTAACTTCAGCCAAACCTACCATCTCAATATGTAAATGAAGGGACTAAGCCTCAGAATAGTAAGGGTTTCCCTGAACTCTTAAAGAATGACACTGTAACAGCTAGAAAGCTTAAGTGCCTGATTTTCTTAGTTTTTGTTTTTCGTATTAAAAGATGGATAGAAGACAGTGGACAGGATTAGACCATTGTCTGCAGAGTGTAGGGCCTGAAAAAGAACTGAGCTAGTCACTGTGTGCTTCCGTTTTGCCCAGAGAAGAGAACAAGTAGAAGACTTTCAGAATAAATATAATGTGAACAACAACCCCTTCTACAGGGAGTCTGAGTAAACTTAAAGAATTTATGTAGGTTGCTTATTACAGTTATCATAAAAACCTTAGTAGATAGTTGCAAGTTTTACATGATAATGTTCAAATAAAATGGACACATAGAGGGGAACAACACACAATGGGGCCTATTAGAGGGTAGAGGATGGGAGAAGGGAGAGAATCAGGAAAAATAACTAATGGGTACTAGGCTTAATACCTGGGTGATAAAATAAAATAATATGTACAGCAAACCCCCATGACACAAGTTTACCTATGTAATAAACCTTCATATGTACCCCTGAATTTAATTTTTTAAAAAACTTTTTGCTTCCATTTCTAAGTACATTGTGAGAGTCTTCCCCATTTCTTATTTAAAATAAAATATAATGGCTAAGGTCCAGAATAAATGGATGTTGACAATTTTACTTCCCACAGTACAGAAGTCTTAATGTTAATTGTTGACTGCCTAATATTTAACACTCTGTATAGATATTCAATAGCTCTCTTCTTCATGAAGTTTCCCTGAATAAAATGCTATTAAAAATATTCAAGAGGAACTTGGGGTAAAAAATCAGAGAAGAAAAACTTTCTCCTTCACTTAAAATATTCTAAATATTCATAGAGCCTAAATCACACAGAAAAATTGATTGCAATAGTTTTTTAAAAATGTTTTTAAATATCTTTTAAAAAGATAATACATATGAACTAAATATTTAAATATAGCGAGTCCTTCTATAATAAGACATAATTCTTAAAAGAATCAGAAATGAATAGGCAAATAAAACTGAATAAAGAGAAAAGCCAAGGTTTAAAAACATGTATATATAGAGTTTTTTTTTTAAACTAACATACTAGGAAATTAAGATAGACCAATAAATAATCACAGAATAAGCAAAAAGTATAGATTAAGTTTTGACTATTGTGTGTGTGTGTTAGAGGGAAAGAGAGAGAGAGTATGTATGTGTGTATAATATTAAACTTGAGGATTAGTAGAACAGACACTGTTATCATCATGGGTGGATCTTTACAGATGATTTTGATGAAGTTTTACATTGCGGCTTCACAATTATCTCACAAATATAAGATTTTATTTTCATTACTTGAAATTGATAAAATCAACTTGAGTTTTAATTCCAACATATGAGAGACTTCCCACTCATTTTGAAGTTGACTATAAATGTGCTGTTAATCCTCATAATTAATTTAAAATTGCACCCAATAAAATTAATGATTCTACTTGTTGAACTCATCCATAAACAGCTCCAATAAAAGCAAACGTATGTTTCCGAAAATAGTTCTACATTTGTATTCACTGCTACTGGCTTCAGTTGTTGACACTACAAAATTAGATATTTAATATGCTCATTACAAATCTCAAACATTGTTTTTTAAAAATAAAATATCAAAGCTTCAAATAAGTTTGAGTAAAAGTTTTTGAACATAACTTATAAGTAAATTTTGTTTGCCATCTCATGTGCCATGCATATTACAGTCTTACAATAGCCTTAATTATCCCTGCTTTTCTCCACTTATATTCCAAATATAATATTATACTTGCTAATAGAGAATTCATTATTTGTAACCATTGCTGTCATTACGGGCATATTATTTTTGGGATTTCAAACTCTATCAGGATTTTTTTTCTCTTTAGTAACATTTGCTTAGGCATCAGAATAGATATTAATATGATGGGAAAAGTGCATTATTGAATCTGATGGTGACTGTGACACATAAACTTAGTGTATTTCATAATAGACAGTGATCCATTGATGATCCACACAACCAAGAGCAAGGAGATACTAAAAATGCATTTTCTATCATCAAGGAGGTTGCAAAGCAGTTGAGGAGGCAAAGCAGACATAAGGGAAAGGCGAAGTAACATTTCAGGAGTCAAATATCAGTAATATCTGAATATAACACATTTTATAAAAGTGTACCCTTCTAGTAAACAGAAATATGTTGAAATACGCTGGGATAGGGTGGAAGAAATGCAAAGATGCATCTGTCCAAGTCTGTGTCTTTAAAGATCTTTCAATCTATCAGTGATTCAACTCCTAGAGACACATTGTTCCATCTAGTATCCAACCAAAGAAGAAATATTTCCACTGACTGCTCTTTCAGAAAGGAACATTTAGTTATTCATTGATCCCCACATCAACTTACATATCTCTTTTCTTTCATTTCCCAGAGATCCAATGAGGAACATGAAAACATTAATTTATTTTAATGTTTGTCTTAACAGTCCTCTATACTTTTACAGGTTTCCTGGTCATGCCTGAATATCAGCAAAAGTAAGCAACATTCTTGAAGCCCAACCACCATTCAAATGCGGTAGTCTTTTTCTCCCTTATGTCAGGAGATGATGGGCTGATTCTGAGTGCATGCTTCTCCTAGGAGTCTACTATTTCTAATTTATTCCTCACTATTGATCACCTTTATCATCATATATGTTTTGCAGTTGGCTTTATTTAGTGTCTGGAAGTATGTAAAAAAGGGAGAGTAGTGTGAGTTTAGTAGAACTATTGTCGTTCCTTCCTGTATCCTTGTTTCTTAGCATAGTTTCTAAATATAACAACACTGTTCATTGTTGGTTAGATAATGAACAAAAGAATACATAAATGAATAAGAGAGAGAAGACTATCTGCCCATAAAAAACCTGCAATAAAATGGTAGACTCCAACTTAAAAATCACAGAATTAAGGAGTTTATGGGATCTACCAACCTCAATTCACGGAAGAAAAACCCACATTTCAACAAATCTTAGTAATTAAATAAAGCTTTTAAATAATAAATTCAGTCTTAGAATCCCACTAAATGGCAGATTTGTAGCCTAATGTCCTATTAGTAAATAGTGTATTTTTATTCTGAAAGAATCTTAATACTTCCTTACGTTTCAATTTTCCATTTGTCATATTTAGAATAAGATCATTCAGTCAAAAGGCATACATTATTTCTCTACACTACTCAAAATGATAAATTCAATGGATAACTGAGATTCAATTGTAAGCAGTGGTGGAAATTAAATCCCGCTACAACTCTGGGGTCTTAGTCTTAGTCCCATCACCTCACTCTCTTACAGTGATCCTCTAGCCCTTGAAGAAGAGCCGAGTGACCCGAATCCAGTAGAATGTTCACAGGATAGCTGCTCCTTTTGCATTAGTTGATTTGATTCAGAAGGAGTATGTTGAACATTTTCGTTCAGAGGCTGGAACCACCGGAGGCCAGTGGGACACATAGATACTTCAATTAGGTTTTGGATGGCAACACAGCATTCCATCCTCTTTGGGGAGGACAATCTGCATCAATTCACGTTTAAACATTTGTATTGAGAACCTCCTATGTGCTACACATGGGATCAAGCAAAAAGACAGGTCAGATTTATGCCTTTACATGTCTCTTTCCGCATATGCATTTGAGGTTTTAAGACTTCCTCTTTTCTAGGTCTTTGATTCTAGTGGAGAGCTGCTCTGTCCTCCAGAGAGTGGTTAAGATCTGCATTTTCTTTCTTTTTTTTCTTTGATAGGGAGTTTCACTCTTGTTGCCCAGGTTGGAGTGCAATGGCTAGGTCTTGGCTCACTGTAACCTCCGACTCCTGAGTTCAAGCGATTCTCCTGCCTCAGCCTCCTGAGTAGCTGGAATTACAGATGTTCACTACCATACCCAGCTAATTTTTTTTTTGTATTTTAAGTAAAGACAAGGTTTCACCATGGTGGTCAGGCTGGTCTTGAACTCCTGACCTCAGTTGATCCACCCTCCTCAGCCTCCCAAATTGTTGGGATTACAGGCGTGAGCCACCACACCCAGCCAAGATCTGCATTTTCATACCATTCCTACTCTGTAGCCCAGTGGTTACATGTAAGGATTCTGGAGCAAAGATCCTGAGTTCAAGACCTGTTTTAATCTCTTATTAATAGAAAATGTGGGGCAAGTTATTCAAGATTCCTGGGCCTCAATTTCCTAAATTATAAAATAGAAACAAAATAATGCTTACTACATGCCCCTATTGCTTTGTACAGTCCATAGTCAGTACCTCAAAAAATCTTATCTATTATCATTATCTTTATGATTTCCAGTTTCTGTGACTGGCCATCTTTATTTTAAATGAAATTACCTAGATAAATCTAACTTTGTTTATTATATAGTATTCCTGCTTCTGTTATTCCTTATTTTTAATTGTATTTAAGATTCCTTTCTGGCTCACGTTGATATTACTACACCAGTTTTCATCGGTTATTATTTGATTGGTATATATTTTCCTCCTTGGATCTTAAATTCTCTAAGAATTCAACCAGAGTTGTCCTTTACACACTTGGTCTTGGTTTTATGGATGAGCTTCCATAAGTCATTGCTTCTGTTCCACCTCATTAAGCAGCAGGATTGGTCCCCATATTCAAAAGTTATTTGTTTAACCCATTTCATCTACACAATTACATAAATAATTCCATCTCCTGCTTGTGAATTAACACTAATATGGCTACTCATTTACCCTATCTTAGTTATTTCATTTCTTTCCCTACCTTCAACCCACCTAGCAATTGTGAGAAAGGCCTTTCTTTAACAACAACAACAACAAATCCAAAGTGTATTCTCTGATATATATGCAGGAATGTGTACTTTCTTCCATTATATATCTCTAAACTTTAAATTTTTTCTTTATGTATACAAGGCATTTAACATATCATAATTTATGATCAGTTTCATTAAGTAAGAAGATATTTGCTGATATTTCAATTCAAAGAGAATAATGTCCTGTGTTTTCTAATTTATTTTCATGTTATTAAGATTAAACAACAGGTGGTACCCTCAGGAAGTATGCATCTCTGAAGCCAAAATAAAAAATAAAAATGAATAGTTATTCTCACTGTCTTACCTGTCATCCTTTAATTTACTCAAAAGCAAGGACCATTTTTTATTTGCATTTTCAGTTTCGAATCTAGTTTTTTGCACATTTGTAGAAGCCAATAATTATCTGTAAGATCTCAAATAATTATGTGTAGAGCTAGACAAGGATACTTTCTATTGATTTCATTATAAAACAGGTATTATCATTGCCACAAGATACAAAGATGAAGAAACCAGGGTTCATAAAGGTTCTAAGAGACACTAATAATGTGTAGCTGAAACATATTTTTTAAAACAACTTTGAAAAATATATTGATACTCTGTAATTTATGTAGTGTCTCTTAACACATCTCGTCATTAACAATTAAGCTGATGTTTGTGAAAAGGTTACTAAAGGCAGGGGATTTGTTAAACTCTTTTGGTACATTATATACTTTTATATGCAAAACTATGCCCATTTTATAGATGGCAAAAGTGGACAAAGAGGTTAGGATTTTTTTTCATAATTAATAAAGCTACTAATTAAAAGTTGAAAGTAAATATGTTTTTAAAATTATTTTCTAATGCTATTTTACTTTCCAGAAGAATTAATTTTCCCTTAGACAAATGTTTACATTAGAGTGGTATTAATTTATACTAGACAAATATTTTCCCATGGAATGAACAGTCCATTAATGAACAAGAATTAAGTAAATAATGTCTATGCACAGATGTGGCCAGCCTAGAATAAAATTAACTACAAATTATATTTAGTTCCCAAAAAGCAAATGCATAGCATAATAGACAACTATGCTGGATATTTATTGTTGTTGTTGTGGTGGTGGGGTGTGTGTGTGTGTGTGTGTGTGTGTGTGTGTGTGTGTGTGTGTATCTATGTGTTTACCCAGCATTCTTTTCTCTTTTTTTTCATACTATTATCCCACTAGCTTTGACTGCAGGAGCTTAATGGGTGGGGTGCATGGCTCGGACTGGCTAATCAGAGCTTCATCTCTCTAGTCAGTGATTATTACAGTTGTAACATGCAACTTAAGCTAGACCAGTCAGGTCTCCATTAGGTTGGCTTGTTCATATTCTTTCTGGAATTGTGAAGTAGTAGAGGGCCATTGGTAGATTCAGCCTCATAATAGCCATATTAAAGAGCCATAGAAGGAGCTTGTCTACAAAGCCCAGGCAGACGCACACAGATCTGAGAGAGGGAAAAACAGAATTCTGTTTAAATATATTATTTAAACCCCTGGATCCATCCATGCCTAAAGCTAGTTCTGCTCTTTGGAATTCCTAGTTATACATGCCACAGGTTTACTTTTACATTAAGATGGTTTGAATTTTTGTCCTTTTAAAATGAAGAAATTCTTTCACATACTAGTTTTTTGTTTGTTTGTTTGTTTGTTTTTAGTAATTACCATATTCCAGCTTGTGGTACAAGGTTTATGCATACTAGAACAAAACCTTGAAAATGTAGGTAATATTATTATCTTAAATGTATAAACAAGAAAATTTAAATAAGTTAAATGATTTACCCCACTTCATACAATTAGCACTGAAGGAACCAGTACTACCAAATCTTTTTATCTGACTCACAAGCCTGTTTTCCTATCTTGTCATCATTGCAGACTTTACACACTCTCCAGCCATGTATCAGCAAAGTTTCAACTATCCTTTAGCATCTGAGACAATTTAGGGAGGAATATGCTGATACCTTGAAGGTCAGAGACCTTATCTTTAAAGGCTCTTCATGAGTTAATTATTTTTGTCTAAATTTTACTATGGGGCTAATTAATAATATGCACTGATTATTTCAAATCATAAGACAATCTGATTTCATAGTTTGGTAGTAGGAAAGAATAGTAATTACAGAAGCAATGATACTTTGCTGAGGTGATATTACTAAATAAGAGAAAAAACAAACAAAAAAACACTTTATGGAACCCATGGCACTGGATTTAAACCAGATTCATCACTAAAACTTGTGTGATCTTTCCAAGTTGCTGCACTCTTTAATAAGACTTGATTTTCTCCCAATCATGAATGATTTTTTTAAGGTGAAAATAAGATAAAGACCTGGCACAACATAGATTCCAAACAAACTCCCGTGAGATCGCCATACCCTTTATAAAAATAATTTTATTTCGTTTGCTATTTTAAACATTGTTTGCCAATTAAATATTCCCACCATAATTGATCATTTTATATTTATGAAGTAAGACAAGGGAACACAATGAAAAGCTGAAACTAAGTGAACAAACTAAAAGTCCATGACCTAAGTTCAATAGTATTGGTAATTGCTTTGGATATAATTAACACAGCTTTAGTAGGTCCATATACACTTCTCTATAAATGGTTATTATCTCAAAGGAAGCAATTTAATAAGCTATTTTTAATCTGGAGAAAATGAAATAAAACCTCAAAAACTATTTCTAAGAATCTCTAAAGGTCAATGCAATAGCAAACACAGAACACCTAGATATCGTGCATAAAATTGCCCTTTAGAAATAAAGAATATAGCCAATTAAAATGCTGCCGGATGTCAACTAAACTTACATATGATGACATCAATTGGACTTTGGAGAAACTCTGTAAGGAGTTCTACCATTTTTTCATAGGTTGATACCAATGGCAGAATCTACTAAGGCATCAGTTTGTCTTTAATTGATTTTATATTTCTCACGTCTAGAATGTTTGATTTACTTACCCTGTGAATTTTAGCGCAAAGGCTTTAGTATCTGTTGTCAAATTATGTACCTTTGCTAGATGTTGCTGTATTAAAGTTGCATAGGAAGACTCATAAACATTTTGTTTCTTCTATTTTCTGCATATTATACCAAAAGTGGTTACATAGCTGATGCAACATAATTTGATACCTCTCCACGTGACACATCAAGCTATATCCATTGTATTATTTCATTATTATAAAATAAAATTTCAGCTTACGTCAACGGGAAAAGACCAGTGCCCATCCAGTTTTTTTTCTTTCCATCTCATGTTGTGGTATTTTCTAAATAGGCAAATTTTCAAATAGGTATTGCCAATATTTTTACTTACTATGTTATATAGTGAATTCTTAAAATTTCATATTGCCTCCATGCTATGTTTTGGACATCTGCCCCCTACAAATCTCATGTTGAAATTTGATCCCCGTTGTTGGAGATGGGGTCTAATGGGAGGTGTTTGGATCGCATATAGGTGAATGCCCTCCCTATGGCAAAAGTTTTCATTCTATTCGTTCCTGCCAGAGCCAGTTTTTAAATTATTGTCATTATTGTTTTGTTGTTGTTGCTGTTTGTTTTGAGACAGGGTCTCACTCTATCGCTTGGGCTGGAGTGCAGTGGTGCAATCACAGCTCACCACAGCCTTAACCAAGAGTAGGTTGTTGAAAAGAGCCCGGCCCATCCCTTGTCTCTCTTACTTCATCTTTCACTATGTGATCTGTGCACAGGGGCATCCCTTCACCTTCCACCATGAGTGGAAACAACCTGAAGCCCTCACCAACTATAGGTGTTCATTGGATTTTTCAGCTATCAGAATCATGAGCCAAATAACCCTTTTTACTTTATAAATTACCTAGCCTTGGGTATTCCTATATAGCAACACAAAATAGACTAAGACACGTTGCGTCCATTTTGAATACAGGTTTAACCTTCTCATACTAGAAGAAGGGCTCAGTCAGCCTTGATTCAGTTTCCAATTCTACACCATACCCAAGTGGCTCAAGCCAGTGGCCCCAGATAAATAAGAACTTAGAAGCACTCTCCTGCCTAGCAGACAAGGATGTCTGCTTTACATGGATCATTTAGGCATTTGCCCATGAATTTTAAAGGGTCCACTCTATTTCCTTAAATATACTCTTAGTAGTCATGTATTCCTGTCTCTCTACCCGATTCTTCACTCTTCATTCCTCCCTTGTGTGACCCAGAGCAGAGGTCTACCTTCTCGACTCATTGTGAAGTCCTTGCTTAGGATCTGTAAGTAAAAATCTTTGAATTTGTTTCCTATTGTTCTGGTGTATGGAATTTGTGCCTTCCATCTGATGATCCAGGGGCTTCCTCAGGCCAAGTTCTTTCTGGGACATTGGCAAAAAGTCAACTTGCCAGTGCCTTGAGCTATGGTCAGGCAGGCACAAACTGGACACAGATCAGAGAGGAGCCTTAAGGATATTTGCTATGTGAGGGTTGCATGACAAGGCATTAAGCCATCTGCCAGATAAAATAAATATCCCATCAAGGTACACTGTAAATATCCATGTCCAGCTCCCTTTCATTTCCCCTTAGGGAAGGTTTCCTAGCTGCTCTGGTACTGAGACCCCAGTTTAACTGAGGGATCCCAAAACAACGAATACAAAATAAACAAAATAATTCTACCTAATACATAGTAGGAACACAAAAATGTCGAATACCAAACTTCAAAAAATATTTGAAAATAAATTAGCATTTGTTATGTGTTGAATTAGCCGATGTTTTTCTTAACAAGTTCACATGCTTCTTAAAGAATCTTATAAAACCCCCTGGTCTTTTCTTAGAAAATGCAAACATGGATTTTCACAGACCATTTTGCAAATAATCTCAGGGGAGATGTAGATTCTCTACAGGTTCATAAACACATTTTAAAAAAAGATTAATAAAAAAAGGTTTAAAGAACCCAAACAAAGTTAATAAATCCCCATAATAACATCTACTATTAATGAAATAAATGTTGTACATATGACAGAGGCATCGCTACAGATCATTTCCAATCTGTAAACCTATGGTTTTAGAGAAGCAGGCTAAGAGCTTTTGCAAAAATCTATGAAACATTAATTCATAAACTGGACTGGTATGAAATTGAATAATCTGGCAAAATAAGTTTTATGTCTTGTGTCTCTTTTCTCCCCTAAAATGTCTATTTTCTCTTTCTTTGCCTCTGTAAATACACTCTAATGGACAGTAATATTTGATTATTTTATTACTCAAATCAGGTTCTACCTTAGTGTCACAGTTATGGAATATCTCATTTTGTGGTTCTGTAGTGAAAAAAGAGGAAAAAGACACACACATATGCACACACACACATATACCACAACTCTGTACAATTGACAAGGGTTATTTGGTATTTTTAAAACAATATTTCATATCTATCTTTCAAACACATATTTATTTAAAATGGATTATGAAGCTGGGTGCGTGGCTTATGCCTATAAGCCCAGCACTTTGGGAGGCTGAGGCAGGAGGATTGCTTGAGCCCAGAAGTTCAAGACCAGCCTAGGCAACAAAGTGACCCCTCATCTCTCCAAAAAATAAAAAAAATAAAAAAAATTAGCTAAATTAGCTGGCATGGTGGCACGCGCCTGGTGGTCCCAGCTACATTGGAAGCTGAGGCAGGAGGATCTCTAGAGTCCAGGAGATTGAGGCTGCAGTGAACCACTTTCATACCACTGCACTCTAGCCTGGGCAACAGAGTGAGACCTTGTCTCAAAAAATAATTAAAAAAAAAAAAAGAATTCTGAGGACAATTTATTAGAGAGCCATGAGGAGAGGTATTAGTCAGAAACAGCATTGGAATTCAGTGCAAAGAACACTAAAATTAGTATTCTATAGTTAGGCTGGAGTGCAGTGGCACAGTCATAGCTCACTGCAGCCTCAAAGTGATGGGCTCAAATGATTCTCCCACCCCAGCCTCAGAAGAGGCTGAGATTACAAGTGTAAGCCACCATGTCCTGTTCCTAGAAAGAGAACTAACAATACTTGGGTACCTATTGTACCAGGTACAGGGAAAAAAAAAAAAAAAAAAGGAAAAAGCTCATAAAATGTAACTTAATCTGCACAAAAACATGGGGTAGCATATCATCACAGATAAATAAACTGAAGCTCAGAGAGGATAATTAATGTGTCAATCTTTGACAAAACTAAAAAGTAGCTAAGCAAGGATTTGAATTCAGATACACAGTAGTGCCTAGCCCATATTTATAGTCACAGAAATACTCCTCTTTTCCTGGTCTATCTGAGCATGGGACTTTAAACACTTCTATTTTTAACACTTTTGCTAAATCCAATGAGTCATTCATTTCTGGGTGTTGCTAGTATCTTTTAAGAAATTGAATGAAAAACCCCAGGACTTTTTCACTTTTATCATACTGTTACATGCCCACATGACTGAGAATGGAAGGGTTATTGCAGAGTCAGAGGAATTCCTGAGGCGCTAGGACCTACACAGGGAAGAGGGTTGGAAGTGGAGGTTTGCGCATGTCAGGCATTGACACTGACTCAGATCATTTTGACATTATTTTTCTACCCTAGAGCTAAATGCTCTACTTTTTTTTCACAAACCTATTTTTAGCTTCAGTTATTTGTCATATATGAGGATGTTTTTAGTTATTGTCCTGTCACATTATTTTCTCCTGCAGTTTTTCATCTTTTCCCTCCCTCCCTCCCACCCTCCCTTCCTTCCTTCCTTCTCTCCCTCCCTTCCCTCCCTTCCTCCCTCCCTCCCTTCCTTCCTTCTTTCCTTCCTTTCTTCCTTCCTCCCTCTCCCTCCCTCCCTCCCTTCCTTCCTTCCTTCCTTCTCTCCCAGTCTCCCTCCCTCTCTCCCCTCCTCCCTTCCTTTCTTCCTTCCTTCCCTACTTTCTTTTCATTTGGCCTCCAAGAATTAGTTTTGGAACTGTCACAGAATAAATCAAATATGTCCTACAAACCTATTTTGATAAAATGTATTTTCGTAGTCCCCACAGTAAAAAGCCCTGTAGAGAACAAAAGTCCCTTCCCGAGTGACATACAGTTTGAATGCATGAAGTTTTTCCATAGCCACATGCAGCAAGCTGAGCCCTCATTTTCAGAGGCCTTTCCAATGGCCTGTAATAGGATAATTAAAGTCCTCTTCCTCCCTTAGCCCTCTCTGGGGCTCTTTTGGTGTCCTTTCTTGGTGCCTTTGCCTCCTGGGCCCTTTCCTCTCTTCTCATCAGGTGTGCTGGGCCTTTCTGTCCTTACAGGGTGGTTCTCTTTGCTTGCATACCTGTTGTTGATGCATGCAGGCCAAGCGAGTCTCAGAGTCCACTCTGGCTAATGAATGCTTGCCTGCCTGCTCTTCCCTTTCATCTCTTTTTCATTATGTCAATGCTCCTTGGAGGCCTGGGATACCATCTGTCCAGGTAACATTTCCTGGTGTTGTCAAGCGTTAACAAAATTCTGGCATATTTTGTTTCTTACTCAACTGTATTCTTCATGATGCTGATGTTGAATGTGTATGTTTGTCATTTCACCTTACTTGCCTTCAGCTGCTCCTGGTTTTGTAAGTAGGCTTGTAGCATTTTCAGTTTGTACAAAGTAGAGAAGGAGACAGACTGTGAGATTTAAGATGAGATGATTTTAATATAATGAAATCATATTTTCTGGGCTTGAATCATAACTCCATGACATCTTACCTATGTGAATTTTGGGGATGTTGTTTAAACTCTTTGAGCATCTCTTTCTCACATCTTTAAAATTAGGATAATAATAATAATATTAATAATATCTACTTCCTAGAGTTTTTTTTGGTGTGTGTGTGTGTGATAGTTAAATAAGATAAGGTATGTAAAATGCTTCAACAGCTCAGAGCAGGTGTTTAATAACTATGTCGTCTTTCTATTAATAACTATGTTGTTTTTCTAAGTATATGAGCTTTACTCTGTAGTAAGGACTCTCACATCCTTTGTCATAGTTACAAATTAAAATAACCCTGACAAATTAAGAATTTTTATTTCTATTTTAAAAAGAAGAAGTAGCCTCAAAAGTAAAGCAACTTATTCATAATTTTGTATCCAACATCACCCTTTATGGGATCAAGCTAAAACTAAACCCTCCCTCTTTTGATTCCCTGTTTAATGTTCTAAACACTGAATGTCTCCTTTTTAGCAGTCAGCTTTCCAGTGTCTTTTTCAGTCTCCATCATTTGTTCAGGATTGCATGGAATATTCTGCACATAGTAGCTTTTAATATCTATTTCTTAATTAAACGTGTTTAATGTCGTAAGGAAGAAATATTCTGACTATGTTCAAAAATGCATTTGTAGTTAGAGTTTGGATAATTATAATATTTTATTTCAATAATATTTATAAGTGACTTCTGAATATAAGCATACTACGGCATGTGAGGGACAAAAGAGGAAAACAACAGGTAAGTTGACTTTGTTTTAATATACACTAAAATGCCCTCAGAAACTGAGGTTTGCCTTTTTTCTATATTTATTGCTTGATATGTTTTACCTTATTCTTCAAACTCTAAAAATTTAAGTTATTTTTATTCTCTGCTCCCTGTACACATACACATGTGCTTTTAAGTCCATGGTGTCAGCTTCTCCAGTAATGATCATTTTATGAAAATCACCGCCTGTATTAATCACGAGATGCGTCAGTCTTCAGTGCCCAGCCTAGGCCGTGGTACAGCAGGCACCCAACAGCTTAATTCTACCACACATTTTACTCATTTATTCACTGGTGCGTATTCATCACTGGACTGTATTATATATGTGCCATATGCTCTTTCTATATATTCTTCTTTAATTTCACGCCAGACATACCATGGACAGCAGTATTATGCCCATGTGACATACAACATGATAGGCTTAGGGACGATATTTTGTTTGCCCAAATTAAAATACCTTATTAAGGATAGAGCCAGAAAATGGGCTAAATGGCCCATTTGCCTTTATACAGAACTGGATACGGACAACATTTTAATATAATTAACTTTGCCTTGGACATTAAGCTGCTGATATTGGTTGCTGAGTGTAATCTATGTAGTATGTGAACCTGTGTGTCATGTTTATGATGCCCAAAATGTAAGTGCAAATATGAGGATATGACTAACATTGCAACAATGAATTTAGGCAATAGCCAGTTTCATAAATGTCAGAGACTCTCCACAACCACTTCTGAGAAGTCAGAATGCTGCATATCTTTCATTCTATGGAAAATATATGCCATATGTTGCTCAAAGCTCTTTTACCCATTCCAATTCTCACAATGTTATATATGTGGGCAGGGAGTTATTGTAGCCTAGAGATTCTGTTGAAGAGCTCGGCTTTGTCACTTTTCACTCAAAAGGTACTAAAGAGGCCCAAAACTTACAAGGACAAAATCAAAGTGAAACATGAGTGGCCATATTAATTTCTTAAGTCACAGAGACACTAATAGTTTGTTGAATCTGGGGCTATCTTTGGACTGGCCAACCTAGGTCGGTTGTCAGATTTATGAGAATTCAAGCATGAAAAAGAATTATCATCTCTAACAGAAGAGACTGGGCCTGATACTGGTAATTTGGGCATCATGGCTAGAGTGGAGAAGTTGAAGTAACAATGACAACATAATAAAGACACTTTTTTAGACGTTATAGGATATTCCATAAAAGGGGAGGGGCCAGATGGTAATAAAAAGTAATAGGCTTTGGAGATGAGTAGAATTGGGCTTTAAGTCTGGCAATTTCACTTCTTAACTGTGTGGCTCTAAGCAAGTACTTTAATCACATCTTATCTCAGTTTACCCACCTATAGTACAAGCATGAAAATACATACCATATAGGGCTCCATGATGATTAGAGATAATACACCTGAATAGCTAGCGTATAAATAGTATAGCTGTTCAATATATGTTTAAAACTGATTTACTGACTGAGCACGGTGGCTCATGCCTGTAATCCCAGCACTTTGGGAGGCTGAGGCAGGCGGATCACCTGAGGTTAGGAGTTTGAGACCAGCCTGGCCAACATGGCAAAACCCTGTCTCTACTAAAAATACAAAAAATTAGGTGGGCGTGGTGGTATGTGCCTGTAATCCCAGCTACTCAGGAGGCTGAAACAGGAGAATCACTTGAACCCAGGAGGCAGAAATTGTGGTGAACCAAAACCATGCCACTGCACTCTAGCCTGGACGACAGAGTGAGATCTATCTCAAAAATAAATAAAAAATTTTTTTAAAATCTGATTTATTATTTTTAGTAATATTATAATTCCTATTAAGATGAACTTTGTATCTATGTGAAATAGTTAATTCTACTACCTGAATGGATGGTTTCTATCGTAGAACAATTTATGTAAACGTTCTATACTCTTCTGTGGGAGTTGTTATTGTATAGAAGCACTTCATCAATTTCAAATTTTTGTTAACTGATATTTTTTAAAAATGACTTAAATGATTTTGCTGTATCTATTTTCTTGTTTCACTCATCTCCATGTTAAGAATTTATTTTTAATGACAATATCCCAGTTGCATTAATTACCTTGCAAATAAAACTGATCGGCGATGAGTTAAGATCAATGATTTTTAAATCAAAACTAGGTAAAAGAATATTAAAAATACTTTGTCTATGTTAAACTCATGGAGAAGAAAAAAGCATTATAACTTTCACTACAAAGAGTAAAGGTTGGCAGGATCGTGCATCAGTGACAGGTGGCCTTAGAATGTGTCCTAAGAAGTGCTTGAAATGGATCTCCTCTTCTAAATCACTAAACGTTGGTTATCAATTAAATCTAAACTCTTGGAAAATGTGGCTGTTTGTGAGAACATAAATAAAATTGGATCTTCTTTGGGAAAATTAGCTTAATTATCTAGCCAAGTTTAATACATTAAGATCTAATCATCTTATTCTCGTTCTGGTACAGTATGTAGAATCCTGACTTAATTATTTATTTTTTTCATGAGACCGAATGTTGACATTATGAAAATTACAAGCCCCAGTTTGATTCAGCAATCTCTTGTTAAAATATGTTTCCAAGGTGAGAAATACATAACATAAATAAATGAGTATAAAAATAATATTTAGGTTCTAATAAATATCATTAACAATGGTGATACCAGGAAAAAATCAAATAGACTGAGAGGGGAGAAGAGACAGTATGGTCTTAATACTTAAATTGACATATGTACACAGAATTTTTAGGTTGAAATTGATTAGCATTATTAATTAGTGTATATTGCCATTAAGTCCAATCGGCAAATAAAATGATGAGGTCAAGAGATTTTGGTGATTTGATCAAGGTGACTGATCCAGGTCAGTTAAAAATAAGTTCTCAATTCCTTGAGCAATTTGAAAGCATTCAGTTACAAACAAACAAAGGTCAAATCCACAGATTATATTATTCAGGTATAAGTATTCATAATCACAGTGTTGAAAATTACGTTAGTGTTAAATTAGTTACATATCTTCCTTTTGTAGAAACTGACACCACTAGAAGTTATATGACCTTTGCAAGGATGCATGATTTGTTAGTGGTAAATCAAGAACTAGAACTCGGGCCTCTAACCTTCCAATTTATTGATCATATTACTTATTATATATAATTAAAATATATTGAAAAATCTTAATATTTGAAATACTCTCAAAAAACTTAAAGAGACTAGATTCACTTTCAGATAAACCAGAAGGAATAAATTTAAAATTTTTCATAATTCAGATTACCAATAGACCATTTCAGGTTGCTTGCATATTCATGCTTGTACTGGTGAGTTATTGCCTGTATTATATATTTTACTTCATACTTGTTTCTGATGACCAGTTCCCAAATAATAATCTTTAATGCAATCAGGAGAAAGTCTGGCTTTCTTAACCTGTTATTAAAGTCCATTTACTTATTAGAAGGCTTTGCCTGCCTATCTTGCTTTACCTCTTATTAATGTCTCCTTCAAATCATTCACCCCAAGAATCAGGGACCCTTTGTAGCTTGTGTCAAGGTCTATCATCTCTAGACCCTTACTGAGATTGTTCATTGGCTTATAAGGTCCTCTACATTCTTTTGCCTGGATAGTTTTTTAAAGCTAAGCTCAGATGTTGATTTTCCTAGAAAAGTCTTTCCTGGATACCATTGCCCCAATAAACAACTTCCTTCTCTGTGTGCCCCCATCACATTCTGTGTATCTTCACCATACTATGTTCTATATATTAATAGCATTGCAGTTGTCTGTTTATTATCTTTCTCACCTCCTATATGGGGTATTCTTTTTTTTTTTTTTTTTTTTTTTTGAGACGGAGTCTCGCTCTGTCACCCGGGCTGGAGTGCAGTGGCGCGATCTCGGTTCACTGCAAGCTCCACCTCCCGGGTTCACGCCATTCTCCTGCCTCAGCCTCTCTGAGTAGCTGGGACTACAGGCGCCCACCACCTCGCCCGGCTAATTTTTTGTATTTTTAGTAGAGACGGGGTTTCACCGTGGTCTCGATATCCTGACCTCACGATCCGCCCGCCTCGGCCTCCCAAAGTGCTGGGATTACAAGTGTGAGCCACCGCGCCCGGCCTAGATGGGGTATTCTTGTGACTTGTTCACTGCTGTATCTTCAGCAACTGATTCGGCACAGGTTAGGAACCAAAGAAAGACTAAGATGTCAAAATTGCATTTGAAAGGAACATTATATTTGGGAGGTATTCTCATCCTGGTATCATCCATATGAACTATGATTCAGTGCTATATATCATTGAAACAAATTTTCAAAACAAATCAAGAGAGACATGTAAAAACATCAGGAGAGCTATCTAAAACATGAAGAGAGATATAGACACAAAGAATAAAGAGTGGAAGTATAATGAGAACCTGGATATTTAATCTATTAATTTTCATTAAATAGTGTAAGGCAGAACAGTGACTCCAATCATAACAACAAATTCTATGTTTTTAAGAAAGTTGGTACATGTCTCTTTGCCTTGGTTGTTCCAAGTGTAAAATGATTATAACAGTTATAGTTGCTGCACAGGTTGTTGTGAAGTGTAAAACCAAATGAGGCATCAGGAGCTCAACTGCATGCCTGACACATAGAAATAACTCAGCAAACATCTGTGTTTACTTTTATTATTCACTCTCTGTCTATATGCACAAGAATAAAAGAAACAATCCAGTTGAAGGGAGCAGCATGAGCCCTGAGGAAGGCCTGCAGGATTAAGCAGTGTCTTAATGTAGCAATAGAAGGCCCACCATATGGACATGGAATAAAAGTTATGTGAGTATTATAGGACGTAGATACAAAACAGGGACAGTAAATGTGAGCTAAAGAAAAAAAATATATTGTTAAGAATGTAGTGAGTGAAACTCATACAACGGTTCATATTAATTGGTATGGATTTGGATGTGTAGCAATTGATTATCTGCCCCTGCTTATGGCTCTTCTACATCCCATTAATTTATTTAAGTAAGAATAGTATGACTAAAGTGTGAACTTCCCAAAGCTCATGGTATAAAGTGAGCTTTTCCTATGGTTGCTGTGGATGAGAGCCTAGTAACTACCATGGGAAAAATTATATATTGTCTACAGAATAAGGCTGCAATTCCTTTACCTAGCATTTAAGTTCTGCAGTATATTTTTTATGATGTCTGATCTGATAATTTCATTCTCTTTCCTTTCCTTCCCTACTTTTTGTCCTTTCCATCATATCACATCATTGAAAATCTCTATGTGCCAGGCCCTAGCAAAATAAATAAGGAACTCATCTCTATCTGTTAAAAGTTCATGTTATACCAAGAAAACATAGATTGAACATTATATACACAAGGAATTTTACCCACTATATTGCATTTGATGCTTAAGGTAGTCATTATTATCTCTATTCAATACAGTATCTTGTTCAAGTTCGCAGAGCTAGCCAGCAGCAGGTGCAAGACTAAAATCTAGTAATGTCATTAGAGACCTTGCTCTTAATAAGCATGTCACTTTTATGCATCTCTTTCTCTAGTGGGGGATGAAGGTAAGTACACCAGTGAGCTTATGGCTTGGTTTTTTGGTGATGGATCTTGCTCCTCTTACAGTACCCTGGGCATTTACCCATCTGATTAAAGTAAGTTATTCTAGACAGAGAGAAGGAAACTGCCATCAGTTATTATTTCAAACTTCACAATAAGGAATGGAAATTTAGCCCGGATCCATCTAGCTTAAAGCCCCAGTAGGAACATCATAGAGCAGGGATCAGTGCTTATACTGGCAAGATGTACAGTATCAGAGAAATTTACAACGATGTTTCCATCAGATAAATTCAGTGCTTCTTGTGAGCAGTAGAAGAAAAACAAACACACAAATAAATATATATTCATTCAGAAAATGTCAAGAGTCTTCTCTGTATTATCAGAACTGTTGGAAAATGAATTTAGAGAGAAGAACATGTTAGGAAGTTATTGAAGATCAGTTGAATGCAAGTCCTTGCCTTAGATTAACAAATAGGAACAAGAATAGGGATGAACCAACAAATTTGGTTGGTGAATGAATGACAGATACAAGAGGTGGCAGAGGAGACATACAAGTTGGAGGAATAAAGAAAAAACAAAGAAAAGGAAAATCAAGTGACAGAATGATCTTACAAGAAATAAAAAGAAATGTGAAGGACACACATTCTGGGAACAAAAGAACCATTGCTCACCCGTAAAGGGAAGGGGCTGTTGCTCACACAGAGTGCTACTCTGATCAGAGTGTTCACGGGACCTAAGCAATGTGTCCCTCTGAGAATTCCAGCAATGCTTAGTCTCCAATCGGATGTCTAATCCTGCCAAGTCTGCAATAGAATTAGAATACATGGTCAGTCTGTAAATGGGGTGGAGAAAGAAAATATTTTCATGTGTATGCCTCAGAGTTTAAACTCGAGGCAGCCTGTAATGGTTGGGAAAGAAAAGATGATGGTCTTAAAAGATCCATGTTCAGCTACAGAAAAGTAAAGGGAGAAATGGAGGGTGGGGAAGTGAAGTGGATGGAGGTAAAGAGCAATGGAGATGAAAATGGAAATGATAAAAAGACTGGTAGTAGTTCAGTTTGGATAGCTCTTTAAGCCTGTATAGCAATTTTATATCCATTTTCAGAGGTAAAATAGTGTAGTGTAATAGATTTGGGCATTGCTGATTTCAGGTTTGAATTTATTAATTTTTAGTTACAAGACCCTGGCCAGATTATTTCACTGATTTATATTTAAGTTTCCTTGTCTGTAAATTGGAGTAATGATTTTACACCTTTCTATTATTTTTATTTTTGAGAATTAAATAAGCTCAGCCATATGTATTTTCCTTTTATTCCTTTTTCTTTTTCTTTTTATTCCTTTCGATGTTGTAGGATAGGCAGAACATGTATAAAAGAAAACTAAAGCTGAAATATAAAAAAATACTTAAGTGATATACAGAAAGTAATATATGTAAACTCAGTGGAGGGAGAGTTTACTTTTGAACAAAAGTAAATCAAGAAAGAATTCATGGAAAAATCATCAGCTGAGTGGACTTTATTGGCTGGGAAAATAAAGAAAAAGACATTTCTTGTGTGAACAGAGGCGTGGAAATGAGAAAGGCAAAAAAGGGCAGAGAGAACTAAGGATTGTTTGTCAAGTCCCGGGGCAGTAAAAAGTCTCATGAGGAAATGAGGCTGAAAAATTGGATTACAGACAGATTAAACAGGCTGTGTAGTTTAGATTTGACTGCATAGACAAAGGGGGGATTTTGCAGATTTATGAGCAAATACATTCACCTTAGCAGAACTGTGTTTTAGAAAAATTATGAACAGACATATATACATGATGATTTGGAGGTGGCTATCGGCATGGAGAAGGTGGAAGAATATCCATTCAGAGATAAATACTTGAATATAGAAGAACATTACTACATACTTTTTTCTTTTAATGTTTGAAGGTATTTTGTAAAACAGGTTGGTTAGGGGTCTAAGGGAATAAATACTACCAATTAATTTCTTTTCATTGCTTTTGCCTACTTTTGCCATTCTGAATTGTTTTCTGCTAAAACTCTAAGTTAATATTTAATGCAAAAATAATGAAAACAAAACACAAACAATAAACCCCCTAAAAACTTCTACAGTAAAGGTATTCTAAAATATGACTTTGCTCACTTCATATTGCAAATATACAGATTTGGGCAGATTAATAAATGTGCAATCAGAAATAAGCAAACAACAAAATCCAACTCTAGCTTCTCTTTATGTATGATTGGAAATCATAGTGTTCCCAAATTTTCAGGTTGTGTTGCAATCATTCTTATAAGCCTCAGTTCTTTCTCATTTCTTCCTTGGATACTGAGACTACTACTCCAACTGGCCTCTGTGCTGCAATGTCTTGAAGCACCTCCAGTCCTTCCCCGACTGTCTTCCAAAAAGAGCATTTCAGTGACATGCAACTTTTATTATTTCTCCTATTCTCCTTTCCAACTGAAATTATGCCTGATTAGATCGTGCCTGCCCACGTTGAGGGTGGATCTTCCCCACTCAGCCCACCAACTACCAGCCAATCTCCTCCATAAATACCCTCACAGACAATATGTGTGAGAAATAATGTTTTACCAGCAGAAATTTTTTACTCGCAGAAATAATGTTTTACCAGCTATCTAGATAACCCTTAATTAATCCAGTCTACTTGACACCTAAAGTTAACTATCACAGTATACTTACTAGAAGAGATAAAATTATCCTTTTCAGATAGTAGTTCCCTAAAAAAACTTGAGAATCAACTGAAGTCATTAGAACATTTAAATAATTATAATAATACTAGAAATAATCAATTAGAAAATAAAATATGCTATTCTCAATAGCATCAGAAAGATATTTAGAAACTAGCTTACAAGTAAATGTGAAAATACAACAAAGAGGACAAATTATAAACCTTTTCTAAAATCTATTAAAATATGAATATGAAGAATGAATTTTATAATGGAATCATTGATTCTCAGAATTATGTTTTCACCATTTCAAATCACCAATTTTGGATTATTTATATTTGGGAAGATTTATTTTGAAGACATGTAATAAGTATGGACAATGATACCACATGGGTAAAATGTTATTTAAGATCTAGAACACCACGGCCTCCTGCAGAAACATACAGATAAAAGTAGAGATTTTGGTTTAGTGTATGGTAAAGATAGCATTAAAGATAGCATTTGAATTCATGAAACGTTATAGCTATACAGTCACTGATGGTAAGACAAAAAGCCTAACTTATACCAATTTATTTTTGGGAAATAATCCTGGATATGAGCACAGTTTAATAATAATAATGTTAGCATATTGTATCACTAATTGGAAAATGAGAGTCAAATGTCCAAAGACAAAGAACTAGTTTCGTAGATTACATGTTCATAAAATAAAATTATGTATTATTCAAAGTTCTGCAATAAACATATATAAAATATCTAATAATGTGTAAATATATTCATGATATATTTAGTTTGGAAAAATATGAAATTATATTCACCATATAATTCCACTTATAATTTGTATTATTTCTAAGATATAACTGGAAGGGTGAAAATCAATATCTTAACAGCTGTTATTTCTATATGGTGAGATTATCTAGTAATATTTAATTTTCATGGTTATTTATATTTTGTGTCTGTTCTTTCTAAATTATATATTTTGATGAATGTATATTACTTTGTAAATAAGAGAAAGATGATGGGAGTTGTACAATATAAAGACTTTACTCAAATCATATGCCTGCACAAATTATCATCTTAAAGCAGAAGCTCTATTTCTTGGGTTGTTTCTCTGCTTTTATTAATACTTTGGAGAAGGCTGTAAGCGATGAATGAAGACCTTTCCCTCCCACACCAGTTTAAGAGCTGCTGCTATATAATTTGCTTTAGTCCTTACAGATTCTATCTGATACAGTCAGTCATACACTGTAGAACATTTATAAGGGCTGAAAGGCACAATTCTTCAAGAAACCTGACTTTTACATAAGGATTTCCAAGGAATGTTCTTTGTTTTGTATTTATTAGCTATTCTTTTTTTCTTCTCCCTTTCCGATAGACAAGTTTTTCCCTAGAGCTTTGAGAAAATTGCATTTTTCCCCTTCAAAATGCCCTTTAGAGAAGAGTGAACATATGACTCCTGTGTGTGTCAGCACCTGTCTCCTTCAGCCCCTAACCACAGATACAGTATTGACCTGCTATCAGTCTCCTTCTACTTCAAGCCCTCAATCAATACAATCCAAGCATGACCATATTGGAGAAATTTCTTTTCTACTTGAGACTAAAATGGGGATGAAGAAAATCTTTTGTTGTTTAGGATGATCTATATGTTAGTTATTAACAGAGTGCCATAGACATTTAAGAATGGTTAACTATGACTGTTCAACTTGAGACTCCAGCCAGCCTATCCAGCCTCCTATTCAGCCTCTCTCTCAGTATAATATCTTGCTTGACTTGGGTTCAAGCCTTGAAGCCTCTAAAAGGATGAACATAAACTTTATGAGCTTTTTGTTATTTTGGCTCTTTAGCATGCACTATAGGTATCAAACCAGTCTAGCTATGTCATCAACTATTCAAATTTCCACAACTAAAAAAGAGCCTTCCTACTGATGTCTAATGTACAACATTCTTGCTGAACTTCAGACACAAATGGTTATAGGATATTGCTTTATGCAAAACTTCTATCTTTTGTATCTAAAATGAGCAATTTCCATTCCTAAAAAAATTCTGGAATCCCTAAATTACATTGTCATGTAGGCAGTTATTTAAGCTGAAATTGTAGAGATTAATTCTATGAAATCTCCTTATTTTAACTCTTCTCGTTCAGTCAGCTTCTGAGTCTGGTCAACACAATCCAATTAATATATTTCAAATGTATCCACCTTATTCTAACCCTATTGCCATGCTGATAATTAATTTTTGTTAATTTCATTTTATTATTGAAATGGTCTTATAACTAGTCTTGTTAAATTAATTATGTGCAACTTCAATGCACATTCAATATTGTCACCAACATAATAATTTTCTATTGTAGTATATCTTCATTTATATAATGTGAAATTTAATCTTTTGTATAAATGCATTTCATTGTTAACTTTATCTTAGTGATAGATCTAATTAAATTTCAATAATTATTGTGGATTTAAAATGAAAACTGAAAGGAGAAAAATTCTTTTGTGGTGATTATTCTCTACTAATTATACAAAGGAATATCTGAAAATATTTTGACACTCATGCTTCCAATTCTTCTCAGATATCCGATTGATGCTATACAAAGTTACAACTAACTGTTCTCCATACATAAACTATGTTTTTAAGATTTAGCGTTTTAGAGAAGAAAGAAAATTAAAATAATATAAATCTGTCCTTTCTTTTATAAATGAAGAAATAAGAGCTCACAAACTGAGTTATTGATTCTAGTCTGCCATTCCAAAAGATTTATAAACTCTCTGAGGTCAGGAACTGCATTTTGTCAAACATTGTATCATCACTACCTAGTTAAGGATATATTTACATTTGCTAAATGAATGAAGAAACTTTTTCACAGTTACAGAGGTAGAGATCTGGATGATACCAGAATCTCAGACTTTCAGATAAATGCAAATTCTACTAAAAATGGAAAACAGTTATTAAGGGCTTATACTGAATCAGATAATTCTAAGTACTTTGCTTTGTGTATAACACTTTGAAATTATATTAAAAATAATTGATTACCTTTTAAAATCCTATGATAGGTACTATTACATCAATCTATTTTACATATCGGGAAACTGAGGCACAGAGCGATTAGTATCTTACTGCAGTGGTCACACAACCAGGAAGTGGTAGAACTGGATTTGAACCCTGCTTATCAGAGACCAGAGAAAGTGATCTTTACCTCCACTCTGCACTATCTTCATAGCTGTGCAGTAAAAGTCCTCCTACTGTGGAAGATTAAAGCACCCACAAGGAATAAACTCATTGAATTTTATTCTGTTCTTGACATAAATAGAAAATATGAGTCTTTTTAAGTTCGTTTTTTCATATTTTGCAATATGAAAGACAATATTAATTTCATGAAAATCTAAATGGTTCTAGTAACCATGTCTAAAATTCAAATGATACTGCTTTTTCAATCAGAAGATTATAGAGCAATTGACTTTACCACTGAAAATCTATCATTTCTAAGTGAGAAAGCCAAAGAGAAGTGATGACTTTTCAGCTGAATTAATTTTTATTTTACACTTCTCACTGTGTACTTTAGAAGAGAATAAAACATTGGCTTTACCTGGAACAACTTATAGTTCCATTTAATTTCGCATGAAGGGCTAAGTTGGAAGGATGAAGAAATATTAATTTTTTTCTAACTTTGATGTTTCCCATGTGGAGTCTTTAACAATACCATTTTATATTCAGATTTATTTGACTTTAAAATTCTCTTTAGCACAGACCTATTTACTAAGTATATAGATTTTGGAACAGTGATTTAAATGATTGAATGCAGAATTAATATAGCCTCTAAATATATATACAAGCATTCTCAGAAAGATACATTCTGAAAACCTGGTATATTAATTAGTCCATTCTCACACTACTATGAAGATTACCCAAGACTGGGTAGTTTATAAAGGAAAGAGGTTTAATTGACTCACAGTTCTACATGGCTCGGGAGGCCTCAGGAGACTTATAATCATGATGGGAGGGACTCCTTCACAGGGTGGCAGGAGAGAGAATGAATGCCAGCAAGGGAAATGACAGACGTTTATAAAACCATCCAATCTTGTGAGAAGTTACCTGCAATTATGAGAACAGCATGGGGAAAATTCAATTAGCTCTCACTAGGACCCACCCACCACACGTGGGGGTTATGGGGATTACAATTTAAGACGAGATTTGGGTGGGGATACAGAAAACCATATCACCTGGTAAAGACACATTTCTTCAATGGAAACATTGAATGTGCTTAGTCACAGAAACATAGTTTTAAAAAATAATTAAAGCAGTATTAGAGATATCCAGAAGAGTGGTGCTTAGCAATTCAGAGAGGTTGGGGGAGGCAGGTAGATGAAGGGAATTGGTAGCAGGAGGAAGTGAGTTTGAGTATGCACACTTCCACTTGTTAGCTGTGTGATGCTGATAAACTCAATTTTTTCATTAGTAAATAAGATTTTGTCTGAGACAAATTAGACATGCAGTACTTTCTAAAAGGTTAATCAGGTCAAAACATAAATTAGAAAAACTCTATGTCTCAAATTTTCCATCTCCATGAACTTTCCCCTTTGCTATTGCTGCTTGGGAGCCTCTGCCATATAAAATTTATCTAGGAATTGTGATAGACATTAGAGAACATGCCTGAGAATATTTTTTTTTGTTTCCTGGGTATGTTTCAAATAAAATACTTAAAAATTTTTTTTTATTAAGAGTACTGTTATTGAAACCAAGTATGTGTTTAGCGAAATTCCTAAAGTATACCATTATCTTTGCCTTTCTTCAATTTACACTTGAAAGTAAGTCACTAAAAGGCTTGAAGTAGTTTCTTATTAAGGTTGAAAAATGATATTAGAAGAGATTCCCTTTTGTCAGTCATGACCTTTTGCTGTCTGATTTAGCCTGAGAGCTTTCAAGCTGGAGTGTCTACTCCACCCTCAAGAGGCCCTTGTATCTATGTAAAGTCATTTATTTCTGAACTGCACTTGCTTCCTCTCACATCAGCAAGGGGCCATCTTTCCTCTGGCCCCAGTAAGTGTGATTTAATTTTTTTTTTTTTTTTTGAGGTAGGTCTTTGTTTAAACCACAGAAGAATACTACAGGAAGTAATACTGAAGTTCTAACTTGATAGAATATTTCCATGGGCTCCTTCAGAATTTTGCCTTTTGGTAAGATATTATTAGTCTTTGAGTCTACAAAGTTCTTAGAGGCACTTAACATGTTATAGGTGTTCAACAAATACATGTCCTGTGTAATCAATCCCACATGTATACAAGCTACACTGAAAGTACTAATTTAATTGAAAACACAGTTTCATTCCATATACCCTCCCTTTTAGCACGATTTATTGAGTCCCAACTATGTATCAGGAATTCTCTTAATCATTAAAGTAAAAACTAGATGAAATAAAATAAGATATTTGCTCAGCATGAAATTATTGTAGTTTAGAGGAAGGAAGAACTAAACAAACCCACAAAATGATTATGTAATATTCACTATGAGCTAATGTTATTAAACCTCAAATTGAGAAATAAATACCATTTTATATTGTCAGGAAAAAAGTTGAAACAGAAAATGACATTATATCTGAATCTGCAAGACTATCTGTGCTGGACTGAGGTGGGCCTTCATCATCTAAGCGAGCAAGAGCAAGTAGAAAGCAATGCAGCTGTAAAAGAAGTTGAAATATTGGGGAACTACTTGATAACACTATTTTGTGCCGAATTTAGAATCAAATTGGTTAGGAAACTAGACTTAGATGAGGAAGATTACAGCATTACTATGAACAGCCTTCAATTATAGTCTAAGATGTGTGGGGGTGGGGCGGGGCGGAGGTCTGCCTGTGTGTGCCTGTGTTTCAGGAGGGAGTTACGAACAGATAATACCTTTGCTATTTATATGTAGGATGGTTCTAAATGAAATGAGAGTGGTAGTATGAAAATAATTCAGAAGATAATTATAATTTTCTGGGTGTGATATCTTTAAAGTCTAAGTGAAGTTTTAAAATTAGTTGCACTAGAAACTGAGATTCAAAAACACATAATGAAAAGCAAAACAAAACACATTCTCAAATGTTTTAGAGTAGTTTTTCTAGAAGTGTGGTTTTCAAACCAGATGTATCATCATCAAATGTAGACTTAGAATCTGTAACTTTGGAGACAGCAGTCGGAAGGGTGGCAATTTGTGTTATAACAAGCTCTCCAGATGATTCTGATGTACACCAGTGTTTGAGAACTACTGATTGAAAGTTTCTAATTAATTATAAAGGTTTCTCTTTTTATGCCATTTATATGCTTATTCACAATACTGTTATTAACATATTTCATTGATGCTGTGATATTAAGAGAATTTCAAGATGCACTGGTATCTCATTTATCATTTTAAAATGCTGCCAATTAAGCAAATTCATATCAATTTAAGATGAATCCCAGTTTTAGAAGTGTTAAAATTAAAATGTTCATCTCAGAGAATTTATAAAACATCTTGTATTGACTGCCATAAATTATTCTGAATAAAAACGGAGATGTTTCCCAGATACATCAACACATCTCTGAGCTTATTTCTCATCAAAATTTGACCCACAACTAGATAAAACCTACATTCATTTCCATTTATTTTTGTTTTTAAGTAAGGCTTCATGTTTCCACTCTTATTTCACTAGTAGATTATCTGAATCTAAATTGCTTGAATCTGCTTCTATTCTACCTACACAAGTGAAAAATAGAGACACCTAGAGCTTTAATATTTAGATCTTGATAATAATTAATTTCCTTTTAAATGATAAAACCTTTTTGGGAGGGATGGGTTTCCCTGTCAACAAATCTCCCCATTGTACTATCAGCCTGTTGTGCCATCTACCACAGGCATGGTTGAGAATAAGACATGAAGCATCTGTATTTCCAGAGTTCCCACAAAGTATGTTAGTGATTTTAAGGGTGTTTGTGTTGAAAGTGTCTGAGTCACATGAGATTTCGAAAGCACATTTGCCTCCTGAAAATTTTTCTCTTACTCTTCTCCCCAGGGGAGAACACAACCAACCTATATCCATATTTTTCTTGTAGTTTCTCCTATTATCTTTTGAATTTTGCTCTTTTTTCATCTTTCACTTCCTTTGTCTCTTATACTCTGACCAGGTCATTCTTCTAGACCAGAAGGAGCCCAGACTTCTGAACTTGCTGCAATATACTTTCCTAGGGCCAGAACTGGCTGTAAATGGAATTGGCAGTGCCTTAAGTCTCCAGTGCAAGAACATATAAAGAAAGGTCTGAGAGAGAGAGAGTTGTTGGGGAGAAACAAAAACTAACTATGAAGATAGTCCGACTAGATAATCAACTCAAAAAGATAGACAGAACACTAAAATGTAGATACAAAGCACTAGAATGAAAAAGAAAAAGAGCCAAATAACTATAGAAGAAGCCCAAGGTAGCTTCTACGCTGTGGGGTCGTAGCTGCTGGTGATAGGAATAAGTTTTATCCACTCTGATAAAGTAATAAACCTATATGAAAATTTTTGCCCATCTTTAGCTGAGCAGGTGACAAAGCATATAAAAGTAATTTACTAAGTCCATAAGAGTAATAAGCAGCGTAAGTGAGGTGATAGGCCAGGACTTTTGTTCCAGAACCCAGCAGCATTTCCCCACACGTAACTCTAGGGGACCGACTATATAATACTCTCCCAGTGGGTGCTTAACTAATTCATCACAGAAATCTGGAAGTTGAAAGATGTTAGATAACATACTTATTATTTGTCTATTAAAATAATAAATATAAATAAATGCAATCAGGAGCAAAATATATGTTAGTCAAAAGCAAAGCTACACTATTTGAGTATGTATAAATGTAAACATCAGATAGATTTACTCATACAGGTTGAGTATTCCTAGTCAAAAAATCCGAAATCCAAAATGCTTCAAAATCCAAAGCTTTTTGAGCACAAACATGATGCTTGAAGGAAATGCTTATCCACTAGGAATACTCAACTGGTATAATGCAAATATTCCAAAATCTGACACACTTCTGGTCCTAATCATTTAGGATTGGGGATACTCAACCTGTACTTTCTTAGAATAACTTTTATACCTTGAAAATGGGGATACTTGATTTCTTCAGTCCTGCTTCACAGGGTTGTTTTGTATATAAAAACTTTACAAAATATAAATACGTGAGTGCAATGTGAGATGTAATCAATAATCATTATAATCATCTAACAGGAACTAGGCTACATTTTTTACCTGAGTTAATTTTTTTCTAATAACTTTTTTCTTTTGCCACAGAGGCCACCTGATGGTAACTATAAGAGCACAATCCTTCTATACTGATATTGGTGTAAGTCCCGTGCCTGTAATTTATTAACATTCTGACCCTGGTAAGTCAATTGACTTCTCTAAAGCCCAGTCTCCTCATCTGACAAATAGTAATGGTACCAATACCTTTGCTTTAGGAGGTTACTGAGTCTTAATTAACTTTTGATATGTCATTATTCATGTGCTAAAATTTAACCCATTGCCATGTCTTTCAGAAACTACACATTTTATAGTAAGAACAATATATTGATTTCGGCAACCACCTGTCATACCTTGGCTGGAATACTAGTTGTTTTTTTAAAAAATTATCTTACTGAGCACTTATAATAAATCTGCATATCCATTATTAATATCTCCATTTTATAAGTGAGACAGGTTAAGTAACTTGTCCAGGTTACAAGGCTTATAATTGGAAGAGAAAGGAGTGAAATCTGGATCATTCTGTCTTCAGAGCCTTTGTTTTGTTCACAATGTGCCCCAACCTATCAGGGACAGCATAAAAGGGACTGAATTTGTAATCAAGGACAAGATACTATGATTATTTTTTATTAAAGTATTTTTGTATTTTTCTGAGTTTCTTTCATACTTACTTAGCTCAACTTAGAGGTATTTCTGAAAAAAAAAAAAAAAAAGAACTCAGTGTTAATACGGCTTATAGTTACTGCAGAAAGAAGCCTTTCCCTACGTATGAATCGTTATTTTATTTCTGCCCTTAAAATGGAAAATAGGTCAACCTACTTACTTATTACATTGCTTAAATCATCTTCTGTGATTTTGGCAGTTTAAGGCTTATAGGTCTTTTCTTGGCTATCTTCCGCTAAATCTTTTAAGGAATCATGGATATTCTATGCACATCTGATCGAATATTTATTAAAGAATATATAACATGACTGTGAATTTATTTTAGCATTTTTCTTCTGAGGAGTTCAGAACCTTATGGAATAAATTACCTCATTTATCTTCATATACATTCCCAAGGGAAAAGCATAGTAGTATTATCAGCCCAGATTAAAAATAAATGGGCCAGTTGTTCAGTCAGTCTATCATCAGGATTGATAGAGTTTCCACTATTTGCCGGTACTGGAAGCAGTAGCCATGTTATGTTCTGTGAACAACAAGTCAGAGCAGGGCTGGTCTGGATGAAATGGCTTGGAGCACCTCAGTTCACATGCCTCTGGTGATCTGCTTATTTACCCAGCTCATAAGTAACATAGCAATAACATATGTCCTTCTCTCCATTTGAGATGCTTTCGGCCATTGCTCTGACTGCTTCATCCTCATGTTTTAAGGCTCAGTTTAGTCTTCATTGTATCTCTAAGGCCTTTCTTGATCTCCAACAAAATAATCATGTCCGTATCAAGTATAGAGACAATTAAATAGGTGAAGATACATGTAATTAATATGTCCAATACAACTTATTGAATAAAAACATTTTAATTACATCCTCTCTAAAAGACCAAGAGCTTCTATGAGAAAGAATAACATTTTATTTCTCTGTGTATCTTTGGCACAGATCACAATTCCTGGCACAAAACAGATGATTGAAATCAGTTTATTAAATACTATGAGGAAATAGAAAACACATTTAATATATGAGGATCAAACTATGAACCCATTGGCCTCAGATTATTTTTGCTCTTTGAACTATTGAATCTCATTGATCAGTGAGTTGTTTTTCCACTTCAGATGGCCCACTGTCAAACATTGTATCTGAGCCTTTATTTTCACCTATAAAAGGGGGACAGTGATACTTATTTGTTCTTTATATGATATCATAGGAAACCAAGGAAATGAAATATATGTATTGATTTGCTAATGCTGCTATACAAAGCACCGCAGGCTGGGTGGCAAACAACATAAATTTATTTCCTCATAATTCTTCGGCTACACATCCAAGATCAAGGTGTCAGCAATGTACATGTCTTCTAAGGCCTCTCTGCTTGGCTTGTAGATGGTCGTATTCCCCCACTGTCTTCCCATGGTGTTTCCTCTGACCTAATCTCCACTTGACAAGAGTCATGTTGGATTAGGGCCCACCCATATGAATTTATTTTACCTTAATTACTTTACAAAGGCTTTATCCAAATACAGACATATTCCGAATTGTTGGGGTTTAGGACATCAACATGTGAATTGGAGAGGAAGATATATTCAGCTTATAACAATACATAAAAGGTCCAGGCCAGCATGGTGGCTCATGCCTGCAATCCCAACACTAAGAAGCTGAGATGCACGGATTGTTTGAGCCTAGGATTTGGAAACCAGTCTAGGCAACATGTCAAAACCCTGTCTCTACAAAAAAATTACAAAACAACACAAAAAATTAACTGGGCATGGTGACAAGCATCTGTAGTCCCAGCTACTAGGGAGGCTGAAGTGAAACGATTGCCTGAGCCCAGGAGGTCAAGGCTGCAGTGAGCCATGATTGTGCCACTGTACTCCAGCCTAGGCAACAGAGGGAGATCCTGTCCCCCAGAATAAATAAATAAATAAATAAAAATAAATAAAAGGCCCAATATGGTGCCTGGTATGTGTTTGGCACTTTACTCATGGAAGCATTATTACTATCAGTTTTAGTCAAAGGTTTCCAATAGATCAAAAAATGACTTTACTGCTTCTTGTTAAATTGCTATTTCAGTCTCTTGCTCAGCTGGCTTGAAAAGAAAAATGGCATGCAGACAGGGCACAAGCAATCCCAGCATGAAGTGCAGGGCAGAGGGAGGAAAATAAAGAGCCCTGGTAAAGGAAGGAATACTCTGAGCTCATTTACACATTTAGCAAGAGCTTGTCATAACTGAAAAAGCAGATGACCCAGATGAAGAAGATGATGCTATAAATGGTGGCAAATCTTTTAAGAAGAAAAATGAAAAGCATGCAGAGGTACATTTGGCATTCGGGAGAACTGACAGTGAGTCAGGATGCCAAGCGTGAAAGGCATTAGAGTAACATTTCTATGAAAACCTGGCAGTCAAATTTTGAGGGGAAAACAGGTATTAGCCATAGCCATATCTCAATTTTGTGATGAGTTTCAAAGCCATCTTTCATGCAATCGTTCTTCCTTCAGTCCCTGCTATCCTTTCTCTCTTCTCACCTTTCCTTCATTCCTCCACCGTTGAATATAATAGGCATAGTGATGGTACGGTGGTAGGTAACATCCTCATGGAGATAAATGTCATACATAAATTTATATGTAAAATATGCGCAGAGTTGATTATCATTATTCATGGTAGTTATGTTCTATAAGGTCACACAGACACTGACTTAGTAAATACAGAAGTTCCTAGAGGGAAAATGTATATCTCACCTAGATTATACTCTTAAATCTTAAAACAACTCATCCTGGGAGATTTCATTTTCTTTATTTTACAAAAGGGTAAATGCGATTTAGAAGTATTAGGTAACTTGCCTGAGGTTACCTCGCTAGTAGGTGCCGTAGATAATGGTGATTCAAACCCCATCTATCTGACTCCAGAGCTGGATCTTCTTTTACTACAGTGCATTGCTTACTACTGTCTCCTTCTTCTGGTAATAGATAGATATAGAGAGGTATGTAGATAGGTAGGTAGGTAGGTAGGTAGGTAGATAGGTAGGTAGGTAGGGAGAAACAGATAGATATAGATGATAGATAGATAGATAAATAGATAGATAGACAGATACATAGATACATAGATTAGACACATAGAATAGAAACAGATAGACAGATAGTCATCTACTCTGTCTTTATCTGTCTGCCTATCTATCTACACTATATATTTGCTGTGATTAAGTACAGCTGAAGGACACTGGGGTTTCACTGAAAATGCTACCAGTCCTCTGCACAGAAAAACAACTCTCTATATTTCCGTATAAAGATTTCTCTTTTTTTAAGTACCTACTATGTGCCTAGGACTGTTCCAGGCCTTTAACCTAAATTAAGCCTTATGATAATCTTACAGAGGTGGCATTGTAATTTTCATTGTAATACTAGCAAACTGGAGCTCAGAAAAGTAAACTTGTCAAAGATTATACAGCTAGTAAACAGAAGAATTGAGATTTGAACCCAGGTCTCCCTGACTCCAGCTATCCAGACCAGCACACCTCATATCTCATACAGAAAGCAGATGTAGAATACCACTTTCCCAGTTTAGATCTCTTCTTTTCTGCCTCTGCCTCAAGCAGTTTCACTCTGAAACAACAAAGAATGTCAGAGAAACCAGAATTTGAAAAGGACAAAATTGGTGTGGTGTTCGGAAGGCAAAAGCAGAGAATGAATTCTGGGAAGGCACCCAGGTGTCTACATTATAAGAATAAATCTTACTGGGCACAATGGCTCACACCTGTAATCCCAGCACTTTGAGAGGCTGAGAGGATCACTTGAGCCCTGGAGCTAGAGATCAGCTTGGACAACATAGTGTGACCCTGTCTCTACAAAAAAATGAATAAAATCATCCAGGGGTAGTGGTGCATGCCTATAATCCCAGCTACTTGAGAGGCTGATGTGGGAGGATTGATTAAGCCCAGGAGGTCAAGGCTGAAGTGAGCCGTGGTCAGAGTACTGCACTCCAGTCTGGGCAACAGAGCAAGACCCTGTCAAGAAAGAAAGAAAGAGAAAGAAGGAAAGAAGGAAGGAAGGCAGGCGGGAAGGAAGGAAGGTCTCAAACTGGAGAACATTAACAGAGAAAGTGTTTCTTAAGGGAGTGTTGAAAGATTTGGGATGATTCTGTCAGTCAATGGTCAAGAAGAACTGATGGTTGGTAGCAGGGAGAATATTTATGGTGAGAAAGCAAGGAGTGAGAGGAGACGATTGGAAGCTGAGCTACAGGGCCCTGGGTGTGAGAAAGTGTGGTGCAATTGGCTGTTGCTTGGCCCTGCAGAAGACTAGAGACTCAGGTGACTCCTAAAGAAATGTGGTTGGTGTAGAGGAAGGAGATGACTAGAAATGGGTTTTGAGTGTTATAATACTAGGTGTATTAGTCTGTTCTCATGCTGCTAATAAAGACATACCAGAGACAAGGTAATTTATAAAGGAAAGAGGTTTAATTGACTCACAGTCCTACAAGGCTAGGGAGGCCTCACAGTCATGGCAGAAGGTGAACGAGGAAAAAAGTCAAGTATTACATGGCAGTAGGCAAGAGAGTCTGTGCAGAGGAAATCCCATTTCTAAAACTATCAGGTCTCATAAGACTTATTTACTGTTATGAGAACAGTATGGGAAAACCACCCCCATGATTCAATTATCTCCACCTGGCCCTGCACTGGACATGTGGGGATTATTACAATTCAGGGTGAGATTTGGATGGGGACCCAGCCAAACCATATCACTAGGTTTGGATATTGTCTTTACGCAATGTCACAAAACAGAGGCCTCAGCAATAGCGCCACACATCTACAACCATCTGATCTTTGACAAACCTGACACAAACAACCAATGGGGAAAGGATTCCCTATTTAATAAATGGTGTTGGGAAAACTGGCTAGTCATATGCAGAAAACTGAAACTGGACCCCTTCCTTATACCTTATACAAAAATTAACTCAAGATAAACTAAAGACTTAAACATAAGACCTAAAACCATAAAAATCCTAGAAGAAAACCTAGGCAATACCATTCAGGACATAGGCATGGGCAAAGACTTCATGACTAAAACACAAAAAGCAATGGCAAAAAAAGCCAAAATTGACAAATGGGATCTAATTAAACTAAAGAGCTTCTGCACAGCAAAAGAAACTGTCATCAGAGTGAACAGGCAACCTACAGAATGGGAGAATATTTTTGCAATGTATCCAGCTGACAAAGAGCTAATATTCAGAATCTACAAGGAACTTAAACAAATTTACAAGAAAAAACCAAACAACTCCATCAAAAAGTGGACAAAGGATATGAACAGACACTTCTCAAATGAAGACATTTATGCAGCCAACAAACATATGAAAAAAAGCTCATTGTCACTGGTCATTAGAGAAATGCACATCAAAACCACAATGAGATACCATCTCATGCCAGTTAGAATGGCGATCATTAAAAAGTCAGGAAACAACAGATGCTGGAGAGAATGTGGATAAATAGGAACACTTTTACACTGTTGGTGGGAGTGTAAATTAGCTCAACCACTGTGGAAGACAGTGTGGTGATTCCTCAAGGATCTAGAACGAAAAATGCCATTTGACCTAGCAATGCCTTTACTGGGTATATACTCAAAGGATTATAAATCATTCTACTATAAAAACACATGTACACGTATGTTTATTGGAGCATTATTTACAACAGCAAAGGGTTGGAACCAACCCAAATGCCCATCAGATAGACTGAATAAAGAAAATGTGGCATGTATATACCATGGAATACTATGCAGTCATAAAAAAGGATGAGTTCATGTCCTTTGCAGGGACATGGATGAAGCTGAAAACCATCATTCTCAGCAAACTAACACAGGAACAGAAATCCAAACACCGCATGTTCTCCCTCATAAGTGGGAGCTGAACAGTGAGAACACATGGACGCAGGGAGAACATCACACACTGGAGCCTGTTGGGGTGTGGGAGGTTAAAGGAGGGATAGCATTAGGAGAAATACCTAATGTAGATGATGGGTTGATAAGTACAGCAAACCATCATGGCGTGTGTATACCTATTTAACAAACCAGCATGTTCTGCACATGTATCCCAGAACTTAAAGTATTAAAAACAAACAAACAAACAAACAAAATATACCTCTGAGTTTGACTGAGTTGTCAGAGAGTAAAATGATTTACCTGATGAATTCTTATTAAGAAATGAGGGCAATTGTGCAGTGTAGATCCCAGAACTCTTAATGTGTATCTCAGGTTACACAATAGGGTAGAGTCAGTTTGTATGATAATAATAACAATAGATCATTATATCGTCTTTAATAAAGGGGAAAGAAGGTCACATACACTACACTACCTAAGTATTATTCATGAAAGTATATAGTCCATATCAGGATCTGTAACCTGGAAATTAGATCTATAGTTCCATTGTTTTATATAATACATTTATAATGTCATGAAAAGGTAAGAAATTAGTAAAAATAACTAAATAAAATAAACTAATATTTAAGTGTTCATAAATTGGGTATGATAACATATTTACCTGAAAGTTCAATGTTAATTATCTTGGGATTATCTCAGCATTATCCTTATTGTGTTGTTTTCTTATTTGCTTTCAGCTGTTTTTATGTTTTTGGTTCAGTGGTGAAACTCTTTTAACACTTTTTATGAGGCACTTGTATTTGTGTACTAGAGAAGCCATTTCCAGTCCTTAAAAGCGTACATGCAAAAGCAAATACACAGGAAACCCAGGGTTAGGTATTTTGTAATGCAGGGCAGCACTCTGAATAGGGAACAATTCATTCCACCAAAACATGTCATGTATATCCAAAGCTAGGAGGAAGAAAGTCCTGTACCCGCTGGAAGAGTCACAGACTCCTAAATAGGAGCATCCACCTATATATTACATTTCAAGCTTTATGCTGAACTGAGGGTGATCAACTGGCTAATTCTGAAATCATAGCTGCTTGCTTGGGAAGGAAATTCTCTCTAGTATAAACATTAGATATGCCTGTAAATAAATCAGGGGGAATTAGCAAACAATATTTGATCCCGAAATTTGTCCGTTGCTTTATTGCTTTCATTATGTAAACGTAACTTTTTGGCAGAATATTGCTCAATAAGCGAGTAAAAATTTGAGGACATACATGGTTCATTGGCACATCGTGGGTACAAGTAATGCTGTCTGTTGAGTAAAAAGTTAGATTTGGGTTTTCTTATAAATGGTCAAGATATGTATTTTATTTGATCCAATGTCTATGTCATTTATGTTTATATTATTAAAAGCAGCATGGCAGTTAAGGAAAATGACAAAGTTTGGATCTGGACTTGTTTGCTGCTTGTCTGACATTTGACCTCAGTACTCAGCCTATCTCCTCAGTTTTTAAAGGGGGACAATAGTGTCTACATTAGCTATAACGATAATGTAAGAATATATATTATCTTGAACTAGCTGCTAGTTGTACTTGTTTTTTAACCATCCTAGTCACAGGGAAAATGAACCATTGTCAATAAAATATATTTTATATAGTCAAACTTTAAGATGTCTAATCCTGGATTTGGAAACATGCACTTGAAATTCACCACAAACACGGAGTTCAACATGTAGAAGTTTTAAATCAGAAATAAGCATATGTTCAGTTGGTTTTTATGTCTTTTTTTCCTTTTTGAAAATTATATTTAGAGCATGTGTAGGTTTACAGAAAATTGAGCAGAAAAATACAGAGTTTCCATTCTTTCTCTCTCTCTTCCTCTCTCTCACTCTCTCCTCCCCATTTTCTCATATTATTAACATTTCACACTGGTATAGCCCATTTGTTACAATTGGCGAACAAATATTGATATATTATTTTAAACCAAAGTCTTTATTGTATATTAAGCTCCGTCTTTCTGTTATGCCAGTTTCTGGGTTTTGCCAAATGCATAATGCCCTACTCATACACGATAGTTTGAATGTCCTAAAAGTCCCCTGTTTCACCTGTTTGTCCTTCTCTTCACTCTCGTGCTGCCCCTGGCATTAACTGATCTTTTAATTGTTTCCATGGTTTTCCCTTTTCCAGAATGTTTATGATTGGAATCAAACATCATGTAACATTTTCAGATTGGCTTACTTTACTAGACAATATGCACTCAAAATTCCCCCGTGTCTTTTTGTTATTTGATCACTCATTTTATTGCCAGATGATATTCCATTTCATTGACACACCACAGTTTATCTGTTACTAATTGAAGAATATCTTGGTCATTTCAAATTTTTGGCTACTCTGAATAAAGCTACTATAAATATTTGAGTGGAATATTTTGTGTGGATGTAAATTTTTGTGTCGATATAATTTTTGTTCAATGGATTGAATGTTTATATTCCCCCACTCTCCAACATATATATGTTGATATCGCACTCTCAATGTAACGTAATGACTTCAGGAGGTAATTTAGGTCATAAGAGTGGATTAATACCCTTATAAAAGAGACACCAGAAGCTCTCTAGCTCTCGTTCCACCATATGAGGATACAAGTCGGCAGCCTGCAATGCAGCCAAGGCTCCTCATCATGCTGCCACACTGATCTCAGACGTTCAGCCTTCAGAACTGTGAGACATCAGTGTCGTTATTTACAAGCCACTAAGTCTACGTTATTTTGTTATAGCCACCAGAACTGACTAAGACAGTTTTCAAACATTTAGGTAAAATCCTAGTAGCATGATTGCTGAATCATAAATTAAGACTATATTTAAATTTAGCTCTGTAAGAAGCTGCCCAATTGTCTTCCAAAGTTGCTATTGTTTTCCATTCCCATCAGCAATTAATGAAAATTCTTGTTGCTTCACATCCTTGTCAGTATTTGGTGTTGTCTGTGTTTTGGATTTTAGTCCAAAACTAAATGTAATGATATCTCATTTTTTAACTTGAAATTCCCTGATGACATATAATATTGTGCTACTTTTCATATGCATATTCACTATTTGCCAGCCTTCATTGGTGAAGTGTCTGCTCAGATATTTTGCCCACGGGTTGAGTTGGATTTTATTTTATATCAAGCTGAAATGATCCATGAATTCACAGAAAACCTTATAGACCCAAGACTGCCCCGTTTTAGACTCTGCTCATGTGATTCCCTCTTCTACAGCATCATTTCCACTTTTATTTTCCTGGCTTACTTCTCCTCCAACATTTTGTTCATGTTTTAACCTTGAAATCTTCTCTAAACTTTCTGGTTATGGGAATGGCCTTTCTTCCAGGATCTTTAACCTACTGGGCATACCTAAAACTTAGAACTGAAATGGTGTTCTTAAAATTATCCTTTGAAAGTTCTTCCTTTGCAGGAGTATAAGTTAGAAGGAGAGGGAGTGTATCTTACTTATCATTGACTCTCCAGAGCCTGGCACAATGGTATGTATAAACTAGGAACTCCCTTCTGATTTACTGCACTGAACTTAACTCATTCTAAACCAAGTTAAAGAATATGCTGTCAACGTAAAATAATCTTGAGTATTAAAGAATGATTTTCGCTTCAGAGATTCTATATTTTTCCACTTTTTATTTTACTTAAAAGTAAGTTAATTTCTGAGGCAAAGTATATTCTCTATTATGGAAATGGCTTAACCAAGGCAGATAAATGCAAGACGACCAGTCTTAGCAATCAATTCTTATCTACTGAGAGAAAAATGCCCCCTCAAAATGCAATATCTTCCCAATTCCTCCAAACTCTGAAGGACTATATAGTCTATCATAGCTGGATCCCCAACTGCCATGTTCTCTTAAGGGTCAAGGAATAGGTCTTTATTTCTTGAATCATTTAACACTGAAATAGAAAAGTCATTGAAAAACATATTAGGAGCAATGCTGAAAGGTGATGTCATGTACTTCCTTTATTCTTTAACTTTATGGATAATACATAGAAGCATATGTCTGTGGGTTTGTAAGTCAAGGCAAGAACTTGCTGAGACATACTGGCATTCTAAATTATACTAAATGTTTTCATCATTGAAAGGCAAGATAATTTAAAATAACTTCCAAAGTCCTAGTATGAATTTCCTACAAAACAATCTGATACAAGGATTTGTTTACAAGTAGTTCATTTGGAAGGAAATCTCAGAAAGTAGAAGTAAAGAAGCAGGACGAGTGAGAAAAAAATCAGTTCTGTAACCAATGAATGGCAGTCTGTCGGGATCTCTGAGAAGTCCACAGAATTCTTCCTAGAATTGCCCATATGGCTGATGAGAGAATGCAGCTTTTGATTACTAGTGTGCTACTTGCATAGAAGTTGGTGGTGTTCTCTTGGGAATTTCAACTCTATAATTCTTGGCTCTGCTTGTATAGTAGCTTCTGGAAGTTCAGAGACATTCCTGGAGAAAACTGCAGAAAGAAAGACTGTCTGCTATGTTGGATGACAATCAAGATGAGCCTGAGTTTACATGGAAACATACATGTAATTGGCAGATGAAGTCACATGGTGCCAGGGGATGTGAAGATACAATGGGTGTCTGATACGACATGCATTACTTTTTATCTTTATAGAAAGAAAATATGTTTTAAACACCTTCCAGGGAAAGGGGCATCTATTCCATGGATTACCTCTTTGTTTAATCCTAGAACCTGAGGTTTAGAAAGGTTAAGTTATGAGCTTAGAAGCCCAAGAATACAAAGTAGTAAAAATAGAATTTGAACTCATGTGTGCTGACTATATGCCCAATATATTTCCTACAACTAAAGGCTGCTTTTTAGAAGCTAAGAAGGATTTGCTTTTCTACAGGTATTCTATTTGTAGAAATAAAAATAACGGGAAGAAACTATCTCTTCCGAAATTTTTTATGCATAAAAAACTCATTTAATATACATTAATCCAGTACTTACCATATGCGTAGCACTGTGTTTGGCACTGAGAAGACAATAATTGAAAGTTATTGGTTGTTCACCTATAGAAGTTCAAAATACTTTTGGGTACACATGCAGAGAAACAGAGTATTACAGGATATTGAAACAATGGCAAAGTTAGAGACATGCCGAGGGTGTTATGAGAATACATGGGAGGGACAAATGAATGTTTCCATGGGAAAGGTCTCATTTTCTCCATATTTTTGGAATCCAAGCTCATACTCTATGGATCTCCTTGAGTTCCAGTGATGTAGCTCTGAGGCCTAGTTAGCCTTCAAATGCTTCCCAAATCTATAGTAAACAGAGTTTTTCTTATGATTTGCCCTCTACTTAAATCTCATTCCTTTTCCCAAAGTGGCATTGCCTGCAGGTTGACTTGCCAGTTTCTGAATTGCTTTTGTCTCTCTACCCAAAGTAAAATTTCTCTGAAGAGAAGAATCATGTGTCACATACATTGTATCTTCAGTGCCCAGCACAGGGCTCTCTGTCTTTTAAAAGTGCTTAATAAATAAACAGGGGATGAATGTAGCATGGTATATTAAAGTGTGTTACTGAATTTACAACTATGTCCACACTTGTTAACTGAATTGCTGTAAGGAGATAATATTCTAGTTAATTCCAACCAGAAAAATGTTTGAAATAAAGTAGAACCCTATTATCATCAAAAAGTTTGGAAATCTTGTTCACGTAAGCTTCTTGGAAGCAGAAACAGGTAGGAGGAGGTAGTTTTATTTTATAGAAGGAAAAAAAAACACAACAGCCTAAAAATATGTCTTCTCTGTATTCTAATGCTATTTTTTCATGTGTTTGTAGTGATGCCAGTATATAAACAGACCTACTGCACTGCCATTCATAGGAGAATATAGCACATCCAAATATGTATAGTACATGATACTTGGCAATGACAGTGATAATAAATGATGATGCTACTGGTTTATGTATTTATTATACAGTTTAACTTTTATTTTTATCTTTAAGGATTTAAGGGGTACAAGTGCATTTTTGTTACACGGATATACTGCATAGTGGTGATGTTTGGGCTTTTAGTGTGCCCATCACCTGAATAGCATACATTGTACCCAATAGGTAATTTCTCATCCCTCACCCTCTTCCACCCCCAACCTTTTGTAGTCTTCGGTGTCTATTATTCCACTCTGTATGTTTATGTGTATATGTATATGTTTATGTGACAACATGCAGCATTAGATTTTCTATTTCTGAGTTATTTCACTTAGGATAATGGCCTCCAGTTTCATCTATGTTGCTAAAAAAGACATGATTTTATTCTTTTTTGTGGCTGAGTAGTATTTCAGGATATATTATATATACATGTATATATATATATAGCAACAATGGCAAAGCTATATATATATATAATGTAATATTTTATATTATAAGCTATATATATCTATATAATGTAAGATTGCATATGCAAACAAAAAGTATCACCCTGGCTTAAGTGGGGTTGGATATTGAGAGGGTTGGCCAAAGTATAATTATCTGGGTCACTCAGGAGTTCAGGCAAAGATAGTACTAAAGTTATTAGAAGGAGGAGGAGAACGATTAAGTCTAGAATATCTTTGGTTGTATGGTAGGGGTGGAAAGTGATTTTGTCTGATGAAATCCCTGAAGTGTTGTTAGACCCTGTTTCATATAAGAATAAAAAGTGAACAGTTGCTAGAGCAGTAATGATGAAGGGTAAGATGAAATGGAAGGAGAAAAGTCATGTGATGGTGCCTTTGTCAACTGAGAATCCACCTCAGATTCATTGTACGAGGTCAGTTCCAATATATGGGATGGCTGAGAGTAGGTTTGGAATTACTGTAGCACCTCAGAATGATATTTGGCCTCACCGGAGCACATAGCCTATGAGTGCTGTTACTATAGTTGTGAGGAGAATGCTAATGTCAATATTTCAGGTTTCTAATTATATAATTGACCCGTAGTATAAGCCTCAGACAACGTGTAAGAAGAAGCAGATGAAAAATATTGAAGCACTGTTAGCATGAAAATAGTGGACTGTTCAGCCATAGTTTACATCTCGGCTGATGTGAGCAACTGAAGAGAAGGCAGTTGAGGTGTCTAATGTATATTGCATGGCTAAAAATAACCTTGTGATCTGGAGAATAAGGCAGGCACCAAGAAGTGAGCCAAAGTTTCATCATGTAGAAATGTTAGATAGTGTGGGAAGATCAACGAATGAGTAGTTAATATTTTTTATTAGTGGGTGTGTTTTGCGGGTGTTGGTTATTAGTGTTCTTATAGTTGAAGTACAATGATGATTTTTCATGTCATTAGTCATGGTTATAGTCCATGTGGGAATAATGGCATATGCTTTATTTTTATTAAGTGTTCTTTTGATAATGGGATTTGTAGATTTTTCTTAGAAACCTTCTCCTATTTATGGGAGTTTAGGGCTAATTATTAGTGCTGCTGTGTTGTGGTATTGTGTTGAATTTTGGTGGGGCTTTTGTGGGGTTAATGGTCTTTTTAATTTATTTGGGTGGTATGATGGTTGTATTTGGTTATACTGTGGTGATGGCTATTGAGGAGTACCTTGAACCATGGGGGTCAACTATTGACATTTGAGGGGCTTTACTAATTAGGATTATTAATAGAGTTGGTGTTGGTTGGGTGAATAGTTGAGTACAATGGGGTGGTGGTCACGATTGATTTAAATAGTGTAGACAGTTGAATAATTTTTGAGGGTGAGGAGGTGGGGTTGTTGTGTGAGGATTCTGTGGGTGTGGATACCTTGTACAGTTCTGGGTTTTGATTAGTGGTAGTTGCTGGTTGATCACTATTTGTTAGTATTTATGTTGCAGTTGAAATTACTCAGGGTAATAGATTATATAATCAAGAGTAGGCTTAGAAAGGATGGAATAAAAAAAGAGAGAAAGTAGAGTTTGATTAGGCCTTTTTGAGTAGATATAGTGGTAATGGAGGCTGAGACTTGAGTTCATGAAATGGTCTTTGGTATAGACTTTTCTAGTCGAATTAGGTCTAGTAGAAGTGAAGCCAGATTTTGGCTTGTGAATGGGCTTGAGTAAGGGGTTGTATGCTGTATTGTGGCTAAATAGAAAGCTAGTATATTGGAGAAGTTGAACGTCTGTAATGGATACTTTAGTTTAAGGTTGTTAGTTATGAGATTAAGCTCTATGGCTAGTAAGAGGCCTAAGGTGGTCACATCTAGGGCTGTGAGCCTTAGGTGGAGTGGTATAGTTGTTTCGGGGGATGAAGCAGGAATAATACTATTGGTGATGAGGAATCTGGCGAAGATACTGCCGATTGTTAGGCGCTTGAGTTAATCAGGAAGGGATTGTTTTCATTAATAATAATCAGAGTTGTGAAGTGGGGTTTTCCTATTAGAGCGAAGAAAATAATACTGGCCCTATAGACAGCTGTTAAGGAGGTGGCAACAAGAGTAATAGAAAGGGATCAGGCATTGGTGTATGATGTGTTTGTGGTTTCAATAATAAGGTCTTTAGAGTAAAAGCCTGTGAGGAAAGGCATACCTGTAAGTGCAAGGCTGCCAATAATAAGGGAGGAGGAAGTGCGGGGTAAAGTCTTGAATAGCCCTCCTATTTTTCAGATATCTTGTTCATCATTGAGATTATGGATGATGGACCCTGAATATATAAATTATATAGCTTTAAAAAAGGCATGGGTACAGATATGAAGGAATGCTAGGTGTGGCTGATTCATGCCAATTGTGACTATTATAAGGCCCAGCTGGCTTGAGGTGGAAAATGCTATGACTTTTTTTGATATCACTTTGTGTTAGAGTGCAGATTGCTGTAAATGAGGTGGTAACAGCCCCTAGACATAATGTTAATGTTTGAATTGATAGATTATTTTCTATAAAGGGTAGAAGCAGAAGAACAGGAAAACTCCTGCTACAACTATAGTGCTGGAGTGGAGTAGGGCTGAGACTGGGGCTGGGCCTTCTATGGCTGATGGAAATCAGGGATGGAGGCTGAATTGAGCTGACTTTCCTGCTGCTGCTAAGAGAAGACTAATTAACAGAAGGGCGTGGGGGGGAAGGCTTAGAATATATGCTTGTTGAAGCTCTTATGTGTTGGAGGATAAGAGGAATCATGCTATAGCTAAAACAAAGCCAATGTCTCCGATGCGGTTGTACAGAATTGCTTGGAGGGCTGCTGTATTAGCATCTGCTCGGCCGTATCATCAGCCAATTAGTAAGCAAGACATAATTCCTACACCTTCTCATCTGATAAAGAGTTGAAAGAGGTTGTTGCTGGTTACCAGAATTCGTGTTGTGATGAGGAAAGTAAGTATTTGAAAAATTGATTAATGTTTGGGTCTGAGTTTATGTATCACATTGAGAATTCTACAATAGATCAGGTAACAAATACTGCTACTGGGATAAGCATTGTGGAGAAGTAGTGTAGTTTGAAGCTTAGTGAGAGTTTAAGAGTTTGGATTGTCATTCAGTGTCAGTTTGAGATGACTTATTGGCCTGTACATATAAACGTTGTTGTAGGGATGAGGCTAATGATGAATGTGCATGCGATAGATATTTTCACATAATTTGGGTATGAACCTTTTTTGTAGAGGTTGGTTAAGATAGTAATAATCGGTAAGATTAAGGGGATCAGGGCTATTATAGAAGTGGAAAAATACATCTTTGTTACTTTTATTTGGAGTTACACCTGTGTTTTTGCTTCCTAAGACCAACAGATACCTCTAATCCTTTAAAAGTTGAGAAAGCCATGTTGTTAGGCATGGGGGCGTGAGTTAGCAGTTTTTGCATACTTTCTTGGTAGAAAAGAAGTTGCAGGCTTCTATTATTAGGTTCACAATTTAATGTTTTAGTTAAACGATACCTACAGCATGCAAACTCCATAATAATTTTAGACCTTAAGGATAATAGGAAAATAGGTGCAAGATGTATAAGTATTAATGTATTTTCTTGTGTAAAGGAAGGTTTAATATTGTAAATATAATATGCAAGTGTCCCTCATTGTGTTGTGATTAGCATACGTACGAAGTAAAGGGCTGTAATTAGTATATTAAGTCCTTTAAGCATAAAAGTGATGTTTGATCAGGAGAATGAAGCCATAGTCACAAAGATTTCTCCTACTAGATTAATGGTAGGGGGTAAGGCAAGGTTAGTGAGATTTTCTAGGAGTCATCAAGAGGCCATTAGTGGAAGCAGTGTTTGAAGGACTCAGGTAAGTAATATGATTCGGCTATGGACTCGTTTGTAGTTCGAATTTGCTAGGCAGGACAGTAAGGATGAAGTGAGTCCATGAGCAATTATAAGGGTGACTGCACCTGTAAAGCTTCAAGGGGTTTGAATGAGGATAGCCATGATAACAAGTGCTGTGTGGCTAACGCAGGAGTAAGCAATAAGTGATTTTAGATCGGCTTGTCACAGACAAGTAGGGCTTGTTATAACTATCCCTCATAGGGATAGTATGAGGAAGGGGTAGGCTATTTGTTCTGTTAGGGGGCTGAGGATAAGAGTAAGCTATATTATACTGCAGCCTCCTAGTTTTAGGAGTATTGCTGCAAGTACTACTGAGCCGGCAATAGGAGCTTCTATCTGGGCTTTGGGGAGTCATAAGTGAAGTCCGTATAGAGGTGTTTTTATGACAAAAGCCATAATACATGCTAATCATATAAGGTTATTGGATTAGGAGGCCAATAGCTCTTGGGTGGTAAGAATCATTACTAGCGTATTTAGTGAACCTGAGGTATTTTGAGTATAAACAAGTAATAAGTAATAAGTAGAGGAAGGGACCCTACTAGTGTATAAAATAAGAAATAGGAGCTGGCATTGAGGCTTTCTGGTCAGTTACCTCAGCAGGTGATGATAATTAGGGTAGGAATTAGTTTAGCTTCAAAGAGGATATAAAATATAATTAGTTCTGTGGCTGTGAATGCTATAATTTAAAAAATCTGCATGGAAATCAATATAGAAATATAGAGCTTTTTTCGTGGGGGTAATTCAATGGACAGGTGATATTGGCTTGCTAGGATTATAAGAGGTAGTAGTCAGGTTGTTAAAATTAGAAGGGGCGAGGTCAGCATGTCAGAAGAGAAGATTAATGAGAAGTTGGATGGGTTATTGTTGAATTGCATAAAAAATAGTCGGGTAATAAGACTGATGAGTAGGCTGTGGGTAGCCATGTTGATTCAGATTATAGAATCTTTAGAGGATGATGTCATTGGTAACAGTACATTTGTTGGAATAATGATTTTTAACATTGAAGTAAATTTAGATTTTGTATGTAATCTAGACCATATGTATTGGAGATTGAAACTAGTAAGGCAAGGCCCACTGCAGCTTTATAGGCAGCAAATACTAGGAGAATGATGGATATTATGGATGCTAGAGTGAAACGTATGTTTAAAGTTGTAAGAGTATTTATGATAAATAATATTTGTTTATACATTTATTCATAAATTTTTGATAGCATTATGCCTTCTAGGCATAATAGGGTTTATATTAGGTGGCATCGATAGACTAATATTCCCAGCAGTGACATGGTGTATGCTAATATAATACTGATGTAAATAGAAGGCACTTGGTAAATATGGTCTATCATAATCTAATGAGTCAAAATCATTTATTTATTTTGACTTAAACTATTTACCAATTCAATTCAATCTGACCCTTTTAGGGTTCGTTCATAAGTCAAGCCTAGGATTAAAATGGTAACTAGCAATAAGGGCTGTGCTGATTATTGTGTCAGGTTGTTTGTTTGAAGAGCTCATGGCAAGGGTGGTAGCAGAGTGATTTCTAAGTCGGAGAGGAGAAATATGATGGCTACTAGGAATAATTTTATGGTGAAGAGGAGGAGTGCAGATGTTATTGAGTCAAATCTGCATTCATAGGTGCTTGATTTTTCTATATAAGTATTAAGTTGTGGGAGCCAAAATGTAACTATTATTAGTAATAGGGTCAGTAAGGGGTCGGATACTAGGGCTAGTGTCAAGTTAATTACTCTCTTTTGGATATAATTGAAACTAATTGATTGGAAGTCAATGGTACTGTTTATACTAAAAGAGTAGGACCCTCATCAGTAGGTAGAGATGTATAAAAATAGTCATACTACATCTACGAAGTGCCAATATCAGATGGCGGCTTCAAAGCCAAAGCGGTGGTTGGATGTAACGTGGTATTTTAATTGGCAGAGGAGGCAGAGAGCGACAAATGTTGATCCAATAATAACGTGAAGTCATGCATGTATATGTGAAGTTATGTATGTGTGTGTGTATATATATATTATATGTATATACATATATGTCTGAGTGTGTGTATATACACACATGCCACATTTTCTTTATCCAATTATCTGTTGATGAGCTCTTAGGTTGATTTCATGATTTTGCTATTATGAATAATGATGTGATAAACATATCAGTGCAGGTGTCTTCTTTGTATAATTTATTTTCCTTTGCATAGTTACCTAATAGTGGGATTGCAGGATTGAATAGTAGTTCTATTTTAGGTCTTTGAGAAATCTCCATACTGTTTTCCATAGGAGTTGAACTAATTTACATTCTCACTAACAGTATATAAGCATTCCATTTTCTCTGCATCCTTGCCAACATCTGTTATTTTTTGACCTTTTAATAATAGCCATTCTGACTGGCGTGAGATGGTATCTCACTGTGGTTTGGATTTGCGTTTGTCTGATTAGTGATAGTGAACATTTTTTCACATGTTTGTTGGCTACTTGCATGTCTTCTTTTGAGAAATGTCTGTTCATGTCCTTTGCCTACTTTTTACTAGGGTTATTTGTGGGTTTTTTTTTTTTTTTTCTATTTGAGTTTCTTGTAGATTCTGGATATTAGCCATTTGTTGGATGCATATTTTACATATATTTTCTCCCATTTTATAGGTTGTCTGTTCTATTATGATTTTTTCGCTGTGCAGAACTTTTTTGTTTTGTTTTGTTTTTTTATTGTACGTTAAGTTTTAGGGTACATGTGCACAATGTGCAGGTTTGTTACATATGTATCCATGTGCCATGTTGGTGTGCTGCACTCATTAACTCGTCATTTAGCATTAGGTGTATCTCCCAACGCTATCCCTCCCCCCTCCCCCCACCCCACAACAGTCCCTGGAGTGTGATATTCCCCTTCCTGTGTCCATGTGTTCTCATTGATCAATTCTCACCTATGAGTGAGAACATGCGGTGTTTGGCTTTTTTGTCCTTGCAATAGTTTACTGAGAATGATGATTTCCAGTTTCATCCATGTCCCTACAAAGGACATGAACTCATCATTTTTTATGGCTGCATAGTATTCCATGGTGTATATGTGCCACATTTTCTTAATCCAGTCTATCATTGTTGGACATTTGGGTTGGTTCCAACTCTTTGCTATTGTGAATAGTGCCACAATAAACATATGTGTGCATGTGTCTTTATAGCAGCATGATTTATAGTCCTTTGGGTATATACCCAGTAATGGGATGGCTGGGTCAAATGGTATTTCAAATCAAAACCACAATGAGATACCATCTCACACCAGTTAGAATGGCCATCATTAAAAAGTCAGGAAACAACAAGTGCTGGAGAGGATGTGGAGAAATAGGAACACTTTTACACTGTTGGTGGGACTGTAAACTAGTTCAACCATTGTGGAAGTCAGTGTGGTGATTCCTCAGGGATCTAGAACTAGAAATACCATTTGTGCAGAACTTTTTGATTTAATTGTCTTTCGTGTCTATTTTTGTTTTTGTTGCATTTGCTTTTGATGTCTTAGTCATAAATTCTTCCCCTAGGCCAATGTCCAGAAGAGTGTTTCCTCAGGTTTCTTCTAGGATTTTTATAGTTTCAGGTCTTACATTTAAGTCTTTAATTCATATTGAGTTAAATTTTTGTCTATGGTGAGATATATGGGTCCCGTTTCATTCTTCTGCATATGGCTATCCAGTTTTCCTAGCACCATGTGTTGGATAGGGTGTCCTTTCTCCAGAGTAATATTATCCTTGAAATATAATTCTTATACCAGGTAAAATCTTACTTACTGGTGTTGCTTTGAAACAGTGTGTAACCAGCAACCTGAGTATTGAGAGAACTGGGCTCTAACCGTAAGATTGCCACTGGACAGCTGTGTAATAGACAGAATTTGTAACCTTTGGGTGTGAGTTCTTTCTTCATTGCTACTAAAGATTCAGTGATGTCTGCAGTATTTTCCACTTTAAAACAAAAAATATGATTAGGTTATTATCCTCTTTCAGGCTTTCTAATGTATCTAAATAATTCAGACAAAAGTAAATTAGTTTCTTTAGACTCTTGGAAATTTAATCGGTTATTTAATTAATAAATTGGATTTGAAAAAATGTACATGTTTTGAGAAAGAACATTCTGATAATTTAAAAACATTTAGCTGTTCCAACATAATACTAGAGAATATTTAGTCCCCCTGATGTACCTGGGGCTTAATCTATGCCTTGCACGCAGCAGGAGCATAAGATATAGAAAGAGATGTTTGCCTATCACTCATGGCCACTCTACTATTAGAATGATATAGGATCAAGCTATTCTCCTGCTCAGAATCCTTTGTTGGATCCTCTTGCCTAACAGTGTTTTACAAACTGTGCTATCTATTAGTCTGGTAAGACTTCCTTCCTTATGAAAATAAACTGATTTTTCCACATTCAGATAAGTTTGGGAAATGCTGTACTTAATACCTTCCCTTAGAGAGTCACAATACACACTAACTTAGAGGCTGTGAGAAGCCATGCAGTTCAGGCACTTGTCTTCTCCAAACTTCTTATTTTCCTTTCTTATTAATGGAAATCTGGTAATGTTTCCATATAAAATACTAGACTTCTTTTTAGTAAGTGGGCAAGTAAGCTTGTCTTGGCCAAGAAGATTTAAGCATAGTTGATGTGTAGAGCTTTTGTAAAAAAAAAAAAAAAAAAAAAAAAAAATGCTTCGGAAAGGAGGATCCCACCATGTATTTTCACCCTAGCATGCTCCCTTATACTTTCTTCTTATCTGGAACACAGACAAAACACTTAGAATAGTCATCTTGTGACCATGAGCATGCAACCTGAATTGTCGTGATAGGAGAGCAGAAAGGTAGAGGACCCCACATCCTTGCATAGCTGTCTAGACCAGAGCTCCTACCACTGGACTACTTCTTAAACCAGAAAAAGTAGACCACTTATTAAAGTCACTAATTGTCAAGTGTTCTTCTATTTGTGACAAAAACATTTTTAACAATTACAGCAGAAATTTATTACTTTTTACCTCAAGTAAGATTTTCTGGAAACATTTTCAGCAATGCTGTCTGTTTTGGTTTTCTATTGCAGCTATAACAAATTACCAAAAACATAGAGGCTTAAAATAACAAAAATCGATTATCTTACAGCTCCAGAGGTAAGACGTCTGGCATGGGTCTCATTGGGCTAAAACTGAGATATCAACAGGGCTGTGCTGCTTTTTGGAGGCTCTAAAGAAGGGTTTTGTTTTCTCGCCCTTTCTAGTTCCTAGAGGCAACTGGCATTTCTTAACTCATGGCCCTTTCCACCATCTTCAAAGCCACCAAAAGTGAATCTCTTTCAGGCTTGTTCTGTCCACATATCTCTATTTCTCTGAACACAGCTGGGAAAGGTTTTTAGTTTTTTCAGGTCTCATATAGTTAGCTTAGTTCTCTCCAAATAATCCAGGACACTCCCCATCTCAAGCCTTGTAAATCTAATCACATCTAAAAATTCCCTTTTGCCATATAGAGTAAAATATTTCCAGGTTCCAAGGATTTGGAAGTGAACATCCTTGGAAGTCATTACCACACCACCATATAGGAAGCCTATTCTCCTTAGCACCAGTAATTTATGATCTGATTGTAATGACATTTTATTACTCACCTTTTCCTCCTCACTATGTGTTTCTGCTTTCTTATCACATAAACCATTATGCCATGATCTATCCAACTTTACTTTTTGGCTAAGTCACAAGTCTACTCCTTACCTTTTCAGGGTCTAGGGAAGCAACAAAATAGCAGTCCACTTACCATATGTCTACACAGTTAAACACCATGAGATGTATCAAACTGTTAAACAGGTTCTATCTTCCCACTCTGACATATACACCTTGAGCATGGTTTTGAAGGTCCAGTCCAAATTTATAGTTCTCTTTTTCTATCAGAATTTTATTTCAGAATATGACAGCACAGGGACAAATAACCCCAAACTCTAACCCCTTGTTCAAGTGTTACAGCTCACACATCTAAACAATCCAGGTCATATGTCCAAGGTCCAGTTACACGCCCTGCAAGCAGTCACCCCTTGGTCATCATGCAGTAGTACAGTTATGACAATGGTGGTGCAGCCTGCACTTCTAGAGCAGAGGTGGAAAAGAGGGCTGTGCCTTTTCTGGAGGCAGATAAAAGACTGTGCAAGAAACTCTGGTGTTTATATCTGGAGCATGTTCTTGCAGGTTGAGTGTGAGCTCTGTATGGGGAGTGTTATGACCTGAAGAAGGATGGGGATAGACCCTGTAAAGTTCAGGACTTTGGCCACAAGCTCCTCTTTCCCAGGTGTGAGCAAACTAATGCTTATTTGTGTAGTTCAAGATTCTACTCGTTTTCATATTAATATAATTCATTTCTTAAAATCCACCAAATTTCTTAAACATTTTGTAAGCATTTTGGTGATTCTTCTTTCTCATGCAAGGTACAAAATACTATTCGTTTTGCAGAACTTAAAAAAATCTGCTTTTAATAGTAATAGCACATATATGCCAAATAGCACATATATGGCATTTGATTATACAATATAGATGAACATATAATATAAATATTTTATAATAATAGTATATATAATGATGTCCTAATATTTATTGAAGGCATTTCAAGTGCCATGCACTGTGTTAATCAACTGATAAATATTATCTGATGTATTGCTAGAATCACATTTATTGTATTTTATAATTACATGTATAAGTGTCTCTTGATCACAGGAACTGTGTTCTCTTCCTCTCTTTACCTTCAGTAGCTAAGAAGTGCTTAGCACATAAAAAGCTTTAGATAAATGATAGAAAAATTGTGCATGGTTGATTGAAGCTTTATATTTGTCTGATGTCATCAGTTCTCCATCTGTCTTATTCCTTTCATTCTCCTGGGAGATGACCAGTTTGATATATAAAGGTGGCCACAGTGGATTCTTTAAGGACACAGTGAACAGTAGTGAACTGCAGATACTTTTCTCACATACACTTTTAACTTGTGGGCCTTTTAAAGACAATATTAAAGACCTGGAATTTAGACATAGGACAAGAAAAGTGAAAGGCTTCAACAGGACGATACCATGGAAAATATTAGTAATACAACTACTTTTTTACTTTTTCCACCCATCAAGTTGACAGGATAACTTTTGCAAGCTAAACTAAGGATTGCCATACCCGAGGGCCAAAACTGCAGAGTTAAAATCCAATGGGACAACCGCCTATCAAATATTTCAAAAGTTATCCTTTAAAACTATTGAGTACATGATAATTTGTCCCTTTGCTGATGTGTCTGTGGGATGATCAGCATTCACCCTCACCTGTAAGAAAATGGTATATCATTATATCCCTTAGGCTTAACAAAGATTCTTCTAAATCACTTGCTCTAATGAGTTAATGGTACTTTGAAAATGAAACATAGTTCACTTCCTTATGAATGTATACAAATATCTTTTGGAGATAAAAATCAACATTATATGCTCAGTTAACATAAATAATGTGTCAGTTTAACATAAACTAAATGGATCAATTTAAATATTGGTAATTTTTAAATTACAAAGCTTTCAGGAAAAAAAATCCTTCTCCAAAGATTTTAATCAAATGCATTTATCTCAGTTTTCTTACTTATATATACTCATACATAAACAAAAAAGAATAGTAAACAGTCTTTATTGATACAAACTTACTTTCCTTTATCTAGAAAATAATGTTTTTGTTCTGTACAATCAATTGTCAACTAAAAGATCTGGGGTAGATAGAATCTGAGAAACTGAAGCAAACTGTATGAATTAATCTGACATCTATCCACAAAGAGATTATAAATGGAATTAGCTTAAATAAGGTATATATTTAAAACATGTTATTTTGACAACAGAAGTAACAAATAGGTGAAATAATTACCTAAATAAATTAGAAACCCTTTCTCCCTGCCCCCAAGAGGAAATGTGGCTCCCAACTTTTATATAAATTTTACTTGCAGTTGAGGGTTGAGGTTATTATCTCATATTCACCTAAATCTTCCAGTGGAATACGGAGTTTCTAAATTCAGACAGACCTGGTTCAACTTCCAGCTTCACCATTTACTAGTTATGTGACATTTGACCAGCCAGTTACTCTCTCTTAACTTACATATGGATGTCTATCAAATGAAGATAATACTTAACTCTCAGTGTTGTTGAAAGTGTTACATGAAATAACCCAGGTAATGGGACTGGAATGTGCCCAGGCACAGAGGAAATGATGAGGATATTCTTATAATCTTTTCTACAGATTTTGCCTAAGTATCCTACAATAAATTAAATTTAAAAATGCAGATAAAATATGCCAAGTATTCACTTTGAGAACTAAAATATAGGCTAATTTCTAAACTAGACATGAAGGAAAGATCTAGCATGAATGTTTGCATTGCACACAACATTGCTGATTAGGGAAAGGAAAAAAAAATCACATGTGAAGGCCATTCAAATATTATTTCCTTGATAATTTAACTGCATACACAATCTCAGCCAACTGAAAGCATTTTCTCTCTTTTTTATCTTTCATTTTGTCAACATATTGGACACCTACTATGAGTTAGCAACAGTGGAGGTGTTGGGCATTTAACAACAATGAAGTAAAAAATGATTTCTAATCACCCTGAGTTTGCAGTCAGTAGGGAGAAGGTGATTTCAGTTTATAGGACATTTCATCCAAATATGATGAATGTGATGATGGAGAACTAGGACAGTGTTCTCCAAAAAAAAAAAAAAAAATATAGTCTTAGATCAGACTTTATGGCTGATTCAGCCAGGCAAAGGGATGGAAGGAGTCAGGAGTTAGATGGAGAAACATCCTGGACTGTGACTCAGTCCAGAAGAAAGTGAGATTTGGCCTATTTGAAGAATGTAATTAACAAACCAAATCTCCAAATCTAAGTAGAATATAGAAAAGTAACAACTAGCAAGAGACCAAACAAATAAAACCCAATAAACAAACAAAAAACACCCAAGTGATCAGAAAACTAGATCCAGGAAACACTTGTTCATCTTGTGAGGAGTTTGGATTTTACACTCAAGCAATGAAGAAACTCTCTCAACATCTTTTTTTGTAATCCCATATTAATTATGTATTCATCATATTCTATTTTGTGTAACAGTTACCTCTCTTATGTACTATATACTGTCCTTCAGAGTAGGGTCCATATCTAATTTATCACTGCATTCATTCAGCATAGTACAAGACATCATACGCATAAAATTTCTCAATTTACAATTGCCCTTCACAGGTGTTACCTCATTAAATCCTCATAATGACGTTTTGAGAAAAGGCTTCCTTATTATTCCCTATTTGCAAACAAGGTACTTAAGTTACAGAAAGATAGAATGACTAGTAGTAAATGGGAAATCCAGGATGTGAACACAGGACTTCTGGATCCTTAACCTCCTGTCTAATAGAATGCTTGTCAATGACAGAAATGCTCTATCTTCATTATCTAAGAATGTTGCCACTAGCACATATGGTCACTGAGCACTTTAAATGTGGGTAGTGCAACAGAGGAATGGAATTTTATACTTACTTTACTTGAATTAATTTAAATTTAAATAGCCATCTGTAGCTAGTGGCTACTATATTGGACAATGTGCCTCTATATTATGACTTTTCATCACAGATGCTTAATTAATGTGTGCCAAATAAGCACATGAGTAGTTTAGGGGATTATTGCCTCATTCATACATGATTTTGGATTCTATATTAGGTGTACCTTTGAAATTTTTGTTCATAGACCTGAATGAAATCAAAATCATAATTTTTACTATTCTAACACATTTTGCCTTAGAAAAGTTATATAAATTTTACATTCCTCCTGAGAACATACATTTTTTAAGCTTTTAAAGTGTTGTAACATAAATTTAATGTTTGCCATTGTTTATATTACCTGTGGGTAATATTATTCACATTTGTAATTAACTCTTTAATTGTTAAATTTAAAAAATTAATAGAATAAAATTTAAAATTAATTGTTAACATAGTTTTTCTATGAATTGTAATACATTTTTCCCCTAAGTTAGCCAGAATATCATACTCTCCAACCATTCTTTAAAAAGTAATTAAATAAATGCATCCTGGATATATTAGTTCGCTACAGCTGCCATAACAAAATAACACAGACTGGGCGACTTAACAGAAATTTATTATCTCACAGTTCTGGAGGCTGAGAGGCCAAGATTAAGGTGCTGGCAGGGTTGGCTTCCTCTGAGGCATCTCTCCCTGGCTTGCAGATGGCTGCCTTCTTGCTGCCTCTGTACAAGGTCCTTCCTTTAATACAGGTGCCCCTGGTGTCTCTCTCTGTGTCCTGATCTCTTCCTATAAGGCCATCATTCAGAATATATGAAGAGCTCACCCTAGTGGCCTCATTTTACCTTAATTATCTCTTTAAAGCCTCAATCTCCAAATATTACCACATTCTGAGCTACTGGGTATTGAGGCTTCAACATACGAATTTTGGAGGACACAGTATCACCCATAACACCATTCTTCCAAACCTTCTGTTTCTGCGTCTGTTTTTCACAGGAATTCTTCAAGAGTATTCTGAGAAACAAAAGTGGAGAGCATCAAATCATTTTTATTACTATTATGTTCTTTTTAAGTGTATAGTCTGATACAAGAGATGCTTGATTCAGGCAAAACACTCATCTTCATTTTTTTATAACACAGAAAATTAGTGGAAAATGCCAAAGGCCAATCTTTAATTTCCAACAAGCATTTTAAAGCATAATGCCCTATAATTTTCATTAGGACTTTAAAATGTTAATTATTTTATGATCTATAATAAAAATGTAATTGTCATCAAAATTAATCCTTCAGGCTAAAAATTTTACGGCGTATTTATTTCTTTAAATGTACTTCTGACTTGAATATTTGTTTCCTTAGGATAAGTTTTAACCTATGAAATAATGGAAACTGGCTTTGTATGGCAGCAGTATCCATTTTTTTCCTGATGACAATTTAGAATAAAAGGTACATTTTGATAAGTAAAACTGAAACACCATTAAAGATTAAACTTACAATGCACAACTCTGGATGAATTTTATCAGTACCCAGAACTAAATCACTAAATTCATAATATGCTAATGTGAAGAATAATAATCACTTAGTGTTGAAATCTTTAATGGCTCTCATCTTTAAAAGGAAAGGCCGTGTGAAAAGTATCCCACTTGCAGTGAGAGAGAATTGTGCTTTCACCACTTCCTAGCTGAGTGATCCTCAGCAAGTTATTCAATCTCTCTGAGCCTGGATTTTCACCTGTCCATGAAACCCAGACACTAGCCTCCCTACCTGTTTCTTCCATCTCACAATGGTGTCTTTAAGTCATTCTGAGAGGTGATCTTTTTCACCATATTGCCAGCCATATCAACTGGTGTGTTTGCTGGTGGATAGAAGAAAGGCAGTTAGTCTCTTCCCTTTTATATTTCTTATACTGACTTTAATTTTTATAATTGAAAATGTTACTTAAAGATGGAATTTTTGCTTTATCACTTTAAAAGTAGACAGCCCAAGTTAAAAAAAATATAGAATTAGAATCAATATTAATATCAAACGATGGAAACATAAAAGATGTTTATTCAATAAGTAATGTTAAGTTCTCAACATTATTATTTCACCATGTTCTTCTGTAAACACTAGATAGTTGGACAGTCAGAGTCTCTCAGGATGCTGTGGGTGGAGGGCTTAGTAAATACCTTTGCTAATTCTATAGTTCCATTATATAGGTTGGTGCAAGTAGTTACATTTTTTGCCACAAAAATAATGATAAAAACTGCGAAAACTTTTGCACCAACCTATACCCAAAGATAAGGCTTCCGTGAGCCTGCAATATGGGGCAGCCATTTATTTCCCTCAAACTACCTAAGAGTGCTGCTTATTATTATAATTATTATTTTTTTTTTTTGTCACTCTTCCACTTTTCCCTCATTCCAGTGCCTGGATCCTTTTAGACCTAAATCAACCCCTTTCTTTACTCTTCCCAGGTAGTCTTTCCCTAACCTATTTCGTCATGGAAACTTCAGGCTCAGACGTGAGTGACAGCTTCTAATTCTGAAGAGATGCCAACGGGGAAGGCTTGGTTACTTCTGATACTCTGCTTTTGTATTTTTCTTCTTCTCTGTAATTTTTGGTCATTCGCAGAGAAATAGGAGTAACATATGTGCTACATTTTAGTGGAGTGTGAGTTTGTCTCCTGTCAATAGTTCCACCACACTTAATAGTGAAGATTTATACCCACATTCTTAACTTAATTTGGAAACAATTATGCCCAAAGTGTGTCTATCTCCTTCCAAGACCCAAGTAACATAGAAACAAAGGCCAGCAATAACAAAAACCTCTTATGTTAAGAGTATGTTGGCCAGGGTTGTGCCCAAGCTCTTTCTGATTCTTGTTTTGCTTTGGATTTGGTTTTTCTGCTTGTATATTTCTTTTCTTTTCTTTTTTGAATCAACAAATTACAACACTTAATTTAGCACATTTTTTTTTATTATACTTTAAGTTTTAGGGTACATGTGCACAACGTGCAGGTTAGTTACATATGTATCCATGTTCCATGTTGGTGTGCTGCACCCATTAACTCGACATTTAACATTAGGTATATCTCCTAATGCTATCCCTCCCCGCTCCCCCCACCCCACAACAGGCCCTGGTGTGCGATGTTCCCCTTCCTATGTCCATGTGTTCACATTGTTTAATTCCCACCTATGAGTGAGAATATGCGGTGTTTGGTTTTTTGTCCTTGCAATAATTTGCTCAGAATGATGGTTTCCAGCTTCATCCATGTCCCTACAAAGGACATGAACTCATCATTTTTTATGGCTGCATAGTATTCCATAGTATATATGTGCCACATTTTCTTAATCCAGTCTATCATTATTGGACATTTGGCTTGGTTCCAAGTCTTTGCTATTGTGAATAGTGCCGCAGTAAACATATGTGTGCTTGTGTCTTTATAGCAGCATGATTTAGAATCCTTTGGGTATATACCCAGTAATGGGATTGCTGGGTCAAATGGTATTTCTAGTTCTAGATCCCTGAGGAATCACCACACTGACTTCCACAATGGTTGAACTAATTAACAGTCCCACCAACAGTGTAAAAGTGTTCCTATTTCTCCACATCCTCTCCAGCACCTGTTGTTTCCTGACTTTTTGATGATCACCATTCTAAGTTGTGTGAGATGGTATCTCACTGTGATTTTGATTTGCATTTCTCTGATGGCCAATGATGATGAGCATTTTTTCATGTGTCTTTTGGCTGCATAAATGTCTTCTTTTGAGAAGTGTCTGTTCATATCCTTCGCCCACTTGTTGATGGGGTTGTTTGTTTTTTTCATGTAAATTTGTTTGAGTTCATTGTAGATTCTGGATATTAGCCCTTTGTCAGAGGAGTAGATTCAAGATGGATTACTTAAATGTTAGACCCGAAACCGTAAAAACCCTAGAAGAAAACCTAGGCAATACCATTCAGGACATAGGCATGGGCAAGGACTTTATGTCTAAAACACCAAAAGCAATGGCAACAAAAGCCAAAATTGACAAATGGGATCTAATTAAAATAAAGAGCTTCTGCACAGCGAAAGAAACTACCATCAAAGTGAACAGACAACCTACAGAATGGGAGAAAAATTTCTGCTTGTATATTTCTTACACCAACTTTACTTTTCATAATTAGAAATGTCACTTAAATCAGATTTTTCACTTCACCATTTTAAAGGTAGACTTCCCATGTTAAAATATGTATATAATTAGTATCAATATTAATATCAAATGATGAAATAAAACGTTACAGTTCATGTGGAAAAGATTCAAATGGACAATTCAGGATGATTTAACAATAGAAAGATCATTTTACGTGCATTCATACTGAATGTTTTCATTGCATTTACTTAGGAGTACTATACGTGGGTCAGAAGCAAGGTGAAAGGGATCCAGTTCAAGACTAATCTTATTGTCTTGAACTAATGATTATGTTATCATTAGCAATAGCAATCATGCAATGGCAGTTCACGCCAGGCTGTGTATCTGCAATAGCAATACATGATCATTAGAAAAGGCCCAATCTGTAATAACGGTGGCTGCCTCCCATGTACTAGGAAATATGCTAAAGGCAGCAATTGTGTTACTGGAAATATAATTCTTCCCAAGAGTTTCAAATGAAGCAGCTTTAATAAATGGATTTTAATAAATTTATAGAATTGATCATATGGTTAAGTGGGAAAAACAAGGAATGGTTAGGCACCAAGAAACTATTAATGTTAAGAATTAATGTTAACTAGCCGGGCATGGTGGCTCACGCCTGTAATCCCAGCACTTTGGCAGGCCGAGGCGGGCGGATCACAAGGTCAGGAGATCGAGACCATCCTGGCTAACACGGTGAAACCCCGTCTCTACTGAAAATACAAAAAATTAGCTGGGTGTGGTGGCGGGTGCCTGTACTCCCAGCTACAGTGAGACTCAGGCAGGAGAATCGCTTGAACCCGGGAGGTGGAAGTTGCAATGAGCCAAGATTGCACCACTGCACTCCAGCCTGGTGACAGAGCAAGACTCCGTCTCAAAAAAAAAAAAAAAAAAGAATGTTAACTATTAATGTTAATAATTAATTATTATTAATGTTAAGAATTAATTAACTTAATGTTAAGAATTAATGTTAACTATTGATGTTAACATTTTGACAGTTCTTAACAGTTTTGAGGGACCAAAAAAAAAAAAAAAAAAGAAATAGGGTATTATGCTTCTATGAGAGTTGAAATCACTGAAGTTGAGCTCTAGTTTCAAACCTCTTTCACTATATTACAGTGCCTATCTTATGGATTTATCATCTCTTAGCTAAAATTATATTGATTTATGTATCTCTGCTATCTTTTTCATGAGGCTGCAGCACAGGGACTCCTGGATACTTATTTTTAAATCCCATACAGCTCTTGGCCTGAGTTTTGTACCATGGCAGAGGCATAATATTTAACTGAAGAATGAATAAATTAATTATTTAATTCCCAGAGTTTTATGATATAATTTAAATGCTCCTAGTATAAGAAAATTTGCATAGTCATCTCTACTGACGCTCTTCTATAGAGAAAAGTGTGTTATGAATGAAGTAGTGTTTCTATTTAGAATTTTCAAAGTGGAAAGCTTTAAAATTTGATAAAAGAAAATATACTTCTGGAGTGTATAAAACAATCTGAAAAAGAAGTCCTTTAATAGTTTTAATCTCTTCATAAGCATTCAAATATGAGTTTCAGATAAGACTGTGTTTTTCTTCAGACATGCATTTTCAATCATATACATTTATTGATTCTTTGTAATTTTAACTTAATAATGAGGACATTTCTCAGTTACCAAATGATCACTGTTTTGTCCAACTAGAAAGCTTATTATGATTTCTACATTTTAAATCACTGTTACATGTAAAGGAAGTAGAGAGATGGGTGAAGGAATTATTATCCCTTTGGAGCCTACACTCATGTCTGGGAAAACAAAATAAACACATACAAAATAAATATAAAATATAATGTCAGGGATTTTTATGTAATATGAAAATAATTAAGCATAGTGAGAGGGAAAAGGAATGATGTGAGAAGCTATTTTAAATAGGGTGGTTAGGGGAGGCTCCTTTTGGGAGGAGACATTCTGAGAACTTAATAAAATGAAACAAAGAGCTGAGTAGATTTCTGATCAACAAATGTACTGGGTAAGGAAATGGCACAGTATTTAAGATACATAAAATAGATGGAAAAAAGGATTGCTTTGAGAATTAAATGTAATCCAATTCATGAAAAAATGTTATTGTCCATAATAATATACAAATTCATCATAATGTGTATTAGATTCTTAAGGCTGCTACAACAAATGATGACAAACTGGGTAGCTTAAAATAACAGAAATTTATTATCTTATAATTCCAGAAGCTTGAAGTCTGAAATCAAGGTGTCAATATGCCCATATTCCCTCTGAAGCCTAGAGAAGATTTTTATTTTTATTTTTTTACATTTTCCTAGCTTATGGTGAGAAATAAGCTAGGCAGTCCTTGGTTTTTCACACCTTGCAGCTGCATAACTTTAATCTCTCTCTTCATTGGCACAGGGCATTTGCCTTGTATGTGTGTGTGTGTCTTTCTATGGCCTTCTTCTTATAAGGATACCCATCAAATTACATTAAGACACAAACACACACATTAGTCTAGGCATTCATAGAATCACTATCATCAGTATCACTATCTTCCACCTCCACATCTTGTCCCATTAGAAGGTCTTTAGGGGCAGAAACATGTATAGAGCTGTTGTCCCCTATGGTAACAAGGCCTTCTCCTGGAATACGTTCTGAAGGACTTGCCTGAGGCTGCTTTACAGTTAACTTTATTATATAAGTAAAATGAATAAACCCTAATTAAATGACAAAAAGTATAGCATAGTAAATGCATAAACCAGTAACATAGTCATTTATTATTATTATCAAATATTGTCTTCTCTACATAACCATAGGTGCTAGACTTTTATATGACTGGCAGCACAGTAGCTTTGTGTACACCAGCATCATCACAGATGCATAAGTAATGTTTTACATTTTGTCAGAAAGTTACTAGGTCAAAGAAATTTTCAGCTCCATTATAATCTTATGGGATCCTGTCTTTGATTGAAATGTTGTTATGTGGTGCATGACAGAATTTCAATGTATCTTTTTTTTTTTTTTGGTGGGAGGAACACAATTCAATAGATAGCATGGTTTTATTATTGGAAAGGATTTCTTCCTTTGATAGGTTTATGGGAGGATAACCAGAACAGTTCAGAATAGATGAATGAGGAGACTAATGACTATTTTTCTTTTGGGGGACAATATTTTCATAGTGTATTTCAGGTGAAAAGCAGAATTCTAAAGAGGTGAAATAAGCCCTGTTCTCTGAGTGTTTTTAAGTAAAGTTTTAGAGTCATTATTCTTCATAGGATATTTTTAAAAGAATTGATACTTAAATTTTGGCTGCCAGATCATTAGAAGCATGCCACAGGAATTTTTTTTTAATTGAAGTACAAAGATTAGCCATAGTAAGTTGAAAGAAATATTCTACTTATGCCTGAGGTCAAAGCTGAAGTTAAACTAAATGACTGAGAACAATTAAAAACTGAGAACAATATTAAACTATGCCTCAAGCATTTTCCTTTTTAAAAACACTCTCGTGAACTATCTATCATTCCTTTTAAGGCTACACTGTTTTAATTAGAATTAAAAGCTAAATTTTTAATTAAAAGTTTGGTTTTTTTCTTCTATTTTATCCCTTTTGAATGCATGCATGTGTGTGTGTGTGTGTGTGTGTGTGTGTGTGTGTCCCAAACAGGGTAACGTGAACAAGCATCCTTATTACTTTATTAAACCAAGGCCATTGCAATGTTGAATCTAGCATGGAGGAAAAGGCAGTATATTTGTAACCAGAACATATTAATCTGTCCTACCACTACACCTCTGTCTGTTAGAAGAGTTAGCTCATCTGTCAAGGTTGGTAGGAAGATTAAATAAGATAACATATACAAAGCACCTGTTCCTGGACCTGATATATCTTGGGTTGTCCATAAATATTAATCATTTTTCTTTCTAGTGGTAGTTTACCCTAATTATCATGAAATTGCCAAGGAGAAAATGGCTTTTTCAAACTAATCCAATAAAGTAACATAAAAACTAAATTTAAGCCATCTTTTTATCTACCATAATACCTAGAAAAATTTTCTAGATATGTGACAATTATATGTTGAAAGAGTGAATGATTATAACAGAGCCTGATCTCAGCAAAACTGGTTCCCTTACTCTTCAGCAACAGTTAACAAGTCTTCCCAACAACCCACCAGAATCTCTCCACTGTGGCCCTGGTTATAAGTTATTTTTCCACCTTGTCATCTGCATGGTTCATTGTTGCTCTCCTGCAATTAACTCTCCACACAGTAGCAAAGGAGGCATGTTCATATCTACAAGAAGAACATTTCTGGCAAAGGGGGCTGAAATGCAAAGGCCAGAGATGGAAGCTTGTTTATCACGCTGAACTAGAGCATTGTAGTTGAGAGGTAGTAGAAGAAAGTTATATCAAAGAGGTAAAATCGTGGGAGAGATTGATGGATTTTATAGGACATTATGACAACTTTGTGTTTTATTCCAAGTGACATGGAGAGACATTGGAGGGTATTGAAACTCTGAGTGAACGATGTGACAAATGTTTTTAGTTTGCAAGATGGTTCTTTCTCATCATGGCAAGTATCTATTGAATTAATGAATACTATTAATAGAGTTTGTTTTAAATTCTTTCTTCCTCTCATCAAATTGCAAACTATCTTTCCCCTTTTATGCAGTATTCATAACACATTGAATCCATGTATTTGCTATTAAACCTAGATAAATTATTTTGAGTGGATGTATGCATGCAAAGTACTTAAGGGTTAGCATGCTGCTGTCACCACTTTGTCTTTTCTAAGATTAACACGCCAAGGGCTAAGCAGCTGTACTTAAAAAAGCTTTTATTTCCAATTGCTATGTTCCCTGTAAAAATGATACCAAATCTCTGAAGTTACAAGTGATTGACATTACTCTTTATAGCACTGTTTGGAGAAAGATTGAGAGGACTCAGGCGTGTAGAAAATTCCTATTGTGCCTGATTTTTTCTTGTTTATTCCACTGAGAATGGCAGCTTTCAAATAAAGTATAGCTTTATCTCTTTCTCCATAGAAGCTGAGTGATAAGATCAGAAGAATCTTATCATTTTTCTGATGTTAACATTCTACTTTTAACCAACCATTTGCTTTTCTCTGCTATATTCAGAATATTCTGAATTTAAGCTAATATTTAAGTAAAGACAAACAACAATCACAAAATCAGGATATGAAGCATTTGACATTTTGTGCCTAAGGGAGAGGTGTGTGGGTTTGGGGGACAGATTTCAATTTGAATGCATGATTCCTCATTTACTTTGTCCTAATTGACAGGATACTCTCATTTCTTGAGTTTCTTCATCTAGAATCAAGGTTAAATAGCATTTTTTGAATTAATGACATAATGTGAGTAAAGCACTTGATGAAACCCCCAGTACACAGGTTTCCAGTAATTGTTTACCTATTCTTTTTGTAGTTAGTGATGATGTTGGCTCAACTTTCTTCACCCAGATATCTCACCTTGACGCATTTATTTGTACTGAAGTATCTGAAAACCTAGCCAAGGAGAGAGATTCTTGCACAATTACTACTTCATGTATAAGGCAGGCTATGATAAAGATATAATTAAAACGTATACAAAATGATGTGTGAGCACAAAAGAAAAGGTGAGAAATTCAACTAGAGTTGAGCTAACATGTAAATATCAAGTAATTGAGGGACTATAAACAAGTGCCTTGATGCATCAAATAAGGATAATAATATCTGCTTCTCAGTGTTTTAAGTCTGAAATGAGATAATGCAAATAAAATCTTTTTAAAAAGTGATTGCTATATAGTGAGTGCTGAATAATTAACAGTTATTTTTAATCTAAGAATTTTCTCATGGGTTGTTTGGGCTTCATTATAGTAACCTGTAGTGGATGCTGCTTAAGTTTGTCTCATGGAAGATGCTACTTGAGGCTCTTTCTTCAAAATATAAGACTAAAATAAATTTAATCTTTATTTTCCTTTCCTCTTTTCTTTTCTTGTCTTTTCCTTGTCTTTTTCTTTCCTTTCCTTTCCTTTCCTTTCCTTTCCTTTCTTTCTTTCTCTTTCTTTCTTTCTTTCTTTCTTTCTTTCTTTCTTTCTTTCTTTCTTTCTTTCTTTCTCTTCCTTTTTCTTTCTCTCTTTCTCTCTTTCTCTCTCTCTCTTTCTCTCTCTCTCTCATTTTTTCTTTTTTTTTTTTTGACAGAGTCTTGCTCTGTTGCCCAGGCTGGAGTGCAGTGGCACAATCTTGGCTCACTGCACCCTCCACCTCCTGGGTTCAAGTGATTCTCCTGTCTCAGCCTCCTGAGTAGTTGGGACAACAGGCAGGTGCCACCATGCCCAGCTAATTTTTGTATTTTTAGTAGAGATGGGGTTTCACCATGTTGGCCAAGGTAGTTTCAAATTCCTGACCTCAGGTGATCCACCTGCCTCAGCTCCCAAAGTGCTGGGATTACAAATGTGAGCCACCTTTGTGGCTGTAAGCCTGACCTTATCTTTCATTTAATCTATTCTCTCATCCCATCTGGAGTCATCCTTTACTTCAACAAAAATTAAAATTTTAAAGCCAACCGCTGTAATATTCTAAACCTTCACACAACAGAATGTTTGTTAGCGTTACATATAGAGATTCCAAAAGGGAAAATTGGGCTGGGTAAAATACAGAGAACTCCACCTCTCTAAACATTTAAAAAAATGCCCTTTTAATAATTACTGAAGCTAAATATATGACAGATTAAGAGTTCATGGCAAGCAGCATTTGGATAATGACATAAAACTTATTCATATAGTCAAATTATTTGATTATATATTCTGTAGTGCTGCTACTTTCATTTTTTAAAAAGTATAACTGCTGGATTAAAAAGCAAGACCCAATGGTATGCCGTCTTCAAGAGACACATCTAACACATAATAACACTCATAGGCTTAAAATAAAAGGATGGAGGAAAATCTATCAAGCAAATGGAAAACAGAAAAAAATAGGGGTCACAATCTTAATTTCAGACAAAACAAATGTTAATCAAAGAAGGATGTTACATAATTGTAAAGGGTTCAATTCAACATGAAGACCTAACTATCCTAAATGTATATGCATTCAACACAGGAGCACTCAGATTCATAAAGCAAGTTCTTTGAGACTTACAAAGAGACATAGACTCTCACACAATAATAGTGGTAGACTTCAATACTCCACTGAGAGTATTAAAACTTTCACTGAGGCAGAATATTAACAAAGATAATTCAGATCTGAGCTCAGTGCTGGTCCAAATGGATCTGATAAAACTCTACAGAACTTTCCACCCCAAAACAACAGAATATGCATTCTTCTAATCACTACATAGCATATGCTCTAAAATTGACCACATAATTGAACATATAACAATCCTCAGCAAATGCAAAAGAACTGAAATCATATGAAACACATTCTCAGAATACAGCACAATATAAATAGAAGTCAAGACTATAAAATTGCTCAAAACCACACAATTATTTGGAAATTAAACAACATGCTCCTGAATGAGTTTTGAGTAAATAATGAAATTAAAGTAGAAATCAAAAAGTTCTTTGAAATGAAGGAGGGCAAAACAAAGTAACAGAATCCCTAGGACACAGCATAGGTACTGTTCAAACGGAAATTTGTATTAGTAAATGCCCACATAAAAAAAGAAAGTTCTCAAATTAACAACCTAACATCACAACTGAAAAAATTAGAAAAGCAAGAGCAAGTCAACCCAAAGCCAGCAGAAGACAAGAAATAACCAAAAATCAGTGCTGAACTGAAGGAAATCAAGACATGAGAAACCATTCAAAAGATCAATGAATCCAGAAGTTGGTTGTTTGAAAGAGTTAATAAGTTAGATATGCTGCTGGCTAGAATAATAATGAAGAACAGAGAAAGGACCCAAAGAAACACAATTAGAAATTACAAAGGGTATGCTACCACTGACCCCACATAATAAAAAATAACAATCAGAAACTACTATGTACATATCTCTGCACAGAAACTAGAAAACTAAAAATGATGGATAAGATTCTGGAAACATACACCCTCCTAAGACTGAACCAGGAGGAAAGTGATTCCCTGAACAGACCAATAACAAGCTCCAAAACTGAATCAGTAATAAATAGCATACCAACCAAAAAAAGCCCAAGACTTTTTGGATGGATGGAGTCACAGCCAAATTCTACCAGATTTACAAAGAGGAGCTGATAGCATTCCTACTGAAATTATTATAAAAAATTGAGGAAAATCGTCTCCTCTCCAACTTATTCTTTGAGGACAGTATTCTATGAGGCTAGTATCATCTGGATACCAAAATCTTGCAGACACAATAAAAAATGAAAACTTCAAGCCAATATCCTTGATGAACATCCATGCAAAAATTCACAAAATATTTGCAAACTGAATCCAGCAGCACATGAAAAATCTAATCCACCACAATCAATCAATTCATCCCCAGGATGCAAGGTTGGTTCAACATTTGCAAGTCAATAAACATGATTCATTCCATAAACATAAGTAAAGACAAAAATCACATGATTATCTCAACAGATGCATAAAAGCCTTTCATTAAAATATAAATACCATTATGTTAAAAAATTCACAAGCTAGGTATTGAAGAAACATACCTAATATAATAAGAGCCATCTATGTCAAACATCATACTGAATGGACAAAAGCTGGAAGCATTCACCTTGAAAACTGGCACAAGGCAAGGATACCCTCTCTTACCACTTTTATTCCACTTAGTATTGGAAGTCCTGACAAGAGCCATCAGGCAAGATAAATAAATAAAGGGCATCCAAATAAGAGGAAAGGAAGTCAAACTATTTCTGTTATAGATGACATGATTCTATATCTAGAAAATCTCTTCATCTTGGCCCAAAAGCTCCTTCAGCTGATAAACAACTTCAGCAGTTTCAGCATACAAAATCAATGTACAAAAATCACTAGCATTTCTATACGCCAACGACAGCCAAGCAGAGAGCCAAATCAGGAAGGCAATCCCATTCACAATTCCCACAAAAAGAAGAAAATAGCCAGGAATACAACTAGCCAGAGAGGTGAAAGATCTCTGCAATGAGAATTGCAAAACACTGCTCAAAGAAATCAGAATAGACACAAACAAATGGAAAAACATCCCACGCTCATGGATAGAAGGAATCAATGTAATTAAAATGGCCATTCTGCCTAAAGCAATCTACAAATTCAGTGCTATTCCTATCAAACTACCAATGACACTCTTCAGAGGACTGGAAAAAACTAAAGTTTATATGTAGCCAAAAAAGAGCCCAACTAGCCAAAGGAATCCTAAGCAAAAAGAACAAAGCTGGAGGTAATCATTTTACCCAACTTCAAACTATAGTACAGGGCTACAGCAACAACAATAGCATAATACTGGCACAAAAACAGGCACATAGACCAATGGAATAGAATAGAGATCCCAGAAATAAGGCCACACACCTACAACCATCTGATCTTTGACGAAGCTAACAAACACAAGCCATGGGGAAAGACTCCCTATTCAATCAATGGTGCCGAGGTTACTGTCTAGCCATATGCAGAAGATTTAAGCTGGATCCCTGTGTTACACAATATACAAAAATCAACTTAACATGAATTAAGACTTATATATAAAACCAAAAACTATAAAAACTCTGGAAGACAACCTAGGAAATACCATTCTAGACATAGGAACCAGGAAAGATTTCATGACAAAGACACTAAAAGCAATCACAACAAAAGCAAACATTGACAAATGGAATCTAATTAAATGTAAGAGTATCAGCATAGAAAAATAAACTATCAACAGAGTAAACAGCCTACAGAATGGCATAAAATGTTTGCAAACTATGCATCTGGCAAAGATCTAAAATCTAGCGTCTATAACGAACTTAAACAAGTTTATAAGAGAAAATCAAACAACCCTATTAAAAAGTAGGCAAAAGGACATGAACAGATACTTTTCAAAAGAAGACATACATGCAGCCAACAAGCATATGAAAATAAAGCTCAATATCACTGATTATTAGAGAAACACAAATCAAAACAACAATGCGATACCATCTGACACCATTCAGAATGACTATCATTTAAAAGTCAAGAAAACAAAACAAACAACAACAACAAAAAAAACAGATGCTGGTGAGGTTGCAGAGAAAAGAGAACACTTATACAATGTTGGCAGGAGTGTAAATTAGTTCAACCATTATGGAAAGCAATATGACGATTCCTAAAAGATCTAAAAGTAGAACTATCATTCAACCCAGCAATCACATTACTGGGTATATACCCCGAGGAATATAAATAATTCTGCCATAAAGACACATGCATATGGATGTTCATTGCAATGCTATTTACAATAGCAAAGACATGAAATCAACCTAAATGCCTATCAATGACAGATTAAATAGAGAAAATGTGATACATATACATCATGGAATACTATGCAGCCATAAAAAAGAAGGAGCTTAAGTCTTTTGTGGGAACTTAGTTGGAGCTAGAGGCTGTTATCTTTAGTAAACTGATGCAGGAATAGAAAGTCAAATACTACATGTTTTCACTTATAAGTGAAAGCTAAATGATGAGAACTCATGAACACAGAGAAGGGAACAACAGACACTAGGATCTGCTTGAGGAGGGAGGGCAGGAGGAAGGAGAGGAGTAGAAAAGATAACTCTTGGGTACTAGGCTTAATACTTGGATGATGAAATAATCTGTAAAACAAACCCCCATGACACAAGTTCACCTATGTAAGAAACCTTCACATGTACCCCCGAACCTAAAAAAAATACAGTTAAAAAAAATACAGCTACAATTGCATTGCCATGCCATACCACTTATAACAAAAGCCTTGATTCAGAGTCACAGAGTGCAAACTCTAGAGGTTGTAATTCTTTACAACATAGTAGAAAGCATAGAATGACAGTAGACTCGAAGTCAGAAGGTATGAACGTGAATCCTAGCTCAAATTTTTACTCACTTTGTGATGTTGGGTGAGTTGACATTTCTGGATATTTATTTACTTATGTAAAATCTGAGAATAATAACAGCTACCAGGTTGTGTTATTATGAAAGATAAAATGAAATCTGATATATTTGGCATAAATAAGGATTCCCAAAAGTTATTTGCATCCCACCCTGATTGTGCCAGTGGTTCTTATATATTATTGGACTAACCAAAATTCAAGTTTTAACTGAAAACTTAAGAGGCTGAATTAGATCTTGGTCCTCAACCTTTAGCACATATGAGAAAAAAGAAAAATTGGGAGACGTATTTAAAATACAGGTTTCCAAGTCTGATTCTCAGAGTTCCGAGTCAGTGTGCCCAGTGTGTGTCCTAGAAGTCCACTTTTAGCAAGCTCTCCAGGGGAGAATTCTCCTAAAGGTGGACCACAGACCATGCTTTGGTGATTACTTGATTAAATTATCTCTAAGATCCCTTCTGGTTCTAAAAGATGTGAATGTGTAAATGTATATTTTAAAGATATTAGTTCACATTATTACATTTTCAGTGATTATCAATATAATAAAATATGAGCAACTTTAAAATGTTTTTAAATTGTATTGGGATATGACATGTAAAATAATGGGCAATAATTTTAAATGTGCTGATTAATAAAATTTACAGACATATAATTCGTAAACACTTAGGTCAAAATATAGAGAATTTCCAGAATCTCACAAAGTTTCTTTATGCCTCTCACTAGTCAATACAATTGCCCACTCACCCCAAAGTAATCATTATTCTGACATCTATCACCTTTTTTAAAGGTGATGTCAATGGAATCATAAAGTGTCTACTCTTTACTGTGTGATTTCTTTCACTCAGCATAATGTCTATATAGATTCAAACATGTTTTGTTAATATAAGTAGTGTATTTTTAAAAAACTTTATATAGTATTGTATTTTATGAATATATTCAACTGTTGATAGATATTTTATTTTTCTCCAAGGTTTTAATTAGCTCTTATGAATAAAGCTTCTACGAGCATTCTCGCATATGTCTTTTGATTCCTATAAGCCTTCATTTCTAATTGGTATATACCTATGAGTGAGGTTACTGGGCCCATAGAGTAGACTATGTTTAGCTTTCCTAAGTACTGTCAAACAGTTATTTAAAATGATTGTAATAACTTATAATCCTACTAGAGTGAGAGAGAAAGAGAGAGAGAGAGAGATTAGGTACCGATATATAAGATGTAATATATATAATACTTCATTAAAAAGATTTTGAATTTACATATATCCTTACCAACTTGGTATTTTTAATATTTTTACTTCTGTCATTCTTATGGCTGTGTAGTAGTGCTCATTGTGGTTTTAATTCTCATTTCTCTGATGACTAATGTTGTACACCTTTTCACATGCTAATCCAGCATTTGAAAGTGTCCTATAAACTAGAAAAGTTAGTATTTTAAAGTGCCTACTTAGTCTTTTGTTCATATCTTCCATGTCCTTTTTTTATTGATTTGTAGTGGCTATTTTTATATTATGGAGGGTTTGTTTTTTGCTTCTTGTACATAGGACTTTATAAAATACAAGGTCCGTGTGTATATACACACACATGCATGCTATATATATATCTATACATGATGTATATGTATATATACATGATATATATATCATATTGTGTGTGTATATATACATATATACATATGCATATATAGATATATGTATATATACATACATATACACAACACACATATACATACGCAACACACATATACATATATGTATATATATATACACACACACAACATGATATATACACATATACACACATAAACACACATACACAGTCATTTCTCGGTATCCTTGAAAGATTAGTTCTAGGACTCCCAACGATACCAAAATCTGCTGATACTCAAGTCCTTTATTTAAAATGACATAGCATTTTTATATAGGCTATTCACATCTTCCTGTATACTTTATCTCTAGATTACTTAGAGTAACTAATGCAATGTTTTTGCTAACATGAAACTCAATATGTCTTAGTTGCTTCTTGCACATAGGACTTTATAAAATAGAAGGTCGATGGGCATGGGGGTCATGGTTTGTGATTTTCAAGAAATTTCAGGCCTAACCCAACATAATTCTGAGCATATAATTATTTGTCTTGAAGTTAGATGCCATTACCTGAGGCATTTGGGCTGACTTGCTCTTTCTTCAACCATGATATACATATTTTTTTTTTCAAATGGATCTTTTCCTACTGAGACTAGACGAACTATGACACTTGGCCAAAATTTCTTATCAAAATTAATTGAGTTTGTGTAGAAGATGGAAAAATATGTAATTTCTCACTTAATCTTTCCATAAAACTTCAATAGAAAATGAGAAAAAATTAGATTTTTTGTTTTCTATTTTGTCTAGCTGGCACATCTCTAGGAGTAAGTGGTCATACTCTATGATAATTAGGGATCTCTATAACATATAGAGTTCTCTATGATTACATATGTATATATGTATACACATGTAAATAATTTTTATTTTTATATGACCTAAAATAATGTATCTTAATTATTGATTACTTGGATGACCACTTTGATTATAAAAAAGATAAATAAAATTAAATTTCTTCCATAAACTAGATAAATGATAAATGTGCCAGGTAATATTACATTTGGATATACAAATAAAACTTCAGGAATTTGAGTAGATAAGATTGTTTAGAAAATATGAGTCACATGGCATGGGATAATGTTTATAAGAAAACTGAAAAATCAACCCCAAAATTAGTAATATAGCTATAAAACTCAACATACCCTATTTTCAATGTTAATTACATGACAGGGAAAAACAGGGCTAGATTTCTTCAATTGTCAAAAAGATGCTAAGCAGCCACGTACCACTGATTTTAGAACTGTGAGTGGGCTACCTCTTAGTCTTTGATTTTGTAATTTCACGGTAATATGGAGCACACCCAGATGGAAGTCAGGGAATGGTCTGTATGTGTGTGTATAGACGTTGATGTATACTAGAGGTGTTCTGGCACCTTAACTATATTTCTTGTGTCTCTGTGTAGAAATCTAGAATCTCAGCCAAGTAGGGGTTACCCAGTCTTGATATCCATATACCTTTAACAACATCAATAAAGTGGTTATTTGTAACTTCAGATATTAATGTAGACAATACTTTTTAAAAATAACTGAACCAGAAGTTTGAAATATAATCCCACAAAACTTACATATATCTATACGTATCTATGTAACATATGTTGATCATATTTGATGGCTCTAGGGATTCCAATATCATTCTCTGGTTTCTAATATTTAAGAAGCTGGGAATAATTTGTAGCCAGTTTATCCAGTGGAATAATATTTGAGTTAGTTCAACATGACTCCTCCTGTTTATGTTATATTATTGTTATTTTACTCCATCAGGTTTGTAGTTAGTTGTTAAATTCTCATTGTGAAAACTTTATTACTCAGTTTGTCTTTTTCTAGATATGTGTTCCATGTACAGTATTGATATACACTGTTTGTAACATAGTTTTTACAGAAGCTTTGCATTGCTTTCTTGTAACATGATCTACAAATTTTGGCTGTAACTCAGGATGCCATAGTTCTCTGTCTCTGATTCAAATAGTTTGTCGTCCCCATCTGAAATCAGTTCTCTCTAGGGGATGCATCCTTACTATCTGCACCAAAAAGGGGACTTTAAAACCCGTATGAAGAAAAAGACGCTCTTTGCTTACATTTAAATTTGAAAATAAGTTAATTATTTCCTACAGTAACATGACACTTTTTCTGTGTTGTCACTAACAGTCTTTCTCTCATTTCATTTTTACTTCAGAGCATGCATTTTAAACAACTTCATCTGGAGTTCATTAATTATCTTTTAGTTCCACTAAAAATAAAAGCAAAATGATATGCCTGATATCAATGGAATAGCAATCTCTGGTAGGTTGGCATGATGTTCATTTTGCATTTTGTGTGGCATATTATGAAAAACATATATTAAGTTAAATTGCAGTAAGAGTCAAAAGTCCTGAGCTCTTTGTAAGACATGAAGTGATTAACCTCTCTGGACTTCAGTTTCCTTGATTAAAAAAGAAACATTTGACTTAAATTATTTCTGAAGTTGTTTGTAGTTCTCAAGGTCTTCCTAGTACTATAAAGATACTTCTACATTAAATAATTTTTATTCCTAGTTCATAACTGGAGACTTGTTTACATATAAGCCTTCTCATTGAGCTTCTGGTCAGGACCATCTGGCTTATTTCTATTCTATTTTGGGGACTATTTTGAGTGAAAAGACATCCACCCTCCAATTACAGAAGCCTGGTGCCTGATTCTATAACCTTTGAAGCTTTGTTATATTCCTAGTAAAGAGACACTTTTTGAAACCTGCAAGAGTGGATGACATTTCTAAGGTTCAGGAAAGTGTGAACTTTGGCACTGAACATATTCTGCTATTCAATTGTAGTTCCTGAAGTTTTTACTTAATGTAGGTGTGGTGCTGCTATTGTAAAACATACTTTTGGATAAAAGGAGGAGAAAATATTTTGATAAAGGTAATTTTGACCTGAAGATATCTATTGTTACTAGAAGAGCTTTTAAATACACTGGAGCAGTTCTTGACAGCAAAGGGGTTTTCAATATATATTTTCCATCAGAGTCAAACAGGCAGGAAGAAAAAAATTGAACAATCCTTAAATGTCTTTTGGCAGTGTGTTAACAAAGGGAAGGTGAAAACGAATCCCCAAATAAAGAATAAGATAGTATTTTCTTTTTTTAACCAGTACACACAATTTTACTTTGTTGCTGGCAATGTATACCTTAAAAAGAGTTGAATGATTTTTAATTAATAAATTTTAAATGAGCAGGTCAACTATACATATTCATTTACTTATTTTTATAGTTATTAGTTTTTAGTTCATGTAATGGAAGCTCATCAAAGAATTTTGGAAATCACTCGATTTGGCACGTGTATTTTACAGAGGCAGCATTTTTGTAGGGCATCACTGTTCAGTCCTTGATATTATTCCCCATTCTTAGAACATCTGTCAAGAGTCTCTCTAAAACCTCAGTGTCCTTGTCCACGAAATCTATGGAATACAACTGTTATTTTAATTAGCTAGTTGGGAAGATGTGCCCAGGGTTGGCTATTGTTAGAGCTAGATTAGACATGAGATTTTCTGAAATCTAGTTCTTATTTTTCCCAGTACGTGAAATGGCCACCCATAAAACAATCATGGAAAACAATGTGTGTGCTTATGTTTTCCTCCTCCTGCTTTCCTGATACAATAATGTTACCTCACACACACACACATATGCACACACACACACACACACACACACACAGATATAATGTTACCTGTGTCACTATGTGCCAAACACTGAAATATTTACATGTAATATGTTGTTGAATTCTCACAATAACACTAAGATGTATGTATTATTATATCTTCTCCAATTAGAGATATTGAGGCTCAGGAACATAGACCTACTTGTTCAAAGTCCCAAACTTGTTAAAGTTCAAGCAAAGATTTGAATCTTGTCAGTCTGCCTTCATTCATAGTGTGTGCTCTTAGCTGCTACTAAATACCAGTAGCTTACAATTATTGTGTTCGTAAAATAAGGACTTCTGACAACATTGAAATAATACTCATTTAGCACAAGTCCTCTGGAAAGCCTTCCTTTTCCTGTATTCCCAGGAGGCATGGTGAAATGTTTATATTAACACAAACAGATAATAGTAGGACAAAAACTAATGTATATAATATGAATATAATTATGTGAAACTAAATATCACAAAATTAAAACCACAGTTTGGTTAAAGTGATGAAACTTTGACCTTATTTATTTATTTATTTATTTGTTTGTTTATTTATTTATTTATTTTTTGAGATGGAGTCTTGCTCTATTGCCCTGGTTGGAATGCACTGGTGCGATCTATGCTCACCTGCAACCTCTGACTCCCAGGGTCAAGCCATTCTCCTGCCTCAGCCTCCAGAGTAGCTGGGATTACAGGCATGTGCCACCATACTGGGCTAATTTTTGTATTTTTAGTAGAGATGGGGTTTCACCATATTGGCCATGTTAGTCTCCAACTGCAGACCTCAAATGATCCTCCTGCCTCAGCCTCCCAAGGCGCTGGGATTACAGGCGTGAGCCACTGCACCCAGCTACCATATTTATATTTTATGACTAAGCATTCTCCAGTTATGAAAGGTCATCTCATATCTGTGGAGGTTAGATTAGTGAGGAAGTTATCTGGTGACTTGGATACTGGTTAGAAAGTATTATGATTGTCAAAATATTAAGCCAATGGGGCTACATTAGCACAGAGGCCATCAATCTGAGCCACAAAAATGAAGACAAAGAATGAAGAATGGACCAAATTTATTCTATCATATCCACATGGTCATTTACTCTTTCGCTGTATCTCTAACTCTTTCAATGCAGAAAATCGCACACTTAGCAATATTTAAACTATCTTATTTCCAGATTTCTAACATCTTCCATTGCCCCGCACTCCCTAATTCTGGCAAAATTTTGCTTACTCATGCCCTCTCTTGTTACATTCCCAAAACAAATTAAATGAAAGAAAAGAACTGAAAATATCCACTGCAGCTATGAAGGTAGGAAGTCATTTTTGACCTTAGAACAATTTTAGTAGAGAAGTGAGGTCAAAGCCAGATAACAGTAGACCAAGGAAGAACGAATGGGCAAAGAAAGTGGATATTGACAAGGAAAAGTCTGAAGAAGAAAAGAAAGAGAGCGAGAGTGAGAACAAGAGCAGGAGAAAGCACAAAAGTAAAAGGAAGACACAGAGTTCTATAGGAGCAACAGAGATATGTTTATGCTACAAAGTGATAAGATAATGGTGAGGAAAAAAGGGATAAAATATGATTCTGACTATGTAAAAGTAAACATCAGAAAAGTCAAACCAGGATTGGGTTCAGGTGGTAAGACTATTTGTATTTTTTATTCCACTTTTCAAGTTTTTTATTATGCTGTTTTATTAATTGGTAATATGGATTATATAGCATAACTTAAACTTAATAATACATTTAAAATTAAAAAGTAATCTGCAATAATTTGACTATTTGTCCTTTCTAAAATTTACATTGAAATTTAGTCCTGATGTGGCAATATTAAGAAGTGAGCCCTTTGGCCGGGCACGGTGGCTCACGCTTGTAATCCCAGCACTTTGGGAGGCCGAGGCGGGCGGATCACGAGGTCAGGAGATCGAGACCACGGTGAAACCCCGTCTCTACTAAAAATACAAAAAAATTAGCCGAGCGTGGTGGCGGCGCCTGTAGTCCCAGCTACTCGGAGAGGCTGAGGCAGGAGAATGGCGTGAACCCGGGAGGCGGGGCTTGCAGTGAGCCGAGATCGCACCACTGCACTCCAGCCTGGGCGACAGAGCAAGACTCCGTCTCAAAAAAAAAAAAAAAAAAAAAAAAAAGAAAGAAGTGAGCCCTTTAAGAGGTGATTGGATCATAAAGACTCTACCTTCATGAATGGATTAATGGGTTAATAGGTTAATAGATTAATTAATGGGCTTCATGAAAGTGGAACTACTGGCTTTAGAAGAAAAGGAAGTGAGAGCTGAGCTAGCATATTAGCACATTCAGTCCCTTGCCACGTGTTGCCTTGGGCTGTGTCAGGATTCTACAGTCTCTATCAACCGAAGCCCCTCAACCTTGAATTTCTTAGCCTCCATAACTGTAAGAAAAAAATATATTTTTCTTTATAAATTACCCAGTTTCAGCTGTTCTATTTTAAGCATCATAAAACAGACAAATACAGACTCCTTAACCAATTCTTTCACAATCCAACACAGAAACACACACCCACAAATGTGCAAGTCTACTCATGTTTAGGTGCAAACACACAATAATAAATAGTAAAGAATAGAAAAATCAGCACCAAGTATACAGTAGAATTCTAGTGACTTGTGTTACATAGAAGTTGTTGATCTTTGGAACTGGGTGTGCAGTTACAATCACTGCACGAAAGGTCACTAGAGATAACTTCATATATATTTCTAGGATTTATGGACCAAGAGTAGGTCCCTGTGTTGGGAATTATCTTCACATTTTACAATAATTAGAGTCTAGATAACTAACTTTTTCATTCCATTATTAGAGTTGACAGATTGGGGATATAAAGTTTGGGAAGAGAAAATATGGGTCGAATAATTGAAATCAGCCTCTTACTTTCATATAACTCTCCTTAAGCTGTTTCTTCCCTGTCCATTTTTATGATGGGTACTCAAGATAGAACGTGTGGAGTCCATCTACTGAGTATGCAGTTATCTACACAAAGACAAGTGAAGAAAACTTTACCAAATTCCTAAGCATGCTGAACTAACTTGATGGAATTTTTAAGCATGTGGGAGAGAGGTTAATATAAGAATAGTCTAATTAAGTAATTGTTGTGTTCTAAGTTATGAGTTTTCAATTAAATGAAATCTTAAATTATTCTTTATGCCTTTGCTAATTAGTGAGTTTTCTATCTGCTTCAGTTAAGCATGAAGCCAATACTGGCACAGCACTCTCACCTTGGGAACTTCATTTGCAATTTACCTAGTCTTCTGGGACTTAAAGCAATTAAAATGAAATTGAATCCTTGGTTTAATCCTGATGAGAGAGTATGCCAAAGAGAAAGCCCCACAGCTTCACAAGGTAGAGACTTGAATGAAGTGGGCTGTATTACCATCCCAAATGTGTTTATATACCGTCTTCTTCATAAAGTTGCCCTGATTTGCCTGATTGGCATCAGTCACTAGACTTTCTAAAGGTTCTTTACTTATCTCCATATTTGTACTCATGGTAATCTATCTTGTTTACTTATTCCTCTTCTTTGGTAGCTTATAAACTTGGAGGGAAGTACAATTACTTATTAATGTTTATCTCCCTACAATGAGGAGGTCATTGTTGATAGGTGCAAGATCCAATGCATGGTAGGTGGTGAACAGTTACTTAGTGTGTTATCTCACTGAACACACACAATACTTTTGCCTTGATTTGCCACAGACCACATATGCAGTGCCTAGCATTTTTCAGATTCATCATTACTTGATTCCCTTTGGTCCATATATGACTAATACAAATAATTTCCAGGGATCCCAGGGGCTACTATCATTAGACATAGATCTATTAGACTCAGATTCACCATGCATCATACATTTTGCTTCTCAGAGATATAGTATGGCAGAATGGCAGAATGAACAGTCACTCAGGAATTAGACTACTTCAGGTCACAGTTTTAAATTTATTTCTTGAATTTGATAAGTTATTTAAATTATTTGAGCCACTTCTTAAAATTTAAAGAATAAATATATATATATTATTTTAGTATTTTAAAAATATACAATATATTATGATTAATTGTGGTCACCATTTAGTACAACAGATCACTAAAACCTAGTCTCCTAGTACGATAGATACCACCTTTTCTACTAGTCTCCTAGTTTTAGTCTAACTAAAACTTTGTACTCTGATCAACATCTTTTCTTTCTCCATTCCCCCTCACCCCGTCAGCCTCTGGTAACTAACATTCTACTCGTGTTTCAATGAGATAGACTTTTTTAGATTCTACCTATAAGTGAGATCATACAGTATTTGTCTTTTTGTGCCTGGCTTATTTCACTTAATGTTCTCCAGTTCCATCTGTGCTGTTTCAAATGACAAAATTTCCTTCTTTTGTAAGGCTGTATAATATTCCAGTGCCAATATAAACCACTTTTGTTTTCATCCATTTATCCACTGATGGATACTTAGGTTGATTTCATATCATGGTTATTGCAAATAATGCTGAAATGAACAAGGGAGTGCACATAGCTCTTAGACGTACCAATTTCAATTCCTTTGGATACATACCCAGAAGTGGGATTGCTGGGTAATATGGTGTATTAGTTCACTCTCACATTGCTGTTAAGAATGACCTGAGACTGGGTAATTTATGAAGAAAAGAGGTTTAATTAACTCACAGTTTTTCAGTCTGTACAGGAAACACGGCTGGGGAGGCCTCAGGAAACTTACAATCATAATGGAAGTTTCAGGGAAAGCAGGCATGTCTTACATGGCCAGAGAAGGAAGGAGAGAGGGAAGGGTGAGGTGTTACACACTGTTAAACAACTAGATCTTATGAGAAAACACTCACTATCATAATAACAGCGTGAAGGAAGTTCACCCCCATGATCTCATCACCTCCCAGCAGGCCCCTCCTCTAACACTGGGAATTCCAATTCAACATGAGATTTGGGTGAGGAAACAAATCCAAACTATATTATTCCACCCCTGGCCTCTCCCAAATCTCATGTCCTTCTCACATTGCAAAATACAGTCGTCTCTCTCAACAGTCCCCCAAGTCTTAACTCATTCCAGCATTAACTCAAAAGTCCACAGTCCAAAGTCTCATCTGAGAGAAGGCAAGTTCCTTCTGCCTATGAGCCTGTAAAACCGAAAACAAGTTAGTTACTTCCAAGATACAATGGGGACACAGGAATTGGATAAGTACACCTGTTTAAAAAGGGAGAAATCAGCTAAAACTAAAAGGCTACAGGCTCCATGCAAATCTGAAATCTAGCAAGGCAGTCATTACATCTTAAAGCTCAACATAATCTCCGTTGACTCCATGTCTCACATCCAGGCCACACTGATGCAAGGGGTGGGATCCCAAGGCATTGGGCAACTCCACTCCTGGGGCTCAGCTCCCATGCCTACACACAAGGGCTGGTGTTGAGTGCCTGTGCCTTTTCCAAACACACAGTACAAGCTGTTGGTAGATTTACCATTCTGGGATCTGGAGAACAGTGGCCCTCTTCTCACAGCTACACTGGGCAGTGCCCCAGTAGGGACTCCTGTGTGGAAACTCCAAACCCACATTTGCCCTCTGCATTGTCCTAGTAGAGGTTCTCCATGAGGGCTCCATTCCTGCCGTGACTTCTGCCTGGACCTCCAGGTGTCTTCATACATCCTCTGAAATCTAGGCAGAGGCTCCCAAGCCCCAGCTCTTCCCTTCTGTGCACCCACAGGTTTACCATCATGTGGAAGTTGTCAAGGTTTATGGCTTGCACCTTCTGGATCAGTGTCCTAAAATGTATCTGGGGCCCTTTTAGCCACAGCGGGAGCAGGGGTGGCTGGGATGCAGAAACCTGTGTCTAGAGGTTGTGCAGGGTTGCGGAGCCTTGGCCCTGGCCCTAGAAACCATTCTTCCCTCCCTACTAGTGCTTTTCATCTTAGGTTTAGATGAGAATTTAAAACTGAAGATTTGTCCTTTTGTTGTTAGGATTATATGACATACAGATATTTTTAAGAGAGGGAAGAAAATATGCTGTCATGTTTGACTTTCAGAATAATCTAGAACTATTTTTTAAATGGTTGCTTATACTTACCTCAAAGAATAAACAGTAGTCCAACATATATGTTTTCATGGAAAATACAGCATGTCCACCAAACACGTTTTATTCTTTGCTATGAAGTGATAGTTTGATTAGACAGAAGAAGCGAAAATAGAGTTTATAAAGTTAGTACTGTAATTTAACATGGTATCTCAAAATATACTGGTGAAGAATTGGAGAATTAAGGGATGGATTTAAAGACAAGCTCTTGAGGTCTACAAGAGCTTGTCTTTAAATCCATCCCTTAATTCTCCAATTCTTCACCAGTATATTTTGAGATACCATAGAGGATGTGGAGAAATAGGAACACTTTTACACTGTTGGTGGGACTGTAAACTAGTTCAACCATTGTGGAAGTCAGTGTGGCGATTCCTCAGGGTTCTAGAACTAGAAATACCATTTGACCCAGTCATCCCATTACTGGGTATATACCCAAAGGACTATAAATCATGCTGCTATAAAGACACATGCACACGTATGTTTATTGCAGCACTATTCACAATAGCAAAGACTTGGAACCAACCTAAATGTCCAACAATGATAGACTGGATTAAGAAAATGTGGCACCTATACACCATGGAATACTATGCAGCCATAAAAAATGATGAGTTCATGTCCTTTGTAGGGACATGGATGAAACTGGAAAACATCATTCTCAGTAAACTATTGCAAGGACAAAAAACCAAACACCGCATGTTCTCACTCATAGGTGGGAATTGAACAATGAGGACTCATGGACACAGGAAGGGGAACATCACACTCCGGGGACTGTTGTGGGGTTGGGGGAGGGGGGAGGGACAGCATTAGGAGATATACCTAATGCTAAATGACGAGTTAATGAGTGCAGCAAACCAACATGGCACATGGATACATATGTAACAAACCTGCACATTGTGCACATGTACCCTAAAACCTAAAGTATAATAATAAAATTAAAAAAAAAAGACAAGCTCTTGAATGTAACTGATTATGATGTATGTTGATTATCTAATGTTATTTTTATAGTGGAAGCAGCTCTGTGGCTGTTTTCCGGGACATAACCTGAGTTATCTTGTGTAGAATCAGTGAATTAGTAACTTGTATGAGAAAATAGAGAACATGATCATAGGATTTTAGGATGGAATAAACTTAGATGAGATCATAATTGCATAACATAAGAAAATTAACACAATACAGAGAAAAGTCCTTTTGAAAATATTGTTCATGGATCACCTCTACAAAATTTACTTCAAGTGTTTATTAAGAAGTCTTTTGAAATGTTCATTAACCATTTATAAATAAATTTATTGCTTATTAACAAGTCTTAAGAAGGGTTTAATAATGAGTCTATTAAGATTTCTTGGCCTTTTCTTAGATCAATTGAATTAGGATCTATAATAGTGGGATCACAAATGTGAAGTTTAACATTTTTACTCAAGTGATTTCTGTGCATATTAAATTTTAGTATCACTAGTCCAGGGAAAAAAAGTTGTTCATTCCAACAAGGTACAATTTAACCAACAAAATGCAAATGTTAAATTCAGCAAGGTACAAATGTTCACACTTGGGTAGACTGGTAATAAAGTATATTTAGATATTTTGTCAGTAGTTAGCATAAGTTATCTGTGAGATGAGGTTGCTAAAAATTATATGATTCTTTCTAAGTCAATATTCACCCATCCATCTAGCCATCCATTAATTTGTCCATTACTTTCTGTTACTTATCTGTATATTTATTTATTCAACTGACTCTTACTGTGAAGTAAAATTCTATTAATAGATGGTTATGATGAAGAGTTTTTTTTTTTCTCTACCTTCAGGAATCTTTTGATCTGATAGGGGAGAGAAACAAGCTGATCTGAATTGCAATGCTGAACAATAATTGCCACATTCAATGTAACATGGAGGACCTAACCCAGCTGATAGCTGATAAAAGCTTGAAAGTTCAAGTGGGAGTTAGCTCAGCAAGGGAAAAGACTAAAGCAAGGATAGAATCAGGAATGTGGAACAGCTTGTTAAGAGATATGAAACCAAATGTGAATATGCCTTTGCACTAGTAAATAGTTTGTAATGGCTGAAGCATCGGGTGGGAGGAAAATAGTGAAAGATGAAGCTGGCGAGTATAATTCTCAACAAGCAGGACTTGAGTGCTAGACTCACCATTTTTATCCCACGTGCCTTGATTTCAATATAATAAAATATCGTTTTGCCATATGGAGATGGTATGGAACAAGTATAGAATATTTTATTGTCCTCAGATAAAATGTGTGAAATGGTAAACTGTAGTATGGCAATTTGATTCTAGTATTTAATTTCTGAGGGATACTTTACCTAAGACATAAAATTGACTCTTTATAAGAAAAATAAATGCTTGCCACAAGAATAGTATTATATTGGTATGAAGAACTAAGACAACTCTTTCATTTATTTTAATTAAATACCAACTGCCCATTTATAAGCTTTATTGCTTTAAAAATATCATGGCTAGTTTGACTATTGAATTAAATTTCTCTTTCTTCTTTTTTCTCTGATAGACTTTTACCCTCCTGTGACATTATTCAAGAAATTGATTTTACCAATCCCGTTCCAATTTCATGGTTAAATCTTAATTTTTTTCTGTAATCAGATATGCTCGATATGTGGCAAAGAGAATTAATACATTGAATGAAATTCTTTGTGGAATAGAAAGGTGAGGAGATTAAATCTTCATCATAATAATATGCATTTTCTTCTGTAAATTAAAGATTTTCTACAAGTTAAATATTATTAGCAAGGCATAATTAGCTCAGAAAGATGAAAACCCTCCATGCATCAGTTCCGGTATGCAGGGTGAATTCATTATATAAGTGCAATGTTTTACCTCCTAAGTTCGAGGCTAATGGTTGAGTCACATTCAGGGAGAAATACAAATCAGGAAGGATAAAAATACTCCCAGGAGGTAAAAAAGAAAATAAATGTCCTACCGAAGTTTACTAATAACATGCTTTTCTGAAAGGCAGCAAACACATTATTAATTATGTTTTGGCAGTAGCAAACTCTAAGCTCATTGTTGGAAGTACAAGTTATACAGATCTATAAAATACTCAACCCATATATTTACTCCCCACTTCCTACTCCCTTCATTAAATACATCATCTTCCCAATTTATTTACCACTCTGTTCACAGAATTCTCACTCTAAAACCAATGTGACCATGCTAGTCTTAAAAACCTGTGATGCCTACTCCCAAACACACACACACTGCACAGCGTTAAACTCATGCCCCTGTGGAGAGGGAGAAAACTATTTTTGTTTTCAGCCAGATTTCTACTCCTTCCTCCAGTTCCATTACAGAAAATAAACCCTTTCTTTACCTACAGAACAAGGATTTTCATGCTTCCAGGCTTTTTACATATGGTTTTCTCTGCGTGGAATGTTCTTATGCCATTCCATATGCAGAGGAATATTTGGAATCTTTCCTACACTATTGTGGGCCATCTGAATAAAGCTGTATGTAAAGAAAATCTTTTCTGAAAGACCTTCAGCTTTCACTTTGTTTCCTAACATGGCACACATAACAATTACAAAGTAAGCATGTGTCACACAAAAGCAGGACCCATGAACTACTTCCATTCAGAGTAAGGGGAAACTGAACCCGAAGAGTTGTAAGTTGCAGAGTTTGTGCTAAAACCCTTTTGCTTTCATTGTAAATCCAAGGCTCTTTAATTTTCTTATAACACAGTGTCTGTTTAAATCAATTTTTTTGTCACAACCCACCCAAAAAAGAGTGGAGAAAACAAGTGGATGTATGCTGTGGGGGGTTGCCATGAGACTGCAATTGATTGACTGATCTCAAGATGAAAATCCGCTGCAGTACTGAATACCGTCCTCTGGTCACTGCCAGTTGTAAATTTTGGGTTAATCTTCTAAAGCCTCCAAGTCTGCTCTCTTTTCTACAAATTGGAGACTAGTGATACTTAAGCCTTCCACTATAGTGCCCATCACTTAGTAGGTTATTAATAAATTAGAGCTTTATAGGTACTATTGACGGCAGGAAGAGACTCCCAGAGTGCTGACTAGTTGTCAACAAATGTATGCTTACCCATTTTTGTAAGAATTACAAAGAGCCAAAAGATGGCTTTTTCCTGAGGAAAGATTTTTCTTACAGGATGTTCTTCAGTCCTATTTCTACATGACATATCTCACCTCAAAGACAGAAGGCTGGTATGCTTTATTAAGAACTCCAGGCCGGGTGCTGTTGCTCACTCCTGTAATCCCAGGACTTTGGGAGGCCAAGGTGGGCAGATCACGAGGTCAAGAGATCCAGACCATCCTGGTCAACATGGTGAAACCCGAACTCTACTAAAAAAATAGAAAAATTAACTGCACCTGTAGTCCCAGCTACATGGGAGGCTGAGGCAGGAGAAACGCTTGAACCTGGGAGGCAGAGGTTGCAATCAGCCGAGATCGTGCCACTGCACTCCAGCCTGGAGACAGTGAAACTCCGTCTAAAAAAAAAAAAAAAAAAAAATTCCACTGCACTCAGGAGGCTAAGGCAGGAGGATTTCTTGAGCCCAGGAGTTTGAGACTAATTTGGGCAACGTACTGAAACCCTATCTCTATGAAAAAAAGAAAAAAAAATTCAACCAGGAATGTGCTAACCTGCTTATCTATGACATGGCAACTTGAATTTAGAATTCAGAAATTTCTGAGTAGAGGATTGAGTTATAAATAGGGACTCAAGTATAACTGTATTATTCGATTTTAAATGGAATTTTGGTCTGAAGAAAGAAAGTTTCATTGAATTTTGTTACAGCAACTTAGTATGTACAGGGCGGCTTGAAGGAGAGAAATAATTTAGAGATGTTTTCATTTAGTCTCAATAAATTCAAAAATCTGTTCTGAGTTTTGTCAAGTTAATTCAGTTGTTGATCCCTTAGGAAAGTTAACTGTAGCGGCAAGCTTTGGCTGTGTGGCATGGAAATTATGGATTGAAAAAGAAACTGTAAGGGAGAAAATACTTTGAGAATGTTTCTAAAAATCTAGACAATAAAAATATTTAAATAATATGCATGTTTAATATGTTTCAGTAGATGTGTTTTTGAAGCCTGCAAACAACTAGTGTCTATAGAGCCCCTCATTCATGATTTCATGTTCTTCTCCCCAGAGCAGAATGAATGGCTTTTTATACAGAATTCTCATATGCACTCCAGGTAGCATTCATAAAAATTAGTTCTTTTATCTATATTTATTTCCTCTCTTTCTCTCTCCTAGTTACTGCTTTTTTTGCAAACTATTTTAAAGATAAACATTGTATTTTGTGTCCAGGGTTTTGTTTTGTTTTGTTTTATAATCTCACTGTGTTAACCATTGTGCTATGCATACTGTAGACACCTAAGAAAAGTTTGTAGGACAAATACAGAAATGAGCACAAAGAGTTACAAATGGTAGAAATAAACTCACTATAAAGAGTTATTCCATCTTTATAAAGGGAAAGCAAGCTGGTATGTTTCCTTTAAATCTGTTTCAAAAGGAAGTCTACAATGCCTTAGCATTATAGATGTATTTTGTATGCACTTAGGAGTTAACTTTAGTTGCTTTTTCAGAACTACAAAATTTCGCTATAAATCATATATAGGGGTGTGTATATTCATATACATAAATTAATATATTTATGGATATATATATTTATGTATTATATTTATGTATTCTATTTCTCTCAATATCTTGACATATTTCATGGCAGATTTAGTAGATGGTAGTTCACAGTCAAGAATGGTTGATGATAGTTTGGATTCATACTGGTTAAGTTTTTTTAGGAGAAATCATTTTGAACCCAACAATATCTGATTACTGAAGTCGTTATTTTGTATGCTATTTTTTTGTGATTTTTCTGCCTTTATGCCTATTTATGACTTATATTCTGTCTGGTTGAAATGTCTTTCTTCTAAATACGTTGCTTGTCTACACCATATACCTCAAGATATTCCATTTTACAAGCTACTTATTCCAGAAGTCTTGCCTCATTTTCTCAAGTGAAAACAGTTTTTAGGGCTCATGGTCTTATTGACTGTACATTCACCTCTTAAGACATATAATCATTTTAATTTTTTTTTTTGTCTGTCCCCAGGCTGGACAATGGCTCATCTCGGTCACTGCAAGCCTCCGGTTCACCATTCTCTGCCTCACCTCGGAACACCACGCCGGGCTAATTTTTTTTTTGTATTTTTAGTAGAGACGGGGTTTCACCGTGGTCTCGATCTGCTGACCTCGTGATTCGCCCGCCTCGGCTTCCCAAAGTGCTGGGATTACAAGCGTGAGCCACCGCGCCCGGCCAATCATTTTAATTTTATATAAAAATTATTATACTTGCCTTTACATTTTGGGCTATAAACTGATTGAGAGTAGGTAAAATGTTCAGTTTATTTTCGTAAAGGACTAATACACAATAATTACTCAATATATATTTTTTAAATTATCAAAAAGAGGAAGGAAAATATGCATTTCAAAGCAAGGTAGAATTTAATTCTGTTGACTTACTAAACTTCAATAGAGACATTGCTAAAGTATCAATAAAAATAGATTCTTTTCAAATAAACACGTAGTTTGATAAAATACTTGTAAAGGGAATATTTAATAACCTATTACTTACAAAATCCTAGAGTTAGAACAAGAATTCTTGTTTAGAAAAAAAAGTTGATATAAGTAAGTTCATTAATATAGATAATGAAGAAAATTAGCACTCCTTATCTTGTATAAAGCATTATAAAAGTGTTAAACACATTTGAGTAATTATAAAATGTCCAGATCTGGTAGTAATTAATAACTGAAAGTGTAATATTAACTATAAACAAAAATAAAATAAATTTTATAAAAATAAAAACAAAGTAAAACTAAAAATAGATATTGGTCGAAGCCACTGATTGCATTTCAAGAAATATCCAAAACCTATGGTTTATCATACATTTTTTTTTCAAATTTTATCATAAAAATGACCTGAAGTGAGGGTATAACCTGTCTTTTCCCATGACTTAATCTCAGAGTCCTTTAAATAATTTTATCCCGATATCTACCAGCAGCTGTAAATAACAGAATTTTTTATGTCTAAACAGATTATAATGAATAAATTTATTTTGGTCTGATGTATTTGGTGAAAAAGTATGATTATAGATGAGAAGTCGTAACATTTATACCTTAATACTATTTGAAAATGTAGATACATATCTAATCTTAGGAGGATTCAAAGCCCCAGATGAATTTTTGATGTAATATTGAAGTTACTTGCAGTAATCAAAGAACATTATGTGTCGTCTCCATGTAAAAGCTCTTTCAACTGGTCTACAACAGAAGACTAGCATGAAGCTAGAGACAGGCACTGGGGATGTGCATTGATGTCATTAGTCTAACCATTAAAATTCCAGCTGAAGACCTTTAAAAATTCTATTGTTGTTTCTAGTTTCACTTTTCCTTCTCATATGAGAAAGGGTTTGCATTTGCATTTTAAACATTTCAATCTTCCCTCATAAATATAGCTCATTTATAACATTTATTCAGCAAATTCAGTGTGGATAGTTTAGAAAGTCAGCTGTGTATTAAGTAATTAAATCTGTTTAAATATGGAATTAGTTATCCAAGCATTACAAATTTCTATTAACACTTGTAGAAATATGGAATGTTATAATACCATAGAAACAAGAGTAAAGAAACTCAGAATATATTCAGAGTTGGTTATTTCTCCAAGGAATCTTCAGTGCTTCCTTTTCTATATATCGTACATAACTGCAGTGATTGTCATTATCTTTCGTGTGTTTAGAAATCTAGCTATCATGTTTCTAAATAATGAGCCAGAATATTCTAGAGAAACAGCCTGAAAGAAAGCAACATTTAATCATTCTCAGACCACTGTAATCCCATGAACCAATACTTGATAACAACCAGGTTGTTTGAAAGGTCCTGTGACAATTTACTAGTATTGTAAATAGCTAGGATTTTAGCAAAATAGAAGAAATGCATTTACAAACTGTGTTGGAATTTTCAGCTCTTGAAGAATAGGGGTTTTTTATTCAGAGTTTTATAGGGAGAAACATGGAGGGCTTTTAGAACTGAAGTGAAACAAGAATGGAGTCTATGGGGCATGCTTAAATAATTTCGCTCTAAAACAGATTTAATTAGTCAATTATCTAATAAACATCAGAATTCATGAACAGTGCACATCTGAATATGTTGAATAAAAGTTGCAAATTGCCTATATTCATAATGGATGATTGAAATATCATTAAGGTTATGTAAATGCAAATTATTTTATTAGAATTTTGAGGAGTAAAAAGGTAATTTCAAAAAGAATTATAAAGTGATTCCCATTTGAAATGTGCTAATGATATTTTTTGCAAGAAGAGAAGAGTAATTTGAGTCAATTTAGCAGCAAAGCTGTAATATGACTGTCTCTTCCCTCTCACCCCTTTCTGATTTGATAGAACCTTGTAAGAATGATGTCAGATAACTTAAGAAATTTGTTTGTCTCATCGACTACATTTTAAAAGGTATATTTGGCAGAGAGTCCGATCTTTATAGTAAATAAAACTAATGTTACATAAGTTTTCTGAGGCTTTTTAAAAAATTTCACTAACCCAATGTGTATTACTAGCTGCATTGGAGAACTGGAGAATTGGCATCATTTTCAAAGTAAGTAGCTCAGTTACTAAGTTCTCCTAAAGTATGCTTGTATTTCATTTTTCCAGTGTGGTTTTTGAAAGAAGGAACATGCAGTCATTCTCAATGTCTACATTATATATATATATGATTTATATTACCTAAATACAATTTCTCAATATCTACATTATATATAATATATAATTTATATTACATAAATAATATAAATTACATAATATATATCATTTATATAATATATAATATAAATATGTAATATATATAATGTAGATATTGAAAATGACTGCATGTATATATGGTTCACATTGATATATATGTAATGATATAGAATATCTTATTATAATATAATGATATATTATAAATATATAATTTCACTCATGCCATCAACAAAATAGCCCCATTATATTTCTGTATTTTCAATAAATTACTTATAGCCTCTGATCAATGGAATGTGATGTATGCAAAAGACTTTTCAGGATAATAATGTATTACATTTGCAGAATGACTGCACTGATGGAAGCAGACATTATACATGTTTGAGAGGAATAGAATGTTACTTATACTGTATTTAGTGCACAACCTGGTTGATCATCCATCACAGTGGGTGCAGTGGCGAGTCCTCGTCGCCTTTTCATCTCCTATTTCAGGTGTTTCCACCTTACCAGGCAGAAGCCACCAAGCCCGGTTAATTTTTGTGTCTTTTGTAGAGACAGATTTCGCTATTTTGCCCAGGCTGGTCTTGATCTCCTGGGCTCAAGCAATCTGCCCGCCTGTGCCTCCCAAAGTGCTGGGATTAAAGACATGAGCCACTGTGCCCAATTACGTTTCTGAAATATTGTATCTTCTTACTTTGGATGAAAATTTTACATCAACTCATATTCATGTTTATATTAACAGATTTTTCCGTTTGTCTCCGCGTATCACTTACATTTTAATTTCTTTAACTCTCACAAGTTATATTCTGTCTCAGATAGTGTCTAAATTAAAACTTGAGCTGAAGGTATTTAAACTGCACTTCTTTTATTGATTTTAATGAGAAGGAAAAAGAAAACCTCCACAATTTTAAATAATGATCACATAAAAAGATAAATAGTGAAAACAATAACAGCAGCAACTTTGCTTTTCTTTATTATGGATTTTCTATTTGCTGCATTTATTCTATGGTGGCATTTATTAATTCATACCACATTCTCTGGGATTTCTTTGGATATATTTGGTTTGAGGCTAACTTGGTACCTATAACTTTTTGCACTTTGAAAATGCTATTTCCCATAGAAATCTACTGAACACTTTTAAAAATAAAAACATAAATTGATTTATTTTTAGTGACTTGTTTTCCTTATCCAATTTCAAATAAACCATCTAACGAAGTTTTTGGTTTTTCAAACATTATTTTTTCCTACAATTCTCTTCATTCTCTTTTAGCCTGTATGATCCTCCACTTTCATTAGATGCCTCTTGTCTCTAGTCTTGTCTTTTGAAAGAAAGTTTTTCATTTTATAGCCTTTCATTCTGAACTGAAGACTACTTGTGCCCACCAATGTCGCAGGCATTATAAGTGCAGATTCAGCGGTGGCAGCTTGTGTGCTTTTGGTCAATTGTACCTGTTTTGGCAGCCATCTCAAGTGTAATATTATAGTGCTTTATGTGTGGGATGAGAATCCCGAGGTAGAGAGTCACTGTATGATTTCACTTCATAAGATAGACTAATAATCTTAAGGTTGCCACAATAGACATTTGAAGTTTTCCTAAGAAAGCTCAGTGTTTTGAAGTACAATTTTACTGAATCCTATAGATTGAATTTGGAAGCATTTTTCTTTAACAGTAGAGGAAAGCACACATAACCCAGGGCTCAGAGTTAAAAGAGTTGAATATTGGATTTTACTTTATCTCTCAATGTCCTAGCTCTATGACCCTTGGCAAGTCTTGGATTTCTCGCCTGTCAAGTGTGCACAATAACTTACTAATTCACTTTCCAGGATTTTTGTGAGAATTAAATGGAGGAGACTGTTTATGAAGCACTTGGAAAATTAAACATTATATAGATATACATTATCTTTCATACCAAAGCAAAGCATACTTGAATATGTAATTATCCATTCTCCCTCAAACTCACCGTAGAGGCAAGAGCTATATTTTGTCTTTATATCCTCCATAGCATCATTGTTACCAAATAGCACTAAGTGTATTATCAGACAATCAACCAATACTACATAGAATAAATTGCAATTTATTTTATTTTATATTTTCATGATGCATGGCAAAAACAATGGGTAATAGATAAATATAGCATATGATATTTAGGAATATCTGGAAAAAAGAGGAAGTAAGGAAAAATAATATGTCCAATGGTCTGCTAGTAAATATTCACAATCAGATTTCCAGGGAAGGTGGTAAAAACGGAAGTCCTGTTTTAGAATTTGCCAGTTTGTTTCTGTAATGTAAATACTCCCACCATCACTGATTTCAAGCTACCAATGTGGCATTCTGCAAGTGGAGCTGGAAAGAGATTTGCAGTTAGCACACCAATACACACTATTTCCACAATACAGATATGAGAGATGTAAATAATTTCAAAAGCCTAGAAAAGAATAAATGGAGTTAAATAATTAAGTAGAATGAATTTTGAGTACTTCTTGTTCTTAACATAAGCAATTTAATTATAATATTTTAAAATTAACTTTTTTTAATTTTACTTTAAGTTCTAGAATACATGTGCACAACGTGCAGGTTTGTTACATGTGTATACATGTGCCAAGTTGGTTTGCTGCACCCATTAACGCGTCATTTATATTAGGTATTTCTCCTTATGCTATCCCTCCCCCAGGCCCCCACCCCTTGACAGGCCCCGGTGTGTGATGTTCCCTGCCCTGTGTCCAAGTGTTCTCATTGTTCAACTCCCACCTATGAGTGAGAACATGTGGTGTTTGGTTTTCTGTCCTTGTGATAGTTTGCTTAGAATGATGGTTTCCAGCTTCATCCATGTCCTTGCAAAGGACATGAACTCATCCTTTTATATGCATAGTATTCCATGGTGTATATGTGCCACATTTTCTTAATCCAGCCTACCACTGATGGGCATTTGGGTTGGTTCCAAGTCTTTGCTCTTGTGAATAGTGCTGCAATAAACATACGTGTGCACATGTCTTTATAGCAGCATGATTTATAATCCTTTGGGTATATATACCCAGTAATGGGTTCGCTGGGTCAAATGGTACTTCTAGTTCTATATCCTTGAGGAATCGCTACACTGTCTTCCACAATGGTTGAACTAGTTTACATTCCCACCAACAGTGTAAAAGTGTTCCTATTTTTCCACATCCTCTCCAGGATTTGTTGTTTCCTGACTTTTTAATGATCGCCATTCTAACTGGTGTGAGATGGTATCTCATTGTGGTTTTGATTTACATTTCTCTAATGACCAGTGATGAGCTTTTTTTCGTATGTTCGTTGGCTGCATAAATGTCTTCTTTTGAGAAGTGTGTGTTCATATCCTTTGCCCACTTTTTGATGGGGTTCTTTGTTTTTTTCTTGTAAATTTGTTTAAGTTCTTTGTGGATTCTGGATACGAGCCCTTTGTCAGATGAGTAGATTGCAAAAATTTTCTCCCATTCTGTAGGTTGCCTGTTCACTCTGAAGATAGTTTCTTTTGCTGTACAGCAGCTCTTTAGTTTATTTAGATCCCATTTGTCAATTTTGGCTTTTGTTGCCATTGCTTTTGGTGTTTTAGTCATGAAATCCTTGCCCATGCCTATGTCCTGAATGGTGTTGCCCAGGTTTTCTTCTAGGACTTTTATGGTTTTAGATCTTATGTTTAAGTCTTTAATCCATCTTGAATTAATTTTTGTATAAGGTGTAAGGAAGGGATCCAATTTCAGTTTTCTACATATGGCTAGCTAGTTTTCCCAGCACCATTTATTAAATAGGGAATCCTTTCCCCATTTCTTGTTTGTGTCAGCTTTGTCAAAGATCAGATAGTTGTAGATGTGTGGTGTTATTTCTGAGGCCTCTGTTCTGTTCTATTGGTCTCTATATCTATTTTGGTACCAGTACCATGCTGTTTTGGTTACCGTAGGCATGTAGTAAAATTAAGTTTTTACTTAATTTTAATTGACTTAATGGCTGCCTCAATGGCATAGGAGGGTAAAAGCGTAGGCTTTAAACAATGCATTTAACACATACTATGAATGTGGTCAAGTTTTTTAATGTCTACTGTGTTATTTTCCCATCTGTAAGAGATGAGTTGTTATAATTATCTTGAGCAATGTTATAAAGATTATAAATAATGTATGTAAAGTGATTTATACAAAGTTGGTAATAGGTATGTGGTAATTGTTTATAAAGTCCAGGAATATATTTCAGAAAATACTACCATGAACTGAATTGGATTTCAGCCAAATGAATACAGCTCCTCAACAGGTGAAACCAGCTCTTAAATGATCTTATGTGACCAGTAACTGAACTTCATCCCTTTGGCCAATTTTACACTTGCTCTTATGAGTTAACAGTAATTTTTTTCGTAATTATAGCATTATCCAACCCTCCAGGAATATCCATTAATGCATTTGCCTTATTCTTTTGAGGGATTAGTAGGGGAATATTGTCAATGCTCCTTGGAAAATCTGAAAACAATCTTCACAGTTCAAAAATCATGTGACAAAAGTGAAAGTAATAGATTTTTTATAATTTATGACATATAATTTATATATGCATAAATACATACATATACTTAAATACATATTTGAAACTATGTATACACAGTTATGGTTACCTAGGTGCCTCTAATACTTGGGAATCATGATTTAAACAGAAGATGCATTTTGAATTAATTATTTTATAAAGACATATCTTTGAAAGCTACATCTCTGTGAACATTTGCAATGAAAATTTTTTATGATATTTCCATTTCGAAGCAGCTAATTTCTTCAGGTGTACACCCCTTTGTCCCTGTGGGGATTTGTCTTTTTCTGCACACAGTAGCTGTTCTATTTGGGAACTGTAATTTCTTACTTACAGTAGTATGATAAGAACCTAACTCCATTTCCTGCCTTTAACTTAATCTGGTTTCTGATAGATCCTGTGCTCTGGGGATAAGAAACTGTCCCAATGACCAGCCCATATATAGTCTCCAAAAGTGTTTTTTTGTTTGTTTGTTTGTTTGTTTGTTTTGGTCAGGAAGGAGTTTTAATAGTGACCACTGGAACTGTAACACACACAAACAGGGCATGCATTCTCCACATCACAATGGCCCCAAGAATCCCATTTCTTTACCCATTTAATGGTGTCTCTTTGATCCATAAAGATTTCATTTTGCTGTCTTTATCCCACACTCTCACCAGAGTAATCTTGCTATTTTCGAATTTAATCAGTCAAATTTGTTTCTCAAGAATGCTCACTAACTCCTAATTAGTTTCCTATATATGCTTACACGTCAATAAGAATATTTAGTCTACCTTTAAACTTTGTTTCCTCAGGGGAAAAAAGGGAACTAACATTATCAAGGACCTACTATGATCATATGGACATTGCATTAAACACTTTGCATTACAAACTTTTTGGTCCTCAAAACAGTCCTATATTTTGTTTTACATATACATACATGTATACACACACACACACACACACACACACACACACACACACTCATTTAAAAAATAAAGACACAGGTTAAGTCAGTTTGTCCAAGGATATAAGTTAGAATGTGGCAAAGCTGGAACTTAAACACATGCCTACCTCACTTCAAATCTTTTTCTCTTTATACTATCCCGGTGGAAGAGTGATGGGAACAGGAGTCCTGAAAGCACCAAGCGTGCGTGAGTGCAAGGAGAATTTAATAACTTTAAGTGCTAAATTGAATTAACCATGTTCCATAGCTATCATGTTGACTTCAACAAGTTAATGATGTAAGACAATGGACATGAATAGCATATGAGAAAGATGCTGTTATAAACCTATTTTATAACCTACATTAGACTATGTAATTACAAAAGCAGTAATATAGGAAGAAGAAAAAAAAAGGTACTAGAAAACCAGGGAAACACATCTTAAAATTAACTTAAAAAAGAATCACTGAGAAAGGATTGATAGGAAGGGATTTTCAGAAAACACAATGGCCCTCTGAAGACAGCCTGAGTATGCAAGAGGATTGAACGCTAAAGATGCTGATAACGTAAAATGCAGCTCAGCGTATCAGGCTACATTAACTTGATATGCCTTTTAATTTAAGGATAAGTAACTGAAAATAAGCCTTCTGAGAAGAGAAAACTATAAATTGTTAACACATATTCTCATTGCTATCTATCTCTTAAAACACCTGTTTGTAATGTAATAATTTTTATTTTCTCAGACAGTTTTTATGCCAGAGAACTGTTACTTACAGTAAGGTTTTTCTTTTTTTCTAATGACTTTCTTCAGTTATATAGCAAGTCATTGTTGTAATTTAAAATATTGATGTGAAACAGAGAAATTAATGGTACATCATTCCTTCTTGTAACACCTAGAAATTCTAGTAGACCATGTAGTGAGCATCACCATTTTTATGCTGGGCTAATTCTTGATCCCAGTAAAGATGTATAACAAGGCAGCCATTGATCACAAGCAGCCAAACCATCCAGCAGGAAAGGCGATGTGTGCAAATGCACACAGTATCTACAATTACTATAAGATGCATTTCACAAATAGGGTTGAGAACTGCAGAGTCTGTGGGAAGAGGAGATCAGTGTCATTCTAGAACATCAAGGAAGGCTTTAGGGAGGTCAGTGGATACAGCACTGTTTATGGAAAAGCAAGGCAGATGACCAGAATTCAAGCTGTTCTCTCATCTCCTGTCTGATATTGAGATCTCCATATATAACTTGATTTTTCCATTTGTAATAGGAGATTTATAACTTTTGTCTTACAGGTGAATTACAAATCTAAATATAAAAGACAGAAAAAATGATTTAGAAGAAATCATAGGGAAAAAAATGTTATGACTTTGGAATAAGGATTTCTTAAATAGACTACGAAGAGATTAAGAAGCTCTTAATCTTATTTTTTGGCTTCATCAAAAGACACCAGTAAGAGAGTAAAAGAAAAACCTGACAAACTAGAAAAATATGTGAAGATATTTGCAATAATCTAGAAAAAAAAAGACATGTCCAGAAGATAAAAAAATCTCTTATAATTGAGTAATAAAAAGACATCAAAAATGGTGATGTCTTAACAGTGAACATTGCAAGATAGCATGCCATATGCCCAAAAGGTGTTCAACTTTATTATCAGAGAAATGAGAAATAAAGCATAATATGAATTCACCAGAAGAGCTGAAATGAAAAAAGAAAATTCCAAATGCTGAGAAGGATGAGGAGGAACTAAAATTGCAAAGCCCCATAGTGTTAAGTATAATCTGGTAAAAACCACTATGGAAAAACTATTTGGCAGTTCTTAATAAAAGCAAGCATAAGCTTTCTCTATGGCCCAGCAATTCTACCACTGGAGATATACCTGCATTAATTTTCCATTGCTTCTATAACAAATTACTGCAAACTTAGTAGTTTAAAGCAACACAAATTTATTGTCTTACAATGTTTTAGATCAAATGTCTGAACAGGCCTCACTGGGCTAAAATCAAAGTATTTTGTGTTTCTTTTGGAGGCTTTGGGTTAGAATCTGGTTTTATGCCCTTTCCAACTTCTAGAAGCTCCGTGTATTCCTTGTCTCATGGCTTCCTAACTCCATCTTTAAACCAGCGATGTTGGAATTTCTGTCCCCTTTCTCTCTCTCTCTCTCAATACATGCACATGCATGCGCACACACACACACACACACACACACACACACACAGAGAGAGAGAGAGAGAACTGGGAAAGGGAAAGGTTTCCTGCTTTTAAGAACTTACGTGATTAGATTAGGGTCCCCTGAACAATCTAGGACAATTTCCCAATTTCATAGTCCTTATATTTCTTCGGTTGTGTAAGGTCACACATTCAGAGGTTTTAGGAATTAAGAAGTGGATATACTGGGAGGAACCATTATTCAGCTACGAGAGTACCTAACAGAAATGTGTAGCAGTGTTCATCTATGTTCATAATATATATTCCCCACCTAAAACTACTAATGCTCATCAACATTAAAATAGATAAACAGATTCTGGTATATTCACACAATGAAATACTATACATCAAATGAACCTACATCAAAAAGAGGACATACTTTATTATTCTAGTGACATAAATTTCAAAAACAGGCAAAATGAACCAATGCATTAGGAATCATGGTAGGGTTACTCTTGGAGAGGGTGTGACTTATGCTTCAAAGAGATCATGGAGTTTCTGAGATGATAAAACTAATATGTTCCTTTACCTAGGCACGGGTTACATTTGCTGAATTTGTGAAAATTTTATGTTATATATTTAAATATCACATTTAAAAAACTACCTATTGACTTCACAGTGTAGTAGAATAATAATCAAGTGATATAATAATGTTTAGAATTCTTTATTGTCATCTGCTGTTTGCCAGATGTTTTACTGGTTTTTCGTTCTCACATAGCCCATAACATAAGCATTATTGGCCCCATTTAACAAATGAAGGAGCTAAAAATTAGAAGTGTTAAGTAGCACAAGTAATATCAGTGCCTTGATTTAAACCAACCTTCGTACTTCATAGCCCTTGAATTTCTTTCAATGATGTGTGGACCAGTAGAATCTGCTAGATCTGTAGAATTCTAGGAAAGGAGCCTAAAATGTGGCTTTTTAAGAGTAAGCACCAGAAAATCTGGATGTATTATTTGACAATAAAAACACAAAGAAAGTCCAAGTTGTAAAACAAATCCAATTCAGTTATTATTAGGAATTTTAGTGACTAATGCCTATAATCTCAACTGTTTCAGAGGCCAAGGTGGGAGGATCACTTGAGTCCAGGAGTTCGAAACCAGCCTGGGCAACATAGTGAGACCTCATCTCTACAAAAGATAAAGAAAATTAGCCGGGTGTAGTGGTGCACAACTGTAGTCCCATCTACTCAGGAAGCTGAGGTGGGAGGATTGCTTGAGCCTGGAAGGTCAAGGCTGCAGTAAGCAGAGATCGTACCACTATACTCCAGAAAAAAAAAAAAAAGAAATCTTAACATGGACAAAATGAATTTTGTTGAGATGTGAAAAGATACCAAATGTCAGTAAAGAAATAACCCACTGAGTTTATTTGCTTATTTTGAGAACCTTACATCTATTTTCCACATTTTTTGGCCTAACCACCTAACAATGTTAAGAACTCACATTTCCCACAGAGCATATGTTCCTAACACAGTTCTCACCAGGTTAAAGGATATATTATCCATGCACATCTTCCGTATTCCAGTGGTGAACTTCCTGAAAGATAGTCATCTTCGGGATTTTCAAATGAAAAATCAGAATTCCTTGGAATTTTTAATTCTAAAAATCATATTATTCTTACAATACTTATCTTTCATATTTTATATTAATTGTCTATTGCTGTATAAAAAACTGCCCTCAAATTTATCAGCAAAAAATCAATTTTTTTTTTTTTTAAATCTCACACAGATTCTGAAAGTCAGGAATCTGGAAGTGGTTCTGCCCCAGGGTCTGTCATGAAGTTTGATGCAAGCTATTTCTTGAGGCTATAGCTTCTGAAAATTTAACTGGATATGGAAGATTTGTGCCCAAGCTCATTTACATATTTGTTGACAGGATGCTTCAATTTCTAGCCACATGGGTGTCTCCTTAGGGTTGTTTACAATATGGCTTTTCCCCAGAAGTAGTAGTATGGAAAGAGAGAAAAAAGAAAAGACAGAGAGAGAGAGAGAAGGTCCAGTAACTTTTATAACTAATCTTAGAAGTGGCATACCACCACTTCTGCCATATCATCTTGGCCACATGGAACAACTCTTGTATGTGGTAGACAGGGACTACACTTGTGTATACTGGGAGATGTGTATACTGGGAAGCAAGGCAAAGACATGTATACTGGAAGGCAAGGATCACTGGAACCATCTTGGAGACTCTTTAGTCATTATTATGGATATGTAAATAGTAGTGTTTACGAGGAACTGCAGCCTGTGCCAAATTTTCAAACACTAGAGAACACCAGCAAGCATTATTAGGTAGTGTTTGAAAAACATAACATTTAGTTCTTCCATCTAGATAAATGGCACTACACAGACTCACATGGTAAAGAGGCCACCATACTGACAGATTTGGCTTCCAAAGCCTTGACCTTTTTTTTTTTTTTTTTTTGGAATAGCATTCATAGGATTTATAGGAGATAGATTAAGCATTTATATTTGTTAATTTTGTTTTATTTATAAGAATGATTCATCATTAAACAGGAGACTGTACCACAGATACTCATTTATAACACATTAGCTAGTTATATACTTCTATTCTGCTCCTAGAAATATTGACTTTGACCTTACATTTTTCAAGCCCAAACACAGGTTTTTCAGAAAATATAGAGAGCACCCAGTTAAATTTGAATTTTCAGATTTAAAAAAACATCTATTTTTTAGTATAAGTACATACCATGCAGTATTTGAGACATACTTATGTTACCAGCGGCAAATCCATATGGGTCTACAGCAACCTCAATTCTTGCCTCTTCAGAAGAAAGAATTTGACTGAGGAGGCATAAGGCAGAAGGAGAGACTGAGGCAAGTTTTAGAGCAGGGATGAAAGTTTACTAAAAAGTTTTAAAGCAGAAACAAAAGGAAGGAAAGTACACTTGGAAAAGGGCCAAGTGGGCATGTGAAGATCAGGTGTGGCTTTTGACATTTTGACTTGGAATTTTATATGTCGGCATACTTCCAAGGTCTTGCGTCTCTTTTCCCATGATTCTTCCCTCAGCGTGGGCTGCCTGCATGTGCAGTGGCCTACTCACACTTGAGAAGTGAGCATGCACAGTACATTTAAGAAGTTGTGTGCATGCTTACCTAAGACTTTCTTCCCTTTTCCAGTGGAATGCACCCTGAAGGTCATACTCTGCTATTTTTTTTCTCTTAATGTGCATGCTTGAGTTCACTCTCCCAGTTCCTGAGATTTTATTGGAAGGTGGTGATTGCCAATTTCAAGTGTTTTTACCTATTGGGAAACTGCCTCTCCCTGGGGCCTGTGACTGATTATCATTTTTAGAAAGGCCGTGTGACAACTGCCAAATCATCACCTGATGGTTGTCTGATATTCCTGGTGGGTGCAGGGAGGCCCTCTCCTGCCCTGCTCATTTCTGACTAGCTACCTATTGTAGCAGGCATACATGCAGGATGTATCCCATCTCTCCGATTCTTTCTTTGTCGTGAGCTGTCCACATGTGCAGTGGCCTTCTGGCACTTGGGGGGTGAGCATGTGTAGTGTGTTTACTGGAGTTGTACACCTGCTCACTTGAGGCCTTCTTCCCTTACTAGTCAAATGTCCCTGGAAGGTCATATGCCAGTTAAACTCTATCATTTTGCCTTTTAATGCACATACTTGAGCTCCCTCGCCCAACTCCTGAGATCTTATCTGGAAGCTGCTGATCACCAGCGGCAGGTGTTTCTATCTATTGGGAGACTGCCTTTCCCTGGCTCAGGCTGCGACCAATTATTATTTTAGAGAGACACTGTAACAACTGCCAGACCATCACCTGATGGTCACCTGACATTTCTGGCAGGGTAGGGGCAGTCCTCTGCTGTTCTGCTCATGTCTAACTAGCTACCTAGTCTGTTACAAGTTATAGTTTAAAAAATGATGTTTATATGAAAATCAAATTTAACTGGACACCCTGTATTTTTATTTGCTTAATCTGGCAACCCAAACAGACCAGCATCCTGAGACAATGTGATAAACATTTACAGTTGGCTTTTCTTCAAGTTGCATAGTCTACTACCTTCTAGTGTTATACTATCTTTATTACTTGGATTCATCTTTTTTTCAAGTGTTTGTCCAACTATTTGATCCTTTGAAACACAGTATTACTTCCTCTGGATCCTATACTAACTTGTGTTGGTCTCTGAATTACAGTTATTTTTAGTTCCTTTTAACAAGAACTGAATCCTCCTGTGTCCACAATCACTCATCGGAGAATATAGTGGACAGGAAATGTCATGCAGAACTACAACAAAACTCTTGACTCAGTAAAATCCTTCCCTATTCAATTTTTTAATTACCAAGGACTGTCCACTAGGTGGCACTATGCCTGACTTTATCGCACAATCGGATCACTTGTTCTCTTTGACTTAAAATGATCTACCTAAACTCCCTTTTGGTTTAGTTTTCTTCCAGTTTAGAAGGAAAATTTAGAAAGTTTAGAAAGATCCACCTTAGTCAGCAGGGATAACCTGGTCTCAGCAGTCTTGTTCTTCCTCCAACCTTTCTCAGCTATGTCTACGTCTACTTTTATGACATCAAAAAAAAAAAAAAAAAAAGCCAAAGAGATGTCTGTACGAGTTACAGTGGGGTCGACCAGGAGGCAGTCAAAGTAAAAGTATAGAGTTTGTATTTTTTTAGCTAGTAATCCTAGACACTTTCCCAATCAAAGGTCAAACTTTGATTATGCCAAAACCAAAAAACCAGCCTGAGTACTTTGAGATTAGGGAAGAAAGGCAACACACTTCTTACCGCAGCTGTCATAATACTTGCAGTCAAGGGGAGAAGGCAGCTTCCCACCTCAAAGACAGGACCAGAGTTCAGACTGCAAATGTGACCCCAAACAGTTCTTCAAAGGAAAAATGCTGAGGCAAGAACGGCTTGCAGAAGTGCAGGTTCAAATTTGGGAAAGAGAAACAGAGACATCGAAAGCAAGGCCTGCAAAGGGTTTTAGATCATTTCGCACTTCGGTGGGCAAAAGACCTCAGCAGGGCATTTACATGTTGGTAACAGGGTTTGTGTACAGAAAGTGAAGGTTCATTTAGAGGTCGATATACAAAGCTTATATTCATTTCTTTTCCATTTCTGTATTTCTCATCCATTGCAGGCCCTGGACATAGGGATCTGTCTGGAGAAACATTTAGGTAGTAAAATATATTTAAAGTATAGATTCTAAAGCCAGATTGCATAGGTCTAAATCCAGTTTTGTAATTTACTGTCTGTGTGGTCTTAAGAAATGTATTCCTCTTTCTATGATGCTTTGTCTGGTTCATGAGAGGGCTGAATAGATTACCTAGAAAAGTATCTGACACATAAGAACTAAGTATTAGTTGCTATTATTATTATTGTTATTATATTTGTTATTTAGTCAATAGCCTCTTATGATGTGTCCCTGTGCAGTGGAAATATAAAGCAAGCCAAAGGGAACTCATTCTTCTCGAGTGGCCAATATGTGTGAAGCAGCTAAGAGCTTTACTTCCAACATATTTAGTGTTAATAACCATCAAGAAAGGTAGGTAATATTGTTACTGGAAATGGGTACCAATCCAGACCCCTAGAGAGGGTTCTTGGATTTCACACAAGAAAGAATTCAGGGCAAGTCTGTAGAGTATAGTTAAAGCAAGTTTATTAGGAAACTAAAGGAATGAAAGAAAGGCCACTCTATAGACAGAGAAACCCAGAGGGCTGCTTGTTGCCCATTTTTATGGTTATTTCTTGATGATATGCTAAACGAAGGGTAGTTTACTCATGCCTCCCCTTTTTAGACCACATAGGGTAACTTCCTGATGTTGCCTGATACTGATAAGGGCATATCTTATCAGAATAGATGGTGTAAGTGACAGATAAATGGCTGTTAATCTAAATTAGATGGTTATTTCAGCTTTGATTGAAATCAAATGCAGATGCATAATTTGCAAATACGTTCTCCCATTCTGTAGGTTGCCTGTTTACTCTGTTGATGTTTCTTTTGCTGTGCAGAAGCTCTTAATTTTAATTAGATCCCATTTGTCAATTTTTGCTTTTGTTGCAATTGCTTTTGGCATCTTCATTATGAAATCTTTGACACAATTTTACCAATAAAACAAACCTGCATATGCACCCTTGAAGTCAAAATAAAATTTTTAAATGTTATTGTCATGACATAATTTTGATAGTAAGGTAATATTTAATGTGCTATAGAAATAAAGAGCATGAAGTGGCTCTTTGATGACTTTTATCATGATGATTTTAGGGGACTGGATTCACCTAATATATTTGATCACAAATAAATGGCTCCCATTCCCTTTTAATAAAAAGTCCATGACTAAGACTATTTAGATCAGATAATATATAATCTACCATTTTTCCCTAGGATAGTCTATATAATTCCAAAGGTGCTCATAAATGGTGGTGAATAACTGTTTATTATCTACAATTTTTAAGTACTCAAATGCTATATTACCATATATTAACATTGAGCTAAAAGGCTTATTTTAAAGTTTGTAATTTAATTTCTTTATTTTACAGATGAGGAAACTGATATATGATGTGAAATTAATTCACCGAGGTCACAAATTCAGAGACCTCAAAATACGTTAATATTAAAAAAAACCAATCTGCTTGTCAATAAAGAGCAAATGACTCCACACCAAAAGAATAAAGAAATTTGATTCAACAAAATTTAACTGAACACTATTAGCTTCTTGATTTATAATTTTAATCAATTATTGAAATAAATATGATAATCATCTATTCCTAACACTACTTATCTGATTTTGCAAATGTCTCCTGTGAGCATTTATATTTGCTGTGGGTGAAATTTAGATCTATGGATTTTAAAAGCATGGAATAATTTACTTGATATATAATATGTGTTAACTATAACAGCATTACTCATTGTGCTGACTTGAGTCACTAGTTTATATGAAGAATGCTAAATAAGTGATACTGACAGGAAAAAAAAAAGTTTGTGAGGCTGAAGAATAGTAACACTATCTACTAGTAAGAGTATTAGCTCTGGAAGTTTCCTTTAGTGACTCATTAGAATCAAACTCTATAATATATCTATGTTTAATGTCTGCCAATGTCACTATATACAATATTAGATATCTTAGATATTGACAATCTCTATTCCTGAATTGAAGTAGCTTTTGAAGTCCAAAAAATTGTGCCACTCAATTCAAAGCTTTCACATGATAAAACTAATACTCTAGTTAAGAGCAGTGTGTAGGAGGGATAAGTAGCCTTAATACAAAAGACTTATAAGAGAGCCCAAGGGTTGTTTGCAAGGTAATTAATCAATCATATGCATGTAGAAGCACTTCTGAACACTATTTAACAACATGGCACTTAACAGCTCTGAATAATTTCCTGCAATCAATTTTAAAAGAATCCTTATTACAGTACTTTAAATTTTCACACTACAAAATAACAAATGATTCTACAGAGGCTTACTTTTTTAAGCAATAATTTAATTTATTTTTTTATTTAACTTCTTTAGAGATGGATTCTTGCTATGTTGGCCAGGCTGGAGTGTAGGCATAATCATAGTACACTGCAGTCTCAAACTCCTGGACTCAAGTGATCCTCCCGCCTCGGCCTCCTGAGTAGCTGGGACTACAGGTGCGTGCCATCATGCCCTGCTTTTCTACTTTGGTTTTATTACTAGTACCCATCAATCCATTCCATTTCAAAACTATAGTGAAATTTGATTCAAATTGAAGTTTCAGTGTGTCTTTTCCACTAAGTATTGCAAAACAACTGAACGTAATTTAACTACGATACTGACTGGCCAACTAAATCTTTAAAAAATTAGATATTTATCAAAGCACAAATGAGTTTTGGATCCCAGAAAAGAGTTTTGGATCTGGAAAAGGGGAGAGAAGTAGATTTTAGGTGTTTCAAAATATATGAGAGGGACTGACTTCACAAAAAGAAATAGAAGGGGGCATAACTTGAAAGAAAGATACGCCAGGCAATTGTTTCAAGACTGGTTTTATTTCCATTATAGTTTCTTACACATAGGTGGCCATACATTAGTAGTTCTCCCTTTCCTGGGAATTTAAACATAGTAGGAATTCAGTAATCTCTATTAAATAAATGCACAAAACAGACATAGTCATATCATTTAAAGTATTTAAATATAAATGAGGTAATTGATACAAATTATATCAGGGCCTTTCCTGGCAGTAACAACTTTGCTAATTGGTTGCTGAGAAACAATGACTTTGCCATTTGCCTCTGTGTTAAACAGAATCTTTCTGGTGCTAACTTAGCCATCTTTCCCATGAGGTTAAGATTTTTATCTCAAAGACCAGGAGCTCTTGGCAGTGTTCTCACCATGGAAAAAAAAAAACATACACAAATGTACAGAGGAGAACACAAGGAAATATTTTGAGTTGATGAATATGGTTAATATCTTGATTGTGATGATGGCATTATAAGCATATGCATATATTCATAATCATCAAAAGTATACATTATGTGCATTTTTTTCATAGCCATTATACCTCAATGAAGCTTAAAAAATAAATATTTGTAAATGTTTGTGTCTGCCATGGCTTTGAAAATTTTTTTTATTGTTATGGTAGCCTGGTCATTAAAAGTAAAAATATTTTATGAATTTAGCTTTTTTTCCCAGTAGATGGAGATTAACTGATACAGAATGATGTCTGTCTGTCTTTCTTTCTTTCTTTCTTTCTTTCTTTCTTTCTTTCTTTCTTTCTTTCTTTCTTTCTTTCTCCTTCCTTCCTTCCTTCCTTCCTTCCTTCCTTCCTTCCTTCCTTCCTTCTTTCTTTCTTTCTTCCTCTCTCTCTCTCTCTCTCTGTTTCCGGTTGGATAAATTGTAGGCTCCTTCAAGAAAGGACTCAGGGTTTTGTATTTTGAACATTTATAATAATCGATACATAAACATGACAATAGAACAGTGTTAAATAAATAAATATTTTTTTCTGTTCATTGTTTAAGGTCTAGAGCATAGTTCAGCATTTGTTTCGCATATGGTCGGATAGTAAATATTTTAGGCATTTCTGGCCAAATAATCACTGCTGCAAATAGGCTGTTTGAATGCAAAAGCAACTATAGACAATAAGTAAATGGACATGTGTGGCTGTGTTCCAAAAACCTTTATTTAAAAAAACAGACAGCAGGCAGGAGTTTGGTCATTGGAGTTAATTCTTGCTTCACCCTTACCGGCTGCTTACTATAAGACAACATTCTTAGGCTCTCTGAATCTTTCTGAGCTCCAGTGAAAAACGGAAATGCTATCACCTGTGGGTAGTTTCAGTATTACATAGGATAATGTATGAGCCTAGATCACAGGAGATGCTCATTCAGTAGACATACACTATCATGATACCTTTCCCTCGTCAAATATTTGAAGGTATGAAAGCTAATTTTTGAATGTCTTTTTGCCTTTTAATGGAGTCAGGAACATTGTAGAATTGAAACTGTATTATTTCTTCTATTTCCCACCATGGGTTCGATAGTGGATGCTCAATAAATATTTATCTAAGGACTTAAAGACTAGCGTATCTGTGTTATCACGTACTAATCACAAGAGGTTCCGTAACATTGCTGCAGAACAGTGATTCTTAACCTTTTCAGTTTTATATTTCTCCTGTTTCTATATCAAAGAATGTGGATTTCAGCATGATAGAAATAAGAAGGGTACTTTATTCTGATAAAGATATGGAGATGTTTATAGACATTGTTTTGTTGTATTTATCACTAATTGTAAATGTTAGGGACAGGATTACTGCTTTTGTATTGATAGAAACCAATTTTATAGCTCTGGCTTTAAAACAAATAATTCTATTCCATTTTGTTGAAATGTAAAATGACATAAATGAGAAAAAAGGTATTGCTATGGTAACTGTAAAACTCAAAGATAACAATAATAATTTTTAAATTGATGTGGTATTATTGTCAGGCATATTTGGCAGGAGAAACCTGCAATAGTGGTTACAGGGCATAAAAAGTTAGGGATGGTGATTTCTTAAGAATTGTTTTGGGAGAACTGCAGCCCATCGGGATGTTTTCTTTTCTTTCCAGGGTTATGCTTGTAGTTAGTTAAAAACAACCAGAACCTAAGGGAAAAAATGTTTCTATTCCCTCCCAGAAGCTGAAATTTTTTCTGAGGACTTTGTATCAATACTATGTAAATGGAATTTTTCATTCAAAAATAAAAAATACTACCCTCTAATCTATGAAAAATAGAAAAATATTATTACACTTGACTTTTTTCACACACAATTGAATCAATATTTGAAGCATCAGCATGTGCCAGGAGCAGTGCAGGAGTAATGAGGACATCAAAATAAATGGTTGACAAACAGCAGCTCCTCAAACCTTTCTTGGTTGGAGAAATAAATGGATGTCTTCTTCTTCTAATTGAATTGAAGTATTTTACCCCCACTAGATTACTGGCTTCTTAATGGTAGCCCATATTATCCAAGATTATTTTTATATCATCTAGGGAATTTAACACATGATGGGGTTTACGTACATAAATGTATGTCAACTACAAGCGTTAGATGAATTATTTCTTGTATTATTTTTACTGTACAGAAGCACATGTCAATAAGAGGGTAAAATATTATTCCTGTTCTTCTATCACATTGTTTAACCCAGTTGACTATTTGAGAAAAAATAAATTTAAAGCATAATTAAAACAATATTTAAAACAGTAGTCTTAACATTATTAAAATGTTCACAGTGTTAACATTTCAGTGTTGAAGTGACTCTGCAATTGGGGCACTTCATATTTGTAAGAAATTATAACTATATGGCATCATAAACAATACCAAATTTTATCTCTCTTACACATTTTTTTCTTGCTTCTAGTCAGATATTAAGTGGTTTGGAAGTAAGTAAGTCCAAGCCAGTAAAGAAAGTCTCAGAGAGAAAAAGATATATGGACGTCATCCTAGAGGAAGTTAGCATTAAAAATTGCCATCAGCTACTTAGATCTCTCATGTCTGAGAATTTCTAAATATCCCTCAGCCTATAGCATTTACAAAGCACTCTGTGGTTTACAGGGTTCAAACAGATTATCCCATTTGAAACCCTCAACACTCTTGTGAGCTACTTATGCAGTTACTTTACTATTACTCTAATTTTAAAGATTATAAAAGTGAGGTTCAGAGAAGTTAAGTGACTTGCCCAAGTCCATGTAGCTAATAATTGATGGACTCAGTTTTATAACCAAGCTCTTCTCAGCTCTTGTCTTGTTCTCTGCCAACTATACTATGGTGACCATCTAAAGTAATAGTTTACAAGACTCAAAATACTCTCCTAAAATCATGTAGATTGTTTAAAAATATTACCTGGAGTAGAAACGTGGTTTACCAAGATAAACAATAGGTACACATTTGGAAGGTGAATATTATGGGCCTAGCACACATTTTAGCAATGCTTCTAACCAGATGGAAGTCACTTAATCTCAATTTTCATATCTATAAAATTGAGGTGATAGTGGCTTCCCTACCACATTCTAAAATTGCTATGAAAATCAAGGAGCTTTATAAACTACAAATCCTTATGTAATCATGGAATGTTATCATGAAATCATACAATAATAGATGCAAAGTGGACACTAGCCCAGATTTCGTAGTTAGATACTCAGTTTGGGATTATACTGTAGCTAAGAGACACAAATTTTAGCCTTGGCTCTGCTACTACTTGGCTGTGTATCTTTAAAAAATCTCCATAGCCTTTGTCTGTTTCTTCATCTGCATTATTAGGCTGAACTGGATAATATCAAAAGACTATGTTGAACACCCAACTTCCTGTGTTGAAGGTCTGTGATTCTAAGTGAATCCAACCATTCTCTTTGGCTTAAACTCCCTGATCATCAACAGAAAAAATTACAGAGACAGCTGGCTGGGATTAGAGGTACAGTCTCTGGCCACACAATAGAATACAACTAAGGAGACCACACTGCCATCAAACAGATGATAGGGCTGTCATTAGCCATGTGCTGAATCCAGTGACATCCAGGGACAATTGCAGCTAGCATTATTCTCACATTAAGATGGATGTTAAATTAGATAGTCTATGCTAGCTTAGTCTGAACTCATCCTCTGAAAATTCAAGGATACTCTCTTTGTTTAATAATCAGAGTTTGGGAAATAATCATTAAGCTCATGCTTTGCGGCACATCTACTGTGTGGATAATAGCACACTATTGCAATGGTAAAATTAAAAAATTAATAGTACTCACCCTTCTGTTCTGGAAGGAGTATGCACTTTAATACCAGAGAGTTTTGTGTTCAGGGCCCCATCTGTTGCTTACGGGCTTTATCTTTTATTTGCCATTGTGTTCACTGATTAACACTATACCTGGCAAAAAGTAGATGCTTATTATGTACTAATGAAATAAAGAGCCCCGGGATTTTTATGTATTTTCTCTGTGCCTGAGCTTCTTCAAATAAAATGGGAATAATAACACTGAATTTATAGAGTAGTTGTGAGGATTAAATAGGATAAGAATAGAAAGTCCTTTTCATGGTAGGGATACTCAAAAAATGTCCATTCCCTTCTTTTGCACAAACTTTCCCGCATTTTTAAATTCTGGTGTGGGGGAGGTACGGATGACATTTATGAGCACATCTTCAAAAGTAAAATAATCTATATAATAAATTATATCAGGAAAAGGAGCATTAATTCTGACTGAGAGATGAACACAATGAAAAATGGCAACAAAAATTGCAAGTAACAAAATGCCACTGAGGTAGCCACTCAACAGAAGGACACATAAATAAGCCAAACGTGGTAGAAATCCCATATCCCCTACTTCCCTGCTGGCCACACTGAGGAGCCACATCAGATGTGATGAGCATGAACACTTACAGGGATAGCTTAAGATAGAAAAGTACCCTGGATCAGAGTTACAGAGATGGCTTTGAGAAAGATCTATAGCACTGATAAGGCAGAGCTTTTTGTTTGTTTGTTTTGTTTTATTTTAATAAAAATAGCATTAGCTAAGAAGAAAAGCTTAGAGCTCAGAGTCATAGAGACACAAGTTCAAGTCCTACCTCTTTCACTTATAAATTGTGAGAGCTAGGAAAACTTATTTAGTTTCTCTAAGCATCAAATGATATAATCTAAAAAATAAATATAAAAATACTGACTTTGCAGATTTGTTTTGAGAATTAAATGAAACTGTATATCAAGTATACTGCAGAGACAGACTACTCTTCATCTATCCTCAATGTCTACCATAACACCTAATATGTAGTAGGCCCTCAATGTGTATTTTCTGGATACATCAAGAGTCACTACATTAATAATTAATCAGAATCATATCACCTCAGAGCAAATATGCAGTGACTTAATATATTCTCATCTATAACAATAATTGGTATATAGTAGATGCTCAATAAATGTTCCCTTCCTTTGACTTAGTGGAAGGATTATTAGAAATATATTAGAATTTTTAACTATGACCCATAAAATTAGCATCAACTAAACTTTTGGAAGTCAAGTTGATTAAAGCAAATAGGAGTAATTTCAAAACCATAGTACAAACACAACACTCAACAGTCAGAGAAAATCTTTGTGGTTCTATTACTAGTTGCTTAGAACACTTTATTGACAAGGTTAGCAGGGCTTCATGAGCATGTGAACAGTGCATTGGCACCGTGCCAGTGTGTTAGTCCGTTCTCATGCTGCTAATAAAGACATACCCAAGACTGGGTAATTTATAAAGGAAAGAGGTTTAACGGACTCACAATTCAACATGGCTAGGGAGGCATCAGGAAACTTACAATCATGGCTGAAGGGGAAGCAAACATGTCCTTTTTCATATGGCAGCAGCAAGAAGTGCCTAGCAAAAGTGGGGAAAAACCCCTCGTAAAACCATCAGATCTCATGAGAAGTCACTATCACAAGAACAGCATGAGGGTAATGACCCCCCATGATTAAATTATGTCCCACCGGGTCCCTCCTATGACACATGGGGATTATGGGAGCTACAATTCAAAGTGAAATTTGGATGGGGACACATCCCATGCCCAGTAAGTGTTGCCAGCTCTCACCCAGGGAGCCAGTTTGATCACATGAGTGGGAGGGTCTGCATTCTTCCATTGCACTACACTGCCTGATTCAGTCTGGGCATGTGTATGGAAAAGCTTATAGTTGGACACATACTCTGCAGGTTTGTGGACTGGGCCAGGCAGCAGTCACCCCTGCCTTGGGCTGGCAACGCCCCTGCACGTTCAACAGATGTCTCATCATGCCTTTTCTACCCTTCCCCAATCCAGGTACTGAACACTTCTCGATATGAAGGTTTCAATCCCTGGGGCATCATCTGTCTACCGTACGTTGAAGAAGTGGGCTCCTGTGAGGGGGAGATTGATTTCCTGCCTTCAACCAGAGCCCTGCATTTGTATTTTACACTGAACCTCAAAAATTATGCAGCTAGTCCTGACTGTCAGACAAGTAATATCCATGAGGCCAAAACTAGCAGAAATATTTTCTAATGTGACTAAGGGTGGTCCCTATCATGAATACACACCTAGACATCTGTGGCTTCTCTGAGCATGGAGCCTCTATATCTGTCTATCTATTTATCTACTTAACATATTTACTTGGAAGCCTGAAATAACTCAAACTGAAAATGGCCTAAATAATACTTAATGATTACTGCCACCCTACTCTGCCACTACCTCCAGTATGGTTGTTCTCTGAGAAGCCACAATGATCTCATTCCTTTTTAAAATCGAAAAACTCAGAGTTGCACTCAAAACTTGTATCTCTCTCACCACCCCCCATATCTGATCTACATCAATTTTGCCTCCTAGATTTTGCTTCTAAAATGTCTCTTGAATCCAGCCACTTATATTTGTCCTTGAAATCATCATCTTAATACAAACTCCCATACTTGCCTGATTTAACTATATCTACTCTCTTGTCCCTTGCAAACAAGGTAATTGTTTTCCAGTGCAAATCTGATCACATTTCCCCCCTTCCATAAAGCTCTTCATGGCTTCTGATTTGTCTTAGGAAAAAAGAACAAATCTTTAACCTGGCCTCCAAGGCCCTGTGTGATGTATCTCCTGCCTACACCGTCAACCTTTGCACACATTATTCTACTTACTACTGCCTATGCTTTGGCCACACTGTCCTTCCTTAATTCCTTTGAATGTATATGCGTTCTTGCCGGCTCTGTCTCACTCACCTCCCCAACCTCCTAATCAACTCCAACTTTTCTTCAAATTGCAATTTGTTTATTGCTTCTTTGGAGGAGGCTGCTCTGATCTTTCTCTTGTATACAATTTAGCATGTCTTGATAATAACATGTTTTACATTTCTATTTAGATGCGTGACTCTTTGATTAATGTTTGCCTCACCACACTAGACAATAGCCAGGTATGTTTTCTCTCCGGGGTTCTCACAGTGAATCGTATATAGCAGGTGTTTAATAAATGTTGATTGAATGAATGAGTGTTTATGCACTTCTACCATGTGTTTTTCTTCAGTGTACCTATAGGACAAGCAGTAAACACAGCTTCTACAATCTAATATGTGGCAGGACTAAAAGTCATAGGTTAAGGTTTTATTACTTTTGGAGAATCGTTTAGTCTTTTTGGACCTCAGGGGTCCTTAATAACCTGAAGACGTATTGGAGCGCAGCTTGCTGAAGCTATTTGCCATTTAATAGGGGAAAATGTTCAAGAAACATCACTTTGCTTTCGCTTTGTATTTTCACATTCTTCCTGTGTGCATGTGTTGTGTGTGAGGGGTATGTAAACCGGGGACCAGCTTTATTGTTGTTGTTATTGCTATTCAATTGTTATTTTTATTTACTTGGGAAGTGCTGTACATGTTCATGACTCAGGATATTTTTTAGAGTTCAAACTATTTAGCAGATAGAGTAAGGGTAAAGACAGGTAGCCATGCATGCACATGTGTGGGTGAATGTATGTGTGTTTAACATTTAATTTGCCTGTTTTTGCCTTTGTTTGTCTTTTTAAGAGAAAAGTATTTCCTAGAAAATCTGCCATCCCAAAATGGCCCTGGTCAACCAGTCCTACTTGTAATCATTTTATTGGTCCCTCAGGGTTCACCCTAGCCCTATGTCATTTGATTGTTTTTGAGAACAGCCAGGTTGTGGCCTTGTCCCTATTTCCAGTCTCTGGAACTTTATGATCAAAGTTAAGTATCCAATTTGTTTGTCTATTTTTTCACAAGATTGCAAATAGTTTGAAGGTAAGAGCAGTTTCTGTTTAAAATTATCTTCCCTAGGTCTTTGTCCACAGATTCTCAAATATTTGCCAGATGAATGATCGAATTAGACCTGTATATACCCAGGATATAATTCCTTGGGACTCTTCACCACCTTACATTAGCACTAACCCATCTGACAAAGCATACCTCAGGCCACTTAAAGGAGATAATTCAGCCTGCCTTATGTCTAATTTTCTTCTTGATCCACTTATACATGGGCCAGACATTAGCACATTTGTAAGCAGAGCATTTTAGAAACTCATTAGTGTTGGGACTTTTTCTACTCCCCATAGTAGTGTTCACACATGGACTTTGGAGTCCTGGAGTCAGGCAACTTAGGTTGAAGCCTTGGCAATGCCACCTATTATCTCTGTATATTTGAACTAGTCAATTAGCTTCGATACTTAATTATTCATCAATAAAGTGGCATTAGTAATAATAATAAATTTACATTGCTATTTTTAGAATAAAGTGAAATATTTTAAATAAAACCACTTTATAAAGTATAAAATAACTTCTTACGCTAAGTATTTATTTTCACTTAGTGAATGATGAGCAGTTTCATTTCTAAACTAGACTACAAATATGACTTCTTACACTATGATTAACAAATTTCTGTTCTTAAAGGAATTACTTATTAATGATTATATACAAGGAATTTCTGAAAAAGATCAAGGAGAATTCTGAGTTTATAATTTTAAAATATTGAGTCTAACATTTGGGTACACATGTATTATGTGATGATATTGATCATAGTAGATTCCGTATGTTTCCAATGTTAAAGTTTAAAAGATAACATTGTCTCATTGGATCATCAAAGCTTACTTTGAGGTAGAACTTCACTTTATGGTTGAGGACATGGGAAAACTCAGAAGAGGACAACGAAAGTTTCATTTTTCATTTTTTATTTAAGGGCAACAAAACCAGCCAAGTGTTTGTAGTAGCATTACTCATTTCATAGAATACAGAGACAAGATAGCTCTTCTAAGTTTTGTGGAAAGAAAGTTATTCAGATTTTTATAATGCTTTCATTAAGATATTTTACTTGCCTTTAAATGATTGTCTTCTTTACCTGGGTTCCAGGAAACATGTTAGTTTTTGTCAATGAAGTTAAAATGCATGCAGCTATTATTGCCATTTTTTAATTCAAAATGGAAATCAATAGTCTTGGTAAGCCCAATGAGAAAATCTTTAAATAATTTTTCTGCATGTAAACAGACTACTTTTCATAAAGAAAATATTCTACTGACAAAAGCCTCCCTTTATTGTGATATCAATACCTATTATTTTTTTCTCTCTCCAAGTAGAAAAAAAAAGATAATCAGAGATTATGGTTACTTAGTGTTTTTGAGAGAAGAGGCTTCTCACTATAAAAATTTTAAGAATTTCTATGAAATCAGTGCATAATTAATAGTTATCAACAATCTATTGATATTTCTGGAATCTGATATATTAGAATAATAGAATTAACCATGGCAGCTTCCTCTAAATCTTTTCAGCATATTGTGTAGTATAGGTAACAAGCAAATCAACTGTGTGTAATTATAAGACATGAACTTAATTAATTTAACTTGTACATGGAACCTAGACACAAAATTACTAGTTTTTGTCCTTTAGTGTTAAAAGAATGTGATTACTAAATGAGGTTGGAAAAACCTCATTTAAAAAATAATTTTAGCCTACTGACTTAATCATGAGATTTTTTTCCAAACAGTAATTACATATATTTTTAAAATTGACATGGCATTATAAGGTGATGGTTTTGGGGGAAAAATAAGTAGCTCAAATTGTGCTTTACAGTGCATTTTGATGATGTTTACTGTGGGGCTAAATTCTATGAAACATTTCTGTTGTCTCCTGATTATTGGATTCAAAACATAGTCTCTGGAAATTTCCAAATATGTATTGAATAAATCCCAAAACCTGTTTTCTCTATATCGATACCTTTTAGATATGAAGAGGAAAGAAGTAAGCATTTCAGTGGATTCTGCGTGCCTATTACTCTAATCATTCATACTATGTATTCTCATTTCATTCCTGAAAAACCATAAGAAGGAAAAAGGGGTTAAGATGCATTGGAAAATTATTATTTGCTAGGATTCATAGAGAAATTATTCTATTTAATTATTTTAATAATCCTAAGGGGTGTGAATAATCCACATTTATTCGATATGCAACTGAATCTCAGAAGCTTAGTGACTTGTGCCAGGACCCACAGATTGAAGTGAAAGATATAGGAATCAAACTTAGGCCTTCTGATACAAAGTCTCAGGCTTCTACCTTTATATGGCAGCTGCCAGGCAGGCAAGAGTTACTCCAGAAAAAGTGGATGCTTGGAACACATTTTGAAACTCCTTTCATTCATCCAGCTGATCTCTTCTGATACTCTTCCGCAGCCATAGGCCATAATCAATGAAGTGCTATGTTGAGGTATGAGGTATAGGGAAAAAACTTGGAAGAAAATCTAATATTGTGGCTGGGACAAGTACAAACAAAGCAAATTTGTTGAAAATTTTCCAGGGTCTTTAGATGGGTGAGTTCCACAGCAGGAGGAGAATATGAGGTAGTTGTCAGATTATCTTCCTATTATGAAATTATGGCTCTAGTGGATAGAGAAAACCGCATGTTCCAGAACAGGATGGAAAGTCATGCAGTATCTCTGGGGCATCTACCATGTGTTCATAATAAGAAAGGGGAATGGCATCAGCATTAATAAAAGTAATTCTAGCTGCACAAACAGAAACTTCTAAATTGTTAGTGGCTTAAAACAATATAAGTTTAATTTTCACGAATGTCACTGTCTGATGCATTGTGCCTAGTCAGTAGACACTCAGGGACCCTAGTGTCTTCATGATCCTACTCTCTTGTAGATACTAGGAGCCCTCTCTATTCAGCCAGAAGATAAGGAAAGATTTCACAGCAGAAGCAAACTTGCTTTTTAAACATTTTGGCCAGAAGTGACAAGCCTTAATTCAAGTCATATCTTATTGGCTAGAACTATTCATATAGCCCCAATTTAGATATACAGAGTGCCAGGAAACATAGCCCGTGTTTAAGGAGCCACTTCCCCACAGTAACTACACCATGGAAGGGCAGCAAGCATTGTTGGGTGTCGTGTTGTCTTATAGTGTCTGTTTAGTATCTTCTGGGGAATATTCATGTGCATGGAACAACTAGAGAAAACTAAAGTGTCTATTGCTGGCCAGGCATGGTGGCTCACTCCTCTAATCCCAGCACTTTGGGAGGCCGAGGCGGGGAGATCACGGGTCAGGAGTTCGAGACCAGCCTGGCCAACAGAGTGAAACCCCATCTCTACTAAAAATACAAAAAAAAAATTAGCCAGGTATGGTGGCTCACACCTGTAATCCCAGCTACTCAGGAGGCTGAGGCAGGAGAATCGCTCGAACCCAGGAGCCAGAGGTTGCAGTGAGCTGAGATCATGCCATTGCACTCCAGGCTGGGTGACAGAGCAAGAGTCCATCTCAGAAAAAGAAAAAAAAAATAAGAAGAGTCTACTGCCAAAACTAAGGAGTGAAGTTGAGGAAGAAGAACAGGTCAAACAACAAAATCATGAGGTATAGACAGTGACTTTCACTGGAGGAATTCAGGGTGTTGTTTGAGAGACTGAGGAAATTTGAACTTTGTCTTGGGTGAAGAAAAGCACTAAAATGACTGGATAATACAGGATTGAGGAAGAAACTGACATTTATGAAGCACTTATGATGGTCAGGAAACCTGTCAAACACTTTGCACGTGGCTTCTCATTTAACTTGGCAAGGTTGACATCATCAAGTCTTTAATGTGAAAAATAACTAAAATGAAGAGAGACTTAAAAGCTCACTCCACATGGATGGTGAATAAATGGTGAAACTATATCTCAAACTCAATTATGTACAAATACAATCTTGTGTACCATGAACAAACAAGGTTAAATTGAACTCTCTCAAAAGGCTCTGTTCCAGACAAAATTGGACATGATTAACATTTTACCCTGAGCTCTCTGAAATGACCTCATGTGGGGAGAAACGTCTAATCACACTTGATAGTTCTAAAAATCATAATTAATTATAATTCATTGAAATTATAGGAAGGCGGCAGTCTGCTTACTATTATTATTTTTTTTGCTTATTATTAATAAGAAAACTTTTTAACAATTATTCTTCTCTGAAATGAAAGTTTCTGGCTCCTAAAGTGAGATCTCTTTCAAAGATGATTTTTGGAATGGTTGAGTAACCATCTCTAAAAATACTAAAAAGCAAATGCCAAATTGAATAAGTAATATAAACCATTTGAATATGTGAACTATTATTAATTATAGCTACGTGGTTGTTATAAAATTATTTTTAAAGAGTCTTGTGTGTTTTTCTAAGTATTTGTGAAAATTTAACTCGTTATTAGCAGTAGTAATTTTTAGTAAAGGAAACATGGAAGGAGAAAAGGAAAGTTGGGTAGAACAAAAAGCAGCTTGCAATTTTGACTTATGAAAGGGAGATAAACACATCACAATTTGCACCTTAATTTTTGTCTGATCAAATTTAGAACAAGAATATTGAAGTTATTATACATCAGACAGATTAGAGATATGTTCTAAATTTTACATATGTATAGTTTCTGTTAAGTGGTACACTGGGAGAGATTTTTCTGAGCAAAGCAATGTTTAGCATTCCCTCCGACTGCAGAGGGATTTAGGAAATCCCATCTGAAATATGGAGATTTCTCTTTGCTTAAATTGAGCTAATATGTAACTAAAGTTTATGCAAAAGTTTTCCCTCCCTTGAATCATACAGAGTCTCTTTGCCTCTAGATAGGTTTGACAAATGTAGTAAATAAAAATATAGACTGGTCCACTTACATTTGAAATCCATGTTTGATATATCCTTATACTAAACAATTATTGCTTATTGATCTGACATTCAAATTTGACTCTTCTTTATATTTAATCTGGCAACCCTATTATCAAGCAGTGTTTTGTAGTGGAGCAGGCATCAGGAGTTATTACTAGTTGACTTGAAAATATAAAAATGTGAAATTTCTGTGAAATACAGATGCTTTCTTTCTCAGACTTGTTCTAGGTGTTAGAAATAAAGAAACAAATTTAAAACTGTAAAACTGTTCTTTCCTTATGGATTTCAGGGTCTGGTAGTAGTAGACAAAGGTGTAAACTGAAATATATAAACAAAAACAATATTATAGGTACTGTGAGAGAGATATGAATGGTGTAGGGTGGAGGTAACCAAGGAGGATGAGTGTGGGCTTTGACCTGGCAGGAGTTGAGGAGGTTTAAGGAAACGTTTTATAACAGAGACAAAGTTTAATTTGTATCTGAAAAGACAAATTGGTCTTGAGCAGAAATACAAGCTCGACTTTAATAATTATTGAATATAATTTTTTAAATTAAAACCTACATTATGCCACCAGTCTACAAAGTGTGGCAATAAATAAAAAGCTTAATATTGCAAATCAGTGCCCTTTCACTTATAATAATATAAAATTTGTGCTTTTAAACCTGTATTATTTCTATAGCAAATGTAAGGAATTAATTAAATGCTTAGGACTCCAAGCAGAATTCAGATAGATAGTATCTTTAGGACAAAAAGCCAAACCCTTGCTGAGTGAGTCAATAATATATTAATTAACATTTTGAACCAGCATGCTGCTATTTATTGGTCTTCTCATAAAGTATTTCATTTAAATTTATTGAGATGTATTATCCTTGTAGCCTGTAACAAGCTATTAAAAACAGTGCCAATGAACAAAATAATTATCCAAAAGCATGGCCACCAGCTGAGCCAGAGTCTTGATCGGTTAATTGTCTGGAGAACAGTGGCTATGACAAGATGCCTTTATTTAAACTTCTTACAACCCTATGCAGAAGCTCCAAGAAAATTCATTTGCATATTATCAGCCTTGTGTTGGTGACTGTGTGGTGAATTTAAAAGAAAGATGAAGTAGTAATAGTGGCAGCTAATCCAGAGATTTACAAAAAGACTTGAATAAAAAAAGGTGGACAAGGAAAAACCAACTGTTACGAAGAACCTACTATGTTCTGGGTTCTTTACGTATATCATCTTATGTAACACAGATAGATGCAGCACTATAGGTCAATATAATTATACATCTTTTTTATGTAATAGTGGATGTAATAGGTCCTGGGATGTTAAGCAGCTGGAAAGGGAATATATAGCTCAAAAGTAGTAGAGTTGAGATGTTAACCAGAATTATTTAGCACCAAAGTCGAAACATTTGCACTCTACTAAGCTATATGTAGGTTCATGTAAGTTCAGTGTTAGTGGTAATAATTATTATCATATATTGATTTGAATTATTAAAAAATGACACAGACATTCCCACAAAGTAGCAAGGTGGAGTGTTTTGTTCCTAAAACTTTCAAAGCAAAGCATTGTCAGCTGTAGATCAAAGAACCTAATTTTATATTGAGAGCAAGTTTGGGCAAAAAGCCATTCCCATTTTTTCTAATTCTATTCTTCATCCTATTGTGTATGACCTAGTCTTTGGCCACCTGAAATTACTTTCCTGATATTTAAAAATACCAAACCCTTTCAAGAGTGTGTGTCTTTTCCATAGTTTCTTCTTCTTAGAATGCCTTTTTGCTTTATGGGATACTTTTTCTTCAGGGCCCAATCACTCAGTTTTTGACTTCTCTTAACAACTCGGCATCCAGGTAGATTCAGTGGTCCTCTTTTTTTTTTTTTTAATTTTAATTCACATTGTTTTGAATATATTTCTTTATAGTTCTACTATAATTTATTAGAGATATTATATGTGTTTTTACATCTAGATTATAAGCACCCAGTTCCTTGGGGATCAATAGGAGGTTATTAACAATCCTTAGAGACAAGATGAAAGTGTTCATGGTCAAATTTGAGAAATTAAAGGTTTTTCCAGGATTGCTTCATAGATTCCAAGGATGTAACATCCCAATCCAGAGAGCCAGTGTCATTACATACTTATCTGGAATATATCCCCTATGTATGTCTAGTCAGATTCCTTAAACGTGACTTCTTTATGTCTAGCTCATGAGCTTTGTTTACTCCTATCGAAAACTTTACTTTGCTCTTTTACTACTCTAGAATACTCTACACAGAGATGACAAATAGGCTTTATAGAATATTAAAATGGTTGATGATAGCCACCTGACTGTTACATTAAAAATCACTTTGTATGTGCTAAAGATCACCATGTTCTATCAAAAAGCATCTACATAAACAAAAAACAGTTGTTTGCATATTTGCTCCACATTAGTGATCTCCATGCTGTGTCTTGCATTTTCCTTATCCAACGTTCCCTCCACACTATGTTCTCTTGATTAAGAAAAAGACCCAAATCCAAAGGCACAATCCTGATAAGATAAGTCAGCAACAACCAGGAGGCGACCACAGGGTGGGGTAGAACAATTGTTCTGAGAAACAGCTAACCACAAATAACCTGTTTGTACAACATCTTATTCCCAAATACCTCATTCCAAGTGTAGCCCAGGCAGCATGACCAATTTGCATGTAGCCTCTCCAGGACAACCCTATAAAACTTCCACTTCAGCCCGTGTCTCTGGACAAACAGCCTTCTCTCTGCTGTACTGCCCATTGCCCTCTTTCAATGAATATTTATACTTTCTCTAATCCCTGCCTTTCTTTACTCGTCACTGTCTTGGTAAATTCTTTTACCTCCTACAACATCAGACCCAGCCAGCTGCACCCACATTTTGGTGGCCTGTACAAGAAACCTCTTCTCTACTCTCCCCCTTTCCTCTCCTCCAACTCCAACATCTCTGTGATGACGTCCAAGCCCAGAGACAACCAGTGGTCCCTGGCAGGGCCTACTCTCCGGAGAACCAGAAGGTCCCGGTGGAAAGAGATCTAACTGCCACCACCACATCAGCTGATGTAGTTTACTTTCCTTCCAGTCTTCTGGCAGACAGTCTCTAGTATCCCTCTGGCAGCTGATGGCAATTTGCCAGGGCCACTGCCTGGTGCAGCTTAAAGGCCAAAGGGTGAACAGGTTTGGCTGCCTTGCCCAGAAGGGAAGAAGACGCTCTCCTCCTATCCTTTCTGGTCAAAAGTCCCCAATCCCTATGTGTGGCATACTTGGCAGAAGCAGCTAGACCAGTGCAAACCCACACATGCTTTGGAGAACTCAGGCTCCCTCTTTCTCACTCTAAAAATTTCCTGTGAAGGCAGGCAGGCAGGCTTCCTGCTCCTGGCAGTATCACCTGATTTCTGTTTGTTTGTTTGCTTGTTTGTTTGTTTTTGAGATGGAGTCTCGGTCTGTCACCCAGGTTAGAGTGCGATGGCTCAATCTTGGCTCACTGCAACATCTGCCTCCTGGGTTCAAGCGATACTCCTGCCTCTGCTTCCCAAATAGCTGGGGCTACAGGCCTGTGCCACCATGCCCAGCTAATATTTGTACTTTTAGCAAAGACCAGGTTTTCACCATGTTGGTCAGACTGGTCTCAAACTCCTGACCTCTGGAGATTGGCCCACCTCAGCCTCCCAAAGTGCTGGGATTACAGGTGTGCGCAACGGGGCCCAGCAGATTGCCTGATGTTTTAAGCCAGATGATCCCTAACAGCACCAAGATGGTGAGTCTTCCCTCAACCTTTTCCCCTTGTACCTGGATTGAGCAACCAGTGTAATTCGTACCCAGGCTGCATGGGGTTGATCACCCAGTGTTCATCCAGCAGTAAGGCCCTAATGCCAGTAGGGGGATGCCCCTTTAGAAAGTGGATCTCAGAGTCCCTCAGAGGACGTAAGTGAAATCCCCTTTCCTTGCTGGGATACCCCAAGAGAAACAAGGTTCGTGTTCCCAGCAGATGTTCTTCCTTAGTCCCACCATGGGACAAAGCCCTTCCATTCCCTCAGACTTGTCCCTCAGCAGCATTCTAAAACATTGGGATAAATTTGACTTTCAGGCTCTCAAAAAGAAATTTCTAATTTTCTTGTGGAATACAGCACGGCCACTTTATAAACTTTCGGATCATCAATCCTGGCCTCCTGGTGGGCCCTTTGCCCACAACACTCTTCTGCAGTGTGACCCCTCCTGTTGCGACTTCTAAATGGTCTGAAGTTCCTTATGTCCAGGAATTCATGACTCTCTCTTGGAATCCTAATCTCTGTCAAACCCATCGAATGTGCTTGGCCAAATTCTTTGGCCCCACTGACTCTTTTGACATTTTAGAATACCCTTCTTTTATTTCTTTTACTCTCCTGTTCTCCTCACCTTGCTGGATTGATTGAGGCCACATCTTCTTCCCCTGACAGACCTCCTTCACTTTCAATTATGCCTACTCCATCTGCTCCATCTCCCTCACCTTCCCCCTGATATCCCAACCTTGAATGTTATTTTCCAGTGCTTCCTCCTTATCAGGAACCCTTCTCCCCTTCATGCCTGTAATCCCATTTCAGCCTCAGAAAATGTTTTCCACTCCAGGAGGTGGCAAATGGGGATTTAGGAACCATCAGAGTCCATATTCCTTTCCTAATGTCTGACCTTTCCAAGTAGAGACTAAGCTCAGCTCTTTCAGTCAGGACCCTTCTCACTTTATGAACAAATTTGAAGGAATTACCATTTCCTTCCACCTCACTTGATGGGACATTTATATTATTTTCACCACTTTTTGCATTCATGTGGTAAAATCCTGCATTTTGTCCACAGATTTTTTTTTTTTCTTGAGATTGGGATCTCACTGTGTTGTCCAGGCTGGAGTGCAATAGTGCAAACTCAGCTCACTGCAACCTCCGCCTCCAAGGCTCAATCAAGCTAACCTCCCACCTCAGCTTCCTGAGTAGCTGGGACTACAGGCATGCACCACTACACCTGGCAAATTTTGGTATTTTTTGTAGAGACAGGGTTTTGCCAGGCTGGTCTCAAACTCCTGCATTCAAGTGATCCACCTGCCTCAGCCTCCCAATGTATTGGGATTACAGGCATGCATCACTATGACCAGGCTACAGGTATTTTATTATTCTTTCTTTTCAGCCCTTCCATCTTTAACTTACTTGTCAAAATCATGTCTTCTAGAATTCAGCAGTTTCACCTTCAAGTGATGCTGCAAGTGGGACATCAGTCTCTCCTCATGATGCCTCCTACCTTTATGAATTTCCCCTGGATTCAGCTGGACACGAATTTCACCTTGACTTGCTCCCCCTCTCTAATGAGCTCTTTCCTCCAGCAAGATTCAAAATCCTAAGTCCCACAGCCGGGGACAATGACCCACAGGGTATCCTGACAGACCAACCACCATAGGTAGGGCCAGCACTATGCCCATGGTCATCAGAAAGTTCTTGGAAAATGAGACCTCTGCCTCAATGCCAAAGATTTGTCATTGGTTTTTCTGGACCAAATTTTGTTTTTCTTTTCTTTATCCCAGTATACTTAATCTGTACCCACAAACTAGCAAAATCTCACAGATAGTTTTGTGTCTGTCTGCTACATCTTTATCTCCCAATTGACATGTGTTCCTTGGGGGCAAAGTATAAATCTGAGTGAACTTCTTATTGTCTATCTCCATGACATGCTGTTGCTCACCGAGTAGAAAATAGAAATAGAGTGTTTTTGTTTTGATTCTAAGATTATGATTCCTTCTTGTACGATGCTTCCCTTGCTCTATTCTTCTAAAGGACTATTGCAAATCAAATCAATTACATTTTCAAACATTTTCAGGTAAAGTGAATTACTAAAGATGTATGGATAAGAATAACTCAAGATTAATAGGACCCAATAAATAATTTGTGAGAATATACTATGGGTTTGCTTATGAGTTGTAAAAATAAGAGTGGCTCAAACAGACAGACAAATAACCTCACTTATTTCTCTTTCACAATGTAAAATATTTTGTGTATGCAGTACAAAATGATACAGCAGCTCTACTCTAGAATGAAATGACAGTTCCTAGCTTATTATTTCCACCATGGGATTGCCTCATGGGCTAAAGTGATAGCTGGGTCAGTAGCCATCACATTCAGTGTATAAGTCTGTTCTCGCATTGCTATAAATAACTACCTGATACTGTGTAATTTATAAAGAAAATATGTTTAATTGGCTCACAGTCCCACAGGCTGTACAGGAAGTATGGCTGGGGAGGCCTCAGGAAACTTACATTCATGGCAGAAAATAAAGGGGAAGCAGTCACAATTTCCATGGCCAGAGCAGGAGGAAGTGAGAGGGGGAAGATGCTACACGTTTTTAAACAACCAGATCTCACAATAACTCACTCACTGTCATGTGAAGAGGACCAAAGGGAAAATCTACCCTATGTTTTAATCACTTCACACCAGGCCCCATCTCCAACACTGGGGATTACAATTTGACATAAGATTTGGGTGTGGGACACATACCCAAACCATATCATTCATATTCCAGATAACAGGATAGGGAAGTTGTGAAGAATAAAATATACACAGAGATGCCTTTTAAAAATTTCCTGAAATCTACAAAAGGACAATTGGGCTAACCTACTGGACAGAGCTCAATCACGTGGTCTTACTTCACAATGTGGGGTGGGAAATGTAGTTTTAGTCTGGCTAGCCAATAGCCCTCCCAAAAATTAGTTTTCTATTCCTGTGGAAGAAAGTGAGAATAGTTACTTTAGGACAGTTAGGAGACTCTGCCATAGTGACTGTCCTTTGTTTTTGATTTTGGAAGTTTATGGGGATGAATAACCCATGGAGTTGGTCTTGAAGAAGATTTTAGTCTCCTGGGCAAACTTCAGTCACTAGACATCTATTTATGGGCAAGGCTAGAGTACAGGTATATTAGTCCTTTCTCACACTGCTATGAAGAAATACCTGAGACTGGGTAATTTATAAAGAAAAGATGCTTATTTGGCTCATAGTTCAACAGACTCTACAAGCAACATGGCTGGGGAGGCCCCAGGAAAAATAAAATCATGATGAAAGGTGAAGAGGAAGCAGGCATGTCTTTACGTGCCAGAACAGGAAAAAAAGAGAGAGGGAGAAGGTGCCACATACTTTTAAACAGTCAGATCTCATAAGAACTCTATAATTAGACGGCATTAGGGAGAGGATGCTAAGCCATTAGAAACCATCCCCATGATCCAATCACTTCCCACCAGGCTCCACCTCCAACATTGAGGATTACAATTCAACATGAGATTTGGGTGAGGACACAGATCCAGACCATATCAACTGGGATTAATAAATTCTCATCTATTCGAATAATGAAACAATATAGAATGAGAAAAGTGAGCAAACACATAATTGTGATATTGTATAAGCTGGATGATAACAGAACTCTGTATAAAGTATAGTAGCAAATTCAGTGATCATCTTTGGTGGAGAGGCAAACGAGAGATTGATTTAATACAAGTGGGCAGAAAGAATTCAGCTACTCTACAAAACAGAGTATAAGAAGGACTTAGAGGTTCAAAAGAGGAAAATATCATGTAAAAACGGTAGAAAGAGAAAAAGTTCCTTGTAGCAGATAAACTTTTAGATTGACATGGAACATGGGAAAGAATCTAAAGCCAGATATGAAATTGACACTAAAATTAAGGTAAATTTATGAGTAGGGCAACAGGGGTGATCAAGCCAACAGGAAATATTCTTAGGAACGTACTTATCAACCTCATCTGATTTCAAGCAATGTATCTGTCAGTAAGAACACTTTTGGTTGCCAGCAACAACACTTTTGGTTGCCAGCAACAGAAATTCAACCGGAGCTGGTTTAGGCATAAATAACCTCATATGAACAAACCTATTTCTTAACCTATTTCTTAATTCACTCTAGATTTTTCTTTTTAAAATGGAGTCTCACTCTGTTACCCAGGCTGGAGTGCAGTGGCATGCTCTAGGCTCATTGTAAACTCCACCTCCCCGGTTCAAGTGATCCTTCTGCCTCAGCTGCCCAAGTAGCTGGGACTACAGGTGCGTGCTAACACGCCTGGCTAATTTTTGCATTTTTAGTAGAGACGGGGTTTCACCATATTGACCCGGCTGATCTCTAACTCCTGACCTAGTGATCCACCCACTTCGGCCTCCCAAAGTGCTGGGATTACAGACATAAGCCACTGCACCTGGCCCACTCTAGAAATACTTATTGAGCATTTACTCCATACAGAGCACAGTGCCAGGATTTAGTGTCATGGCAGTGACTAACATAAATATACTGGCATACTTCAGAGATATTGCAGATTCTGTTTCAGACCACTGAAGAAAACGTGTCAATAGTGAATCATACTTTTTTGTTGTTTTTCAATGCATATAAAAGTTATGTTTCCACTGTGCTGTAGTCTATGATATTTACAATAGCACTGTGTCTAAAAAGGCAATATACATATCTTAATTTAAAATACTTTATTGCTAATAAATTCTAATAATTACCTAAACCTTCAGTAAGTCCATAATCTTTTTGCTGGTGAAGAGACTTGCCTAGATGTTGACTGCAAATAAACAGGGTGGTGGTTACTGAAGTTGCGTGGCTGTGGCAATTCCTTAAAATAAAACAACAATGAAGTTTGCTGCATCGATTGACTCTTCCTTCCACAAAAGATTTTCCTGTAGCATAAGATGCTATTTGATATTATTTTACCATGGGAAAAAAAATACTGTAGAGTTGTCTGAGCTATGTGAGGCATGCAAAATTTATTAGGCCCAGAAACATGAGTATGGGCTTCACTCATGCCTCCACACCCATGTCAGGGGACAATTGTTTAAAACCATCTTGTTCCTGACTAGCTGCCTCATCCATTATCTTTATGTTTCTGAACTTTATGATACAAAGAATGATGTTTAGCCAATCAATAGCTTATGTTATTCTAATTCAAATTCCTGGTAAACAATTTAGAAACTGCCTCTTCTTTGTTTCTGTAAAATCTTATGTGTAACTTTGCTAATCCGAGTGTATATTCCATTTTGATCAGTTTCAATCTATTCTCTCAGTTGGTTACCCTCAACTTTTGCACTTCAGTAAGCTCTCCTTGAACTAGATCCTGATCTTTTTGGTTATTTTAGGCTGACAATCCACAGTAGAACTTCTTGCAAAATTTGAGATGATTCTCTCAAAACCTGTTGCTGCTTTATCAACTGAGTTTATGTAATATTTCAAATTCATTGCTGTCATTTCAACAATGTTCACAGCATCTTCACTAGAACTAGATTTGATCTCAAGAAAAAATGTTCTCTCCTTATCCATTAGAAGCAACTTCTTCCTTAGTTAAGTTTTATCATGAGATTGCAACAATTCAGACACATCTTCAGGCTCCCCTTATAATTCTAGTTCTCCTGCTATTTCGACTATATCTGCAGTTACTTCCTCCACTAAAGTCTTAAACCAAATGCCATCCATGAGGGTTAGAAAAAACTTCTTCAACACTCCTGTTATTGTTGATATTTTGACCTTTTCCCATGAGTCACAAATGTTTCTAATGGCATCTAGTGTTTAAATCCTTTTAAGAAGGTTTTCAGTTTACGTTGCCCAAATCCATCAGAGGAATTATTCTCTATTTTTTTTGAGACGGAGTCTTGCTCTTTCACCCAGGCTGGAGTGCAGTGGCGCGATCTCGGCTCACTGCAGGCTCCACCCCCCGGGGTTCATGCCATTCTCCTGCCTCAGCCTCCCGTGTGGCTGGGACTACAGGTGCCCGCCACCTCGCCCGGCTAATTTTTTGTATTTTTAGTAGAGACGGGGTTTCACCGTGTTAGCCAGGATGGTCTCGATCTCCTGACCTCGTGATCTGCCCGCCTCGGCCTCCCAAAGTGCTGGGATTACAGGTGTGAGCCACCGTGCCTGGCCAAGACTTCAAAGTAGAAATTACTTTTTAATTCATGGGCTGCTGAATGATCATTGTGTTAGCAGTCATGAAAAAAACACATTACTCTCTGTATCCATTGTCATTAGAGCACTTGAATGACCAAGTGTGTTGCCAATGAGCAGCAACATTTTGAAAGTTTTTTTTTTTTTTTTTTTTTTTTTCTGAGCAGTAGGCCTCAACAGTGGACTTCAAATATTCAGTAAACCATGCTGTAAACAGATGTACTATCATACAGTCTTTGTTTTTCCATTTTTAAAGCACAGGAATAGTAGATCTGGCATAATTTTTAAAGGCCCTTGGATTTCTGGAATGGTAAATAAGCATTGGCTTCAACTTAAAGTCACCAGCTATATTAGCTCCTAACAAGACAGGCAACCTGTCCTTTGAAGATTTAAAGCCATGCGTTGACTTTTCTTCTCTAGGTGTGAAGGTCCTAGATGGCATCTTCTTCCAGTAGAAGGCTTTTCTGTCTACATTGCAAATCTTCTGTTTATTATAGTCACCTTAATCAATTATCTTAACTATATCTTCTGAATAACTTGCTTCAGTTTGTACATCAACACTTGCTGCTTCACCTTGCACTTTTATGCTATGGTGATGGCTTCTTTACTTAAACATGAAGCCACCTCTGCTAGCTTGAAACTTTTCTTTGGCAGCTTCCTCACCTCTCCCAGCCTTCAAAGAACTGAAGGGACGTTAGGGCTTTGTTTTGGTTTAGGCTTTGGATGAAGAGAATGTTGTGGCTGGTTTGACTTCTATCCAGACCACTAAAACTTTCTTCAGGTAAGCAATAAGGCTGTTTCACTTTTTTATCATTTGTGTGTTCACTGGAGTAGCACTTCTAATTTCCTTCAATAACGTTTTCTTTGCATTCACAATTTGGGTAACTTTTTGGTGCAGGAGACCTAACTTTTGTTCTGTCTCAGCTTCAACATGCCTTCCTTGCTAAGCTTAATCATTTTTGGCTTTTCATTTAAAGTGAAAGACATGTTTACATCTTTTCACTTTAAAACTCAGAAACCATTGTAGAGTTATTAATTGGTCTAATTTCCATATCATTGTGTCTCAAGGAATAGGGAGGTCTGAGGAGAGGGAGAGAGACAGGATAAAGGCCAGTTGGTGGAGAAGTCAGAACACACATTTATCAATTAAGTTTGCTGTCTTCTATGGGTACGGTTTGTGGCAAACTAAAACAGTTATAATAGTAACATCAAAGATCACAGATCACCATGACAGATGCAGAACCCATAGACATGGAGGGTTGCCTGTATTCTTAAATTATCTTGTGAGTTTAAGTTTTGCTGCCTTCTAGTGACTTAATAAAAAGCCATCATTTTCCTGTCTCAAGGCTGTTTACTGCATTCTCTGGTTTGGTGTATAGAAGCTAGAATGTAAGTTCAAGTTAGTCTGATTGAAAAGTACATCATCTTAATGATCACAATTTTGATGTTTAAAAACCATGCAACCAATGGACTGAGAAGAACCTCCAAGCTCTCTATAGATAAGAATGTTCAAAGGAGATTTATTTCAATCATTATTACATTTCCTAATATTGCTTGCTTGTTGCTTTCTCTGACAATTTGCCTCTGGTAAAGATGAAGCCACAACATGTCCAAGAAGGATAAAGCCTAAGTATAGCACTGCGTTTATTCATCTAGCAAATTCTGAGCTCCTGTGCCTGGCTATTTGCTAGGTTCTGGAAATACAGAGATAAAAACAAGTTTAGTGCCTGTACTAAAAAAATAACATTCTGATGGAGAACAGAGAATTCAATAGAACACCAATACTTTGTATTTACTGCCATGATGAACGTATGAGGGACATGCAGAGGAGAACACCAAAATCTGCCTGGGAGTGGGCCCTTTGCTGTGAGGAGGGGCCAGAGACCACCCTGCGAGAGGAGGTCTTAGGGAGAATCTTTCAGAGATGGTACCAGCAAAACCATGGTTCTTGCTGTAAATAGTTTGTGACCCAAAACATTAGATTATATTACAGTTATCTTTAAAAGCACACTTGCTTAAATGTAGTTTGGGGAAGAAAATTGCCTAGCTCTGGCCCTAAACTCAGGATGCTCTGAGGCAGTGAATCATCGCCAATAGCACAAGGTACTGAGCCACATTTCCATTTATTTGCTTGACATTTTTCTTCCAAAGGGAGGAACAAGCTAGTTTTTTCTCATCTTCTTGAAAATATGAAATGCACCAGCCAATTATCTTCCTCAGCCCTTCATCTACACAAAGGACAAGACTATCCCACAAATTCCCCCAGAGGAATGCCAGTATGTACTCTGTATTTCATCTACTTTTTGTTTAATGCCCTCATTGAAGGGGAAAGAAATGTTCAATTGTCATGGAAACACATTAAATTCAAGTCCAATTTATTCCTACACAAACTATAAAGATAGTGTTCACCATCTTTAGAATTGTTTCCTTCTCTTCTTTTTTTTAATTCTACTTTTGATTTTTATTTTATCTTTCTTCAAAAAAAATCATCCATCCAGTGAGCTTTCTACAGTGTTTAGATGGTGTAAACTAGGACCATAGAGCAAAAAAATGCTTTATAAAAATAGATGTGCATATTCATTGTGCCAGAATCTTCACCTTTACTTTTTTATTGTATGCTCACAAATATACTCTGAGGAGAATTTTATTTCTATTTTGGAGATGATAAAATTGAAAATCATAAAGGTGAAGTAACTTACCAACATCACATGCCAGTATGACACAGACCATGGGGCTCAGGCCTGTAAATTGATACCCACATTCAGCTTCACTTTCTTGCTTTTTACTGGAATCTAAAAATATTCAGCAGTCGATTAACTGGATAAACCCTAGCAATTTTCTTCTCTCTTTCCTAACTTCAAAATACAAACTTATAAACATTACATTTTATAATTTGCAAAGCATGTTCACAGCCATTGCTTCATTAAAAGTGCCTTACAAGCTTACGAGGTAAATTCCATTATGAAACTCATTTTTATAGATGAAGAAACAAAATTTCAGGTGGAAATAAATTATTTTCCAAAAATGTTCAATTCTGTAAGTGACAGAGCCAGTACTTGAGTGGAAATTAACACTATGATCTTGATGTTTATCTGCTTCGTTGTGGTGTCTCACTGTAGAGACAGATTCTATTTTGTTCAGTAGGGCTGAGGAGCTAAGCTTTTGTTAAATCAGACTTTCAGTTATGATAGAAAATAATTGGAAGGCTTGGCTAGCAGCAAGAATGAGTAAAACTTAAGTGGTCCCTCTCCTCTCCATCCTAAGCGTGTGTACACACACTCATACATGAATACACATGCACTCATACACACACATTATAAGTGTTTTGAATGCTTTCTGAGAAACAGATTAGAAATGGAAGCATGACCAAGGTATTTCAGAGTACCGAGATGTTCATCTCAGCAACTGACTATAGGTTTTCTCCATTTGTTAAATATTCATGTTTTAGAAGATTAAAGTTCTTACAGGGCTTTATTTTTTATGTTGAACAATATTTCCAAAATCCCAAATAACTCCATAATTTTCAAATAAACTTATACTTGGGTAATAGAAATAATCAATCACTAATTCATCTACTTTAGGATTATAAAGTTTATATAAGGATTGCCTTTAATAGTGTAATTAAATATCCATCAGTTAATACTATCAAGCTGAATTTTTTTATCTTCAGAACTTTGTAGATACATGGTGGAAAAAAACGCACTTTGGAAGCAGAGGAAAAAAATTATCTACATTTGCAATGATTGTAAGTGAGGTTAATAATATATTGTACTTGAATGAATGCCACCCATTTTTATAAGAGATGCCCAAACATTTAAATTTCACTTTCTCAAACATTTATTGAGCATCGTATCAGTAGTGGTGTACTACAGTATAATTATAAAAATAATTGCTTAATAAGACATTCACTCCCTTCCCCTTCAAGCATCATACAATATAACAGGACATAAAATGGCTCACAAATACATGACATAACATTATAGATGCTTTTCTGATGAATGACTAATATATACCTTTTAATATTTACATCCAGCTTAGAAATGCTTATGGACGAAATGTTGAAGAGTAGTAGAATAAAGTGAGATTTCATAGTCAAATAGGTGTAGGTTCTAATAGTAAGTCAGTAACTGAGTCACCTTCCCAAGACTCAATTTTCCTTCTATTAAGCGAAATACAAATAAGCTTGGAAGTTTGGGTCATGGATTTGGAATGTTCTATGAAATCAACTCTAGAACCTAGTGGACCTCACACTGTAGCCATCATCATTATTACCACTCCTAACTCACTGTTGCTTTTGATGCTGTTGTTTTATTGTTGCTGTTCATTTTATTTCTTATTGTTATTGTTTGACCTGACCAAGGATACATTTGCAGAAAGTGCCAAAATCAACACTTTTCAGTGTCATGAAGTTTAGGCTTGGTGCTCTATGTTGTTTTTTCCTAACTTATTACTGAAACGAAGCCATCACATCAATGGTGGAAGATGGACATTATTTTCATTTTGATATACCTATTTATTAAATATTTTTGACTATGTGCTAGATGTTGCATATTCTATAGTGAGTATAAAATGTACAGTCCCTGGTTTTAAAAGTTTATAAACAAGTTGAAGAGAGTATGATTAATCAAATAATTCCACAAACAAATGCTGAATTGCAAATGTGGTAATCATTACCAAGGAGTTGTATGTGGTAGATGAAAACTTATAGAAGGTGTTTTTAGTCGGGAATTATGCAAAGAAGCGAGAGACTGGCATTCCAGGGCAAAGCAAATTTATATTCAAAGGCCCTCTAGAGGGAGCTTAACAAGTATGAGTGACAGAAATAAATTAATGTGACTATAGCAAAGGAGTAACAGGAGAGAATAGAAGGAGATGAGGCTGGAGAATTCGGTACAGGCCTTACCACAGAGACCTTGAAGGAAAAGTTATCATATTTTCTTGATTCTAAGAGTAATGGGATGTCACACCAGGTTTTTATACAAGGTGTGACATGATTGATTTGTATTTAGGAAAGATCACTCTGGCATCATTCTAGAAAAACGAGTTGAGGTGTGAGGTAGGTTGGAGGAAGTAGAAATAGTAGTTAAGACATCATTCACTCAAACTGGTAGAGCTGAATTATTTAGAATAGCAAAATTGTTCTGTACAGTCAGAAGGGCAAACTCAGGAAGATGGGGCCAAAATTGCCAATTTAAAGAGAATATAAATTGGACCTCATGCTACCCAATACAAGCATAAGCCAGCACATGGCTCCGCTACCAAGCTGCTCCCTGAAAATACAGATGTTCTAAAATGTCAGGCCAAGGTTTTAGGCCTTTAACACATGATGGCTTATCCTAGGTTTTAACTTTTATTAATTTTTCAATAACTAGATGTAAGTGGAGCACCAGAGACTATCCAAACAGTAAAATTCATCATGGCATAACTGTCATGGATCATTATCCAAATCTCACCAGCAATGCAGCTCTATGCAACTGGCTTCTTCAAGCAAATTGTTGAGTCTGGATTTATGTCTCAGTTAAAATGCATCTAGTCCCTTAAAGGAAAATAATATACTATAATTTGTTAAGTTTGGACAGAGAACTTGATAAAAGTTGATCCAGGTAAACATGAATGCAAATATATGATTATCTATAAATACCACACTTAATAGTTAGCTCATTCACACATCAGCATAGGAATGAGTTTGTTAAGATTGACTTTAGCTATTCATAAAACTATCGCATGAAATATTATGGGATTGGGCCTATACATTTTTCATTTCTCAATATTCTTCTGTTAGAAAAACAGTCATCTTCTACATCCAACCTTACAGTGCACGATTATTTATTCTCTTGGTCGATAATTATTAAAGACCTGCTATCAGACAGCCATTAGGAAAAACTCCAAAGAAATGTAGACAAAAAACAACTGTATAGGGAAAATGAACTTTAGAGAACTTTCAGTTAGAAACAGATGTTAAAGTAAATAACTACAAAATATGGTAATAACTATTTCAACGGAGATAGGCACAAGGAACAGTGAAAACAAAAATGAATGTGATGGTCAAATTTCTTTGGGGAGAGAGAGAAAATGATTCAGACGGGTTTGGGGAGGGAGGGAGAGAGAGAGTGAGAGGGAGAGAGAGAGACTATTTCTGGGTTATAAAAACGTGCATTTTAGAAAGAAGAAACAGTTTGTCCAAAGGTACCGAGATAAAATACCATGGCTTATTTAGGAGAATATAAAAATTTATAACTACTGGTGCAAAGTTTTAGGGTAGATGTAACAAAAATTAAATTTAAAGAGAGGTAAGACAATGAATCTAGATGATATGAGAGATAGGCACAGAAGCAAATAATACTGTCTATATACATATATGTAGGGTAGACATTTAAAATACTTCCATATTTTATGGTTGCATTGGCAAGAAAATGTTTTGATGTCTGCACGTTTCGTGGAAAGCATCATAAATATTAATTAAGCTTAAATTAAAGAAATGAGAATTTCTGGACCTATTTTTTTCACTGCTTGCTAAATTATTGTTTTTAGAAAACTAAATGAGCTAGTTGACAAGAGATCAATTTTGGAAAGTGTAACATTCAACACATATAGAATAACCTTATGTAGACTGTGTGATTCTTTAATTGGAAGTTAGCCTGAGAAATAGAGTTGTAAAGGCTTCAAAGTCTTCTTCAGGTCTCTCTTCTTCTTTGGTAAGAGGACTGGGAGAACTCTAAGTGGAAAATATGCTGGAGTTCTGGCCATCAGAGGGGACTTCTGTCCTTCAGACAGCTTCAAGCAGATGAATGGTGTCACCAAGGGAATGGAGAATCCTTGATGTTAGAACTTGCAGAAGAAAGCAAGAACTCAGTAGTTAAGAACACAAGCTTTGGAATCAGACATACTTAGTTTTTTGGAGCAGTCTCAAAGGTGGGTTTTAGATTTTTGGCCTGAAGTAAGCATCTGCTTCTTCAACCCTAGTGGACTAATTTTAAAAAGTTGAAGTGAAGCAGACAAGTTTCATCTGAAAATATATAAACATCTCTATCTTTACTACCACTCTTTACTGAATCTTTTGATACAAAAAAAAAAAAAAATAGAATAGGGCTAGAATGAGGTTTCCAGGGAGACGGGGCTCTGGAGTGCATTGCCAACCATATTACTATCCTGATCTTCAGGGCTCTCTGCAGCAACTTCCTTGGCACCTGTATCCAACTTCACCTTTCCTAAATGATATCCTCCTCTTTGCTAGGAGGAGGCTGGCTTCTCTGGAGCTCTGTCCCTTTGTTACGGCAGCGTCAGTGACACGTGTGGAGGGAAGGGAAGGTACAGTGTGTCCCTTTAATTGTACTGCTTTTGTTGCACAGTTTTGGTCAGTGGAGTCAAAGCTTAATAAGGGGTAGTGCCATCTAGAAGCTCTGGAATTGATGGTAAATTGAAATAAGCCCTACACACTGGGGTCATTACATGAGAAAATTGGAATCATAGAAGGTGGGAGCAAAAGTGATCACATCAATCTCCAGTTATTTAACATATGTTATATTCTGTGAACTCAACCTGTAGGATGGCTGATTCACCCAGTAACCTGGCATAGTTGCCATTAACTATTTCTCACAGTGAAGAAACCAAAATAAGGAGCTCAGGCCCATCACTGGGTCCCAAGTTACATAGTTGGCAAGTAGCAGAACCCAGAAAAGAACTACAAACTATTTTAATTTCAATAATGACCACAACAATATTAATAAAATATACTATGAAAAAGAAAGCACATATTGAACACCTTATTTTAATTTAGATACTCTACATGAGTTAACTCATTTACAAAAATTACTTTAAGTTACAAGCTATTATTATTATTGTCCTTTAACAAATGAGAAATGGAAGCCATAAGGGTTTAACTAACAATTCCCAAGCTCTTACAAACAGTGAATAGCAGGGCGTATTCATATCCATACATTCTGATTCCAGAGCTTGCACTCTTAATCAACAAACTTTCTTCAGGTAGATTCAGTAAACCCCTATGTTGTACTTAAACATTTTTTAGACCAAACGATTCAGTAAAGAGGGGTGGCAAGAGGTGAAAAGACTTACCCAAGTTCAAAATAATTATTAACTGACAAACCTAAACTAGTACCCAAGTATTCTGACCCCCAATCTAGAATTATCTATCTTGTCCTATATCAGTGATAAAGAAGAAAAGCAAAAAAAAAAAAATCAGTGCATGAAATGTATTTAATTTAATATTTTTCAAACTTATGGAACTGTGGTTTTTCTTATTTGAATGTCGTTCAGAGAGGCGAAAGAACACAAATCGCTTCAAAATACTTCACTGCTCTGTATATGAAGCTCATCATTTTCTCATCCTCTATTCTATATTTCATATGCACTTGGAGAATAATTGCAGCCTGAACTTAGACAATTTTTCTTCCTTCTCTCTTTGTGCTTATATCAAAAATGCCTATCCACTGCCCCTTCATTTTTTAAAATAAGAGTGACAATTTGTCATATCTGTTTGGGTCTGTAAGGCTAGGATGAGGATTATTTAATCAGCACTTTAGTGTGAAAGATGGCTTAGACAGCCTTCAATTTGTACTATGCCGGTTAGGCACAGTCGTTCAAACTGGACCTAGGCTCTCTGTGAGCTGAAAATTATGAAATCTTTGGTTGGAATCTTCTGCATCCAATGGATAAGGAAAATAAACATCTATTGGATTGGCTATGATATGCCAAGAGCTGAACATACAATCAGAATTCACTGGTTTCAATTTTTCTCGCACTGTGGTAGTGCTGAAGCACATAATTAAGTTTGCATGGGGTAAGAATACATGTGACGGTAATAGAAGTTGCTGGGGCAGAGTGGAAGGAATGAAAGCTTTGAGATCAGGAGATTTAATTCTACTTTAAACGTTTGTACTTGGTAACTCTGTGACCATTGGCAAATCTTCTGACCTCTTTGATTCTTAGCTCTTTCTTTTGTGAAGTGGGCATATTTTTGGTGTGTGGTGCCACACGACAATGGCTAGAAGGGAGTGTACTACCCCACATGTTAGCAGTGCTTCTTCCCGTGAGATTAATGCTCATAGCATGTCATTATTTTCAATGTCTGTACTCATCAAATATCAAACTTGTAGGAAAATTATTTCACAATTTACATAATTGAACCTATGTAAAATCATGTTTGTGTTTATCACATTTTCAACAGCAATTTTTCTCATAATGGTGGTATGTTATGTGGAAAAAAACAGCAGCATGCATTGTAACTTTATGATAAGAGGGAGCTCATGCTGTATTCTTTCCTGTTAAACTCTTTAAAATCTCTTCTGAGGTTTTAAATAAATTAAGACATATCATATTAAGGGACAGTCTAGAGCAGTTGGCACAGAAGTATTCAACATTTTGCATCTAAATTCACAAATATTGTGACTCCTTTCTTCCCTGTAATTTATAGTTAAATGTCAGCATGACCATGGAATGCAGATCCTAACCAGTAGTTCCATTTATGTATCCATTTCTTAGTCAGAGGTCAATACAAAGTTGCCACATTAAGTACATGATTATTTTTCTGGATGTCAGAACAGTTTTCCCAAATATTTATTAATCAAAGATCTAACTATAATTATCAGATGTTATTAAACAAGATAAAAATAAATCATGTTGGAATAGTTTTCAAAAAATAGGATTAAATGTATAAAAATCATATATGAAGGCAATCAGGAAAGTCAATCAGTCTGAAAATCCTGCTCATTAAGAGGCCGCATCATAAAGAGGATATCACATTTTAGCCATAGTGACTGAATGCATTAAATGCAGAGAACCCATGCATAAGTCTTGTAGTGTTCTAGTCATTCAACAAATATTTACTGAGTACCTAATGACTGCCAGACACTACACTATATACTGGTTGTATTAGTCCGTTCTCGCATCACTATAAAGAGCTACCTGAGACTAGGTAATTTATAAAGAAAAACAGTTTAGCTGGGTGCAGTGGCTCACACCTCTAATCCTAGCACTTTGGGAGGCCGAGGTGGGTGGATCACCTGAGGTCTGGAGTTTGAGACCAGCTGATCACATGGTGAAACCCTATCTCTACTAAAAATACAAAAAAATTAGCCGGGTGTGGTGGTACATGCCTGTAATCCCAGCTACTTGGGAGGTTGAGGTAGGAGAATTGCTTGAACCCTGGAGGCAGAGGTTGCAGTGCGCTGAGATCGTGCTTTGCACTCCAGCCTGGGCAGAAAAAGCAAAACTCCATCTCAAAAAAAAAAAAAAAAAGAAAAGAAAAGAAAAAAGAAAAATAGTTTAATTGGCTTAACGGTTCTGTAGGCTATACAGGAAGCATAGCCGGGAGGCCTCAAGGAACTTACAATCATGGCAGAAGGCGAAGGGGAAGCCTGCCTTTCCTACATGGATGGCGCAGGAGCAAGAGAGAGAAGGGAGAAGTGCTGTATACTTTTAAACAACCAGATCTCATGAGAACTCACTATCATGAGATAGCAAAGGGGAAATCTGCCCCATAATCTAATCACCTCCCAACAGGCCCCTCCTCCAATACTAGGGATTAAAATCCTACATGAGATTTGTGTCCAACAAGGGGGACACAAATCCAAACTATATTACTAGGGATACAGCAGTGAACAAAACATATATAAAAAAAAAGTTATGTGGTGGAGCTTCCATTTTAAAAAAGTAAATAGAATGTAATTAATATACATAAGTACTATATATTATGTTTGGTAAAAATGAATATCAATAAGACATTATAAATTGTCATATCAAGAAAAAATGATGTAACAAATAATGGAGGTATTGACATTTTAAATGAGTAGCTGAGCTGTCCCTGAGAAAGGGTCTTTTAAATCAATAACTCAAGGAAATGAGGGTTGTGCCTTGAGAACGTCTAGAGGAAGACCATTTCAGGCAGAGGGACTAGCAGGTGAAGAAGGCCTGGAGACCATGAGGGCGTGCTCAGTGTGTTGAGGGAAATCAACAAGCACAGCACCGCATGGAAGCAGCAAGAAGGCAGCAGGAGGAGATGAGGTAGGGGGAGGAGGGGCAAAGGGCAGGGAGGACCTTGGGAACATACTAAGGACATCAGTATTTTCTGTGACTGTGGCAGGAAGTTTCTGAAGGGAGTCAACAAATGCTTCCGTATTGACCTTAAGTCAGGTCTGGGCCCCTTAAAGTTACATTTTTGAGCAGATTAGAGGTATGACCTGACTTTAAGGGGTACAGACCTAATTTAAGCTCAATATGAAAGCATTTGTTTATCCTGTAATGACTCCTCTAATTGCACTAGTCCTCTAATGCTACATCCACTCTGTCACTTTCAACCTAAAAAGGAAAAAAATAAATAAATAAAAAGAAAGAAAGAAAGAAAGAAAGAAAGAAAGAAAGAAAGAAAGAAAAAAGAAAGAAAGAAAGAAAGAAAGAAAGAAAGAAAGAAAGAAAGAAAGAAAGAAAAGAAAAGAGTATTACACTGATAGAGAGTCTGTTGTAAAACAGATCTGTAGATACTGGCTATCCTAAGTCACCTGCTCAGGGCACTAATGGTCTCTTCTTCCAGATGCCTATCTCTTTTTATTTATTTTGAAGACGATTTTTATCATCATCATCATTCTCATTAAATTATTTTAATTTATCTAAGAGCTTGAAGCCACTTGGGAAGAATAGAGCTTTTCACACAATGAAGTTAAAATTCTATAACTAGGACTATAACTTTAATATGATTCCTCTTCCCATGAAATGATATTAGGGATCTGGAAGTGACAGAGAAAATATGGTGGATACATTTTCTTTAACATGTTTGGGGTGACTCAAAATGTTTGATCCATCAGATAATTATGTGTTTGTGTGTAAATGTATATATGTATTTCTGTATGTGTGTGTGTGTGTGTGTGTGTGTGTGTGTATATATATGGATAATTCTTAATGAGAAAGAGTGTTAATACTTGTTGTCTTTTAAATGTCAGGCACTTGTAGAACATTCAGTCTTCACTTCACATATGTTACATTTAGATTTATATCCCCTTTACGTATATGAGGAAACAGAAGATCGCAGAAATGAAAGAACTTACCCAAAGGATTTTAAGCCATATTCTAGTGGACTCTAAATGCAATTATATTTCTTTTCATTTTACTTTCTTTTTTTCATTATTATACCCTAAGTTCTAGGGTACATGTGCACAACATGCAGGTTTGTTGTGCACATGTACCCTAGAACTTAGGGTATACATGTGCCATGTTGGTTTGCTGCACCCATCAACTCATCATTTACATTAGGTATTTCTCCTAATGCTATCCCTCCCCCAGCCTCCCACCCCATGACAGGCCCCAGTGTGTGATGTTCCCCACCCTGTGTCCATGTGTTCTCGTTGTTCAACTCCCACCTATGAGTGAGAACATGAGGTGTTTGGTTTTCGGTCCTTGTGATAGTTTGCTTAGAATCATGGTTTCCAGCTTCATCCATGCCCCTGCAAAGGACATGAATTCATCCTTTTATATGGCTGCATAGTATTCCATGGTGTATATGTGCCATATTTTGTTAATCCAGTCAATCACTGATGGACATTTGGGTTGGTTCCAAGTCTTTGCTATTGTAAATAGTGCTGCAATAAACATACGTGTGCGTGTGTCTTTATAGTAGTATGATTTATAATCCTTTGGGTATATACCCAGTCATGGGATGACTGGGTCAAATAGTATTTCTAGTTCTAGATCCTTGAGGAATCACCACACTGTCTTCCCCAATGGTTGAACTAATTTAAACTCCCACCAATAGTGTAAAAGCGTTCCTAATTCTCCACATCCTCTCCTGCATCTGTTGTTTCCTGACTTTTTAATGGTCGCCATTCTAACTGGTGTGAGATGGTATCTCATTGTGGTTTTGATTTGCATTTCTCTGATGGCCAGTGATGATGAGCATTTTTTCATGTTTGTTGGCTGCATAAATGTCTTCTTTTGAGAAGTGTCTTCATATCCTTTGTCCACTTTTTGATGGGGTTGTTTGTTTTTTTCTCGTAAATTTGTTTGTGTTCTTTGTAGATTCTGGCTATTAGCCCTTTGTCAGATGGGTAGATTGCAAAGATTTTCTCCCATTCTGTAGGTTGCCTGTTCACTCTGATGGTAGTTTCTTTTGCTGTGCAGAAGTTCTTTAGTTTAGTTAGATCCCATTTGTCAATTTTGGCTTTTATTGCCATTGCTTTTGGTGTTTTAGTCAATAGACATGTGCATTTTTCTTTCATAGATACCTGAAAGCTATGCCAACCTTTCCCTCCTTATTTTTATTATTGGTTTAGCAAAGTCTCTACATTATTTCCTAATATGTCATATAGGGCTCCACAATCTTTCCTGCCACAGTGATCCAGACAGTCAGTTCCAGGCAGATGAAATCAGACTGTGAGATGGAACACATTTCCCATAGTAGTGAGTTCTTATAATTGTATGTTCTTTCAGTATCCATTTTAAAATATAAGTTTAGTTTTCTCATACCACAAGCAGAGCTCTGTCACCCTTGACCCAGTTTCTAATACTATAACCCACCCAAGTGGCTGCAGCCAGTGGCTGGAGGTAAAATTTAGTGACATCTCTCCTGCCTAGCAGGCTAGGCGCCCAGCTTTCTTACCACTTCCTTTAAAAGGATCATGCAGACATTAACCTATAAACTAAAAGTGACCACCCCTGTCACAGATGATTTTCTGGAAGTAATGCCTACTTGCTTTAAACCTACCAATTAATTACCTGCAAGAAACATGTTTGGATAATGTCTTGGACCCAATAAAGTCATTGGCCCATGATTCCCTAATCTCAATCTCTCTCTTTCTGCCTTCTCTCCCTGACCCTCACATGTGTGGCTTCCACGGTGCAGTGTACCCTCTAAGGTCTGTAATTACTAAAAACTCTTAAACTTTCACATTGTGGTTGTGTCACAAAAGCCCCACCAGAAAACTGGCCTCTGACTTTTAAGCAAACTGCCCCAGACCAGAAGGGAGCTATGTTGGTGGATCCATTGGTGAAGCCTCTGGTGGCTGCTGGGGACAGTAGGTACCAGCTAAGTTCATTGAGAAATTTGAATAGTTTCATTCACAACGCTCTTCTTTCCTTGTACTATCCCACATTGCTCTTCGTTTTTTTTTTTCCTTTTGAATGATAAGCAATTTTCTCCACAATTAATTGGAGAATATAATGCTACAGCAGGCTCAACATCACTTAGTAATTGTTTTAACAGCAGTCAGAAAGAAGGCCTTTTTTCTCAAGAAATTAACACCATCACCTACAATTTGCAGAAGCTAGTAAATGAGGAATCTTCCTTGATGCCTCTCTTTCCCTTATACCCCACATTCAATCCATCACAATGTCCTCTCAACTCTACCTCTAAAATATATGTTGAGTTTGACCCATTCTCTCTGTCTCCACTGCTACCAACGTATTTCAGCCCATGAGCATATCTAGCCTGAATTACTGCAATAGCCTCCCAACTTGTCTCCATTCTTCTACACTTACCTTTCTCTACAAAAATGTATCTATAACACTGCTAGAATAATCTTCTTACAAATATAAATCAAGTCACTGTCTTAGAAAAAAACTCAAATTTGTTAACCTAGACGCAAAACCTGAATTACTTTGCACTTGCTTGCTTCTGTGAATGTGATTTCTACATTCCTCTCTCTTCCTCTCTATGCTCCGTTGACACGGGCTACCTTTTTGTGATTGCAAAGAGCCAAAACCTCATTCCTACTTAAGTCTTTCTTCTTAATGTTTCCTCTGCTATCCAGCTCTTGTCCTGGTCTCTTTCTTTCTTTTTTTGTCAAGTTTCAGGTCAAATATTTTTATCCAGAGAGCATGCCCTGACTCCTATCTGTTGCAATTCTCTTATTTTCACTTCTTCATGTATTACTACTTGAAGTCACCTAATTCACCTGTTCACTTACCTATTGTCTGTCTATCTCTTTAAAGCAAGCTCCGTTAGAAAAGACTTTCTATATCTCTCAATCAACTTCATACCTCTGGTGCTTGCACCAGATCCACAGCAAGGACTCAATCACTATTTCCTACATGAATGAGTAGCAAGTATCAGAGTGGTTAGAGCAACTGGTCGCAATATCTATTCTATCCTTATATGTGTGACAGAAGCTTCCTGTCCTCTCTGACCATCACTGCTGAGATAATAGAGCAAACCTGGAGCATGAAGCTGATGTGTAAAGCAGGGTGAATAGATGATAATGTACCATTTTATTAGAAATTTTCTGTTTGGCCCATAATTGAAGGGAACTCCTCTGTATTAAGACTGTTGTCTGTACATATTAAATCCTGCCCTGGGCACAAGATGTATTGATGTCATAATCACAGCCTGCCTGGTCCTCCTGGATTCAGTAAGTCCTGCTTTGTCAATATCTTCCCATTTCACCTCTCACTTTAGATAATTGCATATCGTCCCCAAAGACTAGGCCAAGCAGCCTTTACAGTACTTGTGCTTGAGTTTTGCAGCTTAGTTTTCAGAATATCTGCCTTGCAGTTTTCATATAGATTTTATAACTTGATTTGGAAAAAAAAAAGTCCTGAGACACAGGTGGTATTGGACTGCAGATATAAACATGTTTGTAAGAGCCGGCTTTGTCAGCTCCTTCTTTCTAATTTAGTCGCCAGACAGGGACTTTCTCCAACTCATGAGTATTAATACTCCAGCAAGACTCAGATATGCTCAGCTTCCCAAATGCAGTTAGCAAATGCACCTAGCTCTTTCTTTCCTCTGGGCCTTTTCAGATGCTTTGGCTTCTTCCTGAAAGAGATTTTATCCTTTATCTCTCCTTCTTGGCTAGCTCTCCTTGGACTTTCGGGTCTTAGTTTCACCGTCATTTTCTTAAAAATCTTTCCCTCTCTTCAGTAAATTTAAGAAGCCTTAGCCTCATTCTGATAAAACTAGGGTTACTATTTGTTTGCATGAACTTCCATAACAAACACAATCTCCCTGTCATTTATTTTACACTTTAGTCACTTAGTTGAGCTCAATGAGGGCAGGAACAGAATCTGTGGCCTTTGAGCCATCTTTTGCACATAATAATGATTTAATAAATGCTAGATGAATAAATGGATGAGTGAGTCATTTCTAGCCATTCCTGCTTCCAATTGACAGTGTAGATGTCATCAAAGGGTGACCTCTATAAAGGCAAGAAGAAATTTTTTAAGGATTTGCTTGTGCCCTTCACAGTGCCCTAAACACTAATCACAGAGCAAATGTTTAATAAAAATCACAGTTAATTGCATTGAAAATCAAATAAAGCATGATAGTGTCACTTTGTAAAAAAAAGTTCAAGCTATGCAATTTTCTTATGCACATTTTCTTCTGTTTATTTTATACTTCAAGAAAAAAGTTTTAAAATGTTTCACAATAGCTGAAGAAAAAATTACATAAAGGTATTGATGATTTATAATAATTGCTTTTATTGAGCTTCTTGGAAATTGATGTTGAGATTGAGAGACACTTGGAAATAGATTAAAAGAACACTGGGGTCATCTCCACTGAGGGATCAATCCTTGCAAGGATCTGAGGGCAGGAGCAAGAAGGTGAAGGGAGATGGGGTGGGTAGAGGATGGGCTAGGAAAGCCAGGCAGGCAGGTTCAGAGGCAGTGGGCCTGCAAGAGGGTAAAGGCCAGAGGTGAGAGGGCCTGCAGGTCCTGTTGGGAATTTCGTGCTTATCTTTCTTACGTCAGTAGAAAGCTGCTTGAACATTATCAAGCTGTGAAAAGAACACTCTGGCTTCATAAAACAGATTTAATGTGGTAGTGGTTTGGAATTGGGGACTAATGATGAGGAAAGAAAGAAGAAAGAAAGAAAGAAAGAAAGAAAGAAAGAAAGAAAGAAAGAAAGAAAGAAAGAAAGAAAGAAAGAAAGAAAGAAAGAAAGAGGGAAAGAAGGAAAGAAAGAAAGAAAGAAAGAAAGAAAGAAAGAGAAAAGAGAGAAAGGAAAGAAAGAAAGAGAAAAAAAGGAAAGAAAGAAGAAAGAAAGAAAAAGAGAAAAAAAAAAAAAAAAAAAAAAGAGAAAGAGAGAAAAAAAGAAGGGGGAGGGAGGAAGAAGAAGATGGATTTTTGTGATATATAAGAAGCAAATTGGTAAATGTATTTAGGGTTACCAAGAATATTAATTCCTATTTTCTTGATCAAGCAGAAAATAAAGATTTTACTGTTTTAAGTGCTACCAATTTTATCAAGAAATTTCTATGTTCTGGGCCTTTCTTGTTCATTGCTTGGAAGGGATTTGTTCACTCTTTTTCTTATTCTGAGACTTCTACCCTAATAGTAACAAGTATCTTACTGAATATTAAATTTATTACTATGTCCCCTATTACTCTTGATATGACTAGTATTTTATGGGCCCAGTTTGGATGAAAATGTGACTGAATTATTTAGTACAGTAATAGTGATTGTTATAGAGTGATTGATATTAAAATCAATATGACTGAAGGAGTAGGTAATCATTAAATCTCTCTGCTTCTGAAATTTATTTTTTTCCTTTTTTCTGTTATGAATTTGCCTTCTCATTAGGCACTACTGTGTGACAAGTTTCATAGGGATATAGGATTCTTTGATGGTAAAAATGGCACTCAAGTCTGTAACATCCAGTAAATATAAAAAATGAAATGTAATAGCAAATACATTCATAGATGCCTTTGCCTTTTAAACTCTTCATGATCTAACCCCAGCTACCTCTCCATGTTCAGTTCCTATCATTCTCTCCAATACCATTGTTACAGAGTCATAGCCAAGTGTTTTATAGTTTCTGCATCAAGTAATGTTTATTAGTTCTTTAGTGGCTTAGTACCTGTTCTTCCCATAGTTTTGTGCCCTTTCTACCTTTTGCAAAGTGCCTGGAACACTATCAATACTCAATACCTGTCTATTACTATTATTATTACATTAACAATAACAGAAATTTAAACAGAGTAATATTCACACCTAGAAAGCATTTTAGAAATATCATTTTAGCTGTAACTTAGAGAAGGATGGTTTGTAGACCATGAGAAATCCAGGAAAAAATTGATGACAATCACAACAAATTTAGGAGCAATAGAAATTAGAATGGAAGCACAGATTGGGTTAACTACTAAGTAGAAGCAGAAATAATTAGCAACATTCAGATGAATGAGTTTAGTATGACTCTGATACGGTTTGGATCTGTGTCCCCACCCAAATCTCATGTGGAAGTATAATCCCCAATGCTGGAGGTGGGAACTGGTGAGAGGTGATTGGATCATAGGGACAGTTTCTCATAGTTTAACACTGTCCCCGTTCCCCTTTGGCACTGTTATCACTATAGTAAGTTCTCATGATATGTGGTCGTTTAAAAGTGTTTGGCACCTCCTCCCTCTCCCTCTTGGTCCTCCTGCCATGTAAGATATCTGCTTCCACTTTGCCTTCTGCCATGAGTAAACCTCCCTGAAGCCTCTCCCGAAGCAGATGCTGCCATGCTTTCTGTGTAGCCTGCGGAACCATAAGACAATTAAACATCTTTTTTTAAATAAATTACACAGTCTGAGGTATTTCTTTAAAGCAGTGCAAGGAAAGACTAATAAAGACCCTCAAGTTTCTAGCTGAAACACTGTGTTTCATTGGGATTCAATGTATCTTTCATTGGGATAAACCGTGAGTGGTGGAATAGCATGCTCAATTTTGTATGTATTGGATTTGTGTTGTCGGTGGGGCAGACAACTAAATGCCTAAGAGACAGTTAAACGTGAACATTAGTTAATAACATAATACTATTAGCGATTTTTAAAATAGGTATATATAAGTGACTGTCTAATTCTGCGAAGGAGGAAATCATTAATATGTCTAATGCTAATAATGAAGAGGACAATTGCATTAGTCAGCTTAGGCTGCCATAACAAAATGACATCGACTGGGTGACTTAAACAGTGGGAATTTATTTGTTACAGTTCTGAAGGCTGGAAAGTCCAAGATTAAGCTGCCAGCCAATTCATTTCTCTGGTAAGAACTCTCTTTCTAGCTTGCAGATGGCTGATGCTTGCCTTCTTAGAGAGAGAGAGAGAGAGAGGAAGATTTCTGGTATTTCCTCTGAGGGCATTAATTCCGTTATGAGAACCTCATGACCTTATCTAAACCTAATTGACTCCAAAAGGCCCCGTCCATCTCCAAATACTATCTCATAGGAGGTTAGGGCTTAAATATATTAATATGGTGGGGTGGGACACATAAGTTATTTCACAGCCACAATGTTTATTTTGGTTAGTAAATTGCTCAAGGATACTCAGCTAATAAGTGCCAAGTTTCATTTTAACTCAGCCCCACCTAACCACGTTGCCTTTTCTATTGTATTTTATTGTCTCTTATACATGGCAAAAGAGATGAAGTAGAAAACTTTAGCATGAGCAAGATTAGCTACCATGCCTTTTGCAGATAAAGGGGCTCCACCACCCAACAACATGTCCTGGACATCTTCTATGTATCAGAAAGTGTGCTCAGTGTTTGGGATATGACAGCAAACCAGGTAGTCTATTTTCCAGCACTCTGCAGAAACTATAATGTCCAAAAGAGACTGAGGGATATGTAGGTTAATTGCAGTTTTATGTAATCCTTGCAGGAGGCTTTCAGTGTTTGATAATGGCAATGAAAACATAGGAAAAATACTTAATACCTTTTGTTTTTCTTCTGTTATACAGTGTCATTGCATCTCCTAAACTGCTCTCACCAATTCCTTCATAACTGTTGAAAAATTACCAAAAGAGAAAAGCAACATTTTTTTTCATATTCTGGAGAGGTTTGGAAAATTTACTGGATCCAGCTAGGTAGCTTTATCATTCAATTTCCTCCAGATCCTCCTTCTTCCTTTCTTGCAAGAGTGAGCACACAGATCTACTCTGTTGTTCTGTATTTGGGAGTATTTTGACACTGAAATGTTTCAGTTGTTTCACATAAATCTCTCTCAGCCTTTTAATACCAGCTCAGAAATGCACCTTCATCAGTCCTGAAGCTGAAAGAAAATAGAAAAAGAAGAATGTCATAACAAGGATTAGGAAGATAAAGTGTAAAATCAGCTCATTATTGAGTTTCTACAATAGCTTCAGCACAGTTCTAGGTAATGAAAAAGAACAAAAGAGACATATCTGTTCAAAAACAGAAGTGTGTTAAATGCACTCAGTGTCTTATGCCCTCAAAAGTCACAAAGACTCAGAAGCTAGGCATTGCTATCTTATTTTAAATATAAGGAAACAAACATTTTGAGAATAGGTAAGTTATTTGTCCTAGGTCATACAGCTCCTGGGATTCATATTCATGTTTTATCAAATTGGGAATTAGTGCATAGGGCGAGGTGATGATAATATTTATCTTGACTTAAAAAAAAGTCAGATATATTTCAGTAGTTGAAATGGACATTCATAATGTAACATTAAATACAAAGTGTTTTATGATAATAGTTGCTAAATTACATAATTTAGACTATAAGTGCTCTTAAAATTAAGAGGGAAGGAGAAGGTATCAGGGATTAATGAGTCTTAAAGTTGGAGTCAGCAAAGTAGTTGTCACTGAGGTCTTGAAAATCAAGGTGATCTTAGGATGAAAACTATGTTGGCAAGCAGAGTATAGGGTATCTATGGTGGTTGCAACATCAAGAGGGAATGAAGGGCATTGAGCATAAGGATAGCATGTTGGCAATGGAGAGACTTTGCCCCTTAGCCAAAGGATAAACTCAAGTACCCAGGATCACAGTGAATGAAGTTCTCTGTCTTCTACACAATCCACTTCCAAATAGACTGACATTTTGATATTCTTGCTTCTATAGACATATTCTACCTTAGCTGTGTTCTGGGTCAGTATGTCTCTTAACCATTATCTGATCTAGGATGTTAGGGCCCCCAGTTGTTACATTTGTATAGTATCAGTCAGCAAAATCTACCTCCTATAAGAAACAGCTTGTTCTTTAAAATAGAGATCATCCTTGCTTGCTGATGCATTACTCTCATCGTTCTTCAATAATTACCCATATGTTAAGAAAGATTTTGAGTGTGATTGGCATTCCTGTCTTAATTATTGTCTGGGCAACTAATTTTTCGTTATTCGGATCACACTGTATTTCTGGGTTCTGACGAGTTGTTTGTTCTGGATTGATGCATTGCAATTTTGCAAGAGGTTGCAAAGTTGAATTGCAAATTTATTTTAAGACAACTTAAGAAAAGTATTCCAAGTAGCATAATGCTCTTAGGGGATAATATTTACTCGAAAGTGTCATAGGAAAAAAAATATATATATATATTTGTTGCCATTTAACTATAAATGCTAATTGATTATTCACAAGTAGGTCATCCGTCTTCCAATCCCTACACACTACCTGTTTTGTCAAATTAACTTTCGGAAACTTGTTTTGATTCAACATTCTATTGACTGTCCATCCAATTCGTTGTTTATACTGAAAAAGAAAACTTATCTAACAGGTATGTAATATTGAAAATAAAATTCTAAGCAGTGTTCCAACAAATATATGATTGTGGTCTCTGAATAGATCTTAATTCCATTGAGAAAACAATCATGTTTTTTCACATTTGTTTGAGTATACTTTTCAGAACTGACCTTTATTTACCTAATCCCTCTGTCCAATGAGATAAAGCAAAGAGGTATCTCAATTACATCAAAACTGGTTTCTAACTTCCTTTGCTGATAGACAGATGTGCCAGATGAAGTTCTATTCATAACTCGGTTGATGTTTCTAGGGGGGATAGGAAGGATGCCGACCTTTCAAGAGTATACAAAAGCAGAATTTAACTTGCATCTAGTACATAGCCTTCTTTCTCCTCCTTGGAGGAGTGTAAAGTGATTTTTGTCAGAATCTCATCATGGAGAAATAGAGAACACTAAGGAAAAGGAGAATTATAACAATCAGTTTACATAGTCCCAGTTCACCATGTTGTCTTAGGAGCACCTGCAAAGCCAACATATATTTAGCAAGGGCCTGAGATGTAACACACATCTTGCCATAGCTAGAGTACAAAACCAAAACATGAACTCTGATTACTGTGGCTTCTTCTCTTACTGTAAAGTGGTTGGTGCATACACTTGATCTGGTATTTAAAATATGGTGGGAGAAATGTTGTTTGAAAATACAGCTTAGAGCCATACTTTATTGCATCTCAAATGCCATTCTAAAGAGAATTATTTATTCTGCAATAGAGTTACAGAAAAATATTTATACTGTTTTACACACACACACACACACACACACACACACACACACACATGCAAGTCTATTTATTGATCATCTATTATGTGTCATGTCTAAGCTGGGCTCTGTCTGTATAAGATGAATCGTAAAAGACCCTGGTCTTCACTGAGCTCATAATCTCAGGTGATGCAGGAGATAGTATACATACACATACATAGCAAAAGTTTCAATCTTCCTCTATCTGTACCACCCCTCCAACCCCACATTCCAAAAAACTATCATGCCACATCCATAGAGCTATTACACCCTCTTTCTGGATGGTCTGAATAGATGGATTTTCTTGTAGTCTTTCCCTTTACCAATCTCTCCACACAGTTCAAGTTATAAAACCAAAACATTTCTCATGTGTTTCAAAATATTGCCATGGCTTTATATTATTACACTTTCAGTAAAATCTAAATCATTTGCCTTGGCTTGCAAGACCTCAAAATACTCAGATCTTGTGAACTTCACCAGACATTTCTGCCCACTTACAATACTCATTTCTCGAGCTACAGTCTCACTGACATCTCTGTAATTTCTCAACCACATTAAGCTCTTTTCCACCTCCAGTTATTCGTAGGTGCTCTCCTTCTGCATTGAACCCTGTCTCCTTGGTTCTTTGCCCAGGTTCTACTCATGTAACAAGCCTTGGGTTCAAAGTCATAGCCTCAGAGAACACTTCTTTGGTTAACACTAATAGGTCCACCTCCTATTCTGTTAATTCTGTCATTGAACTCAGGCCACTTCTTACATGTAGTCATCCCAGTTTATCTTCACACATGTGTGTGTCTATGTTTTCAGTGTTTGTCTGCACCACTAGTTTATAAGATTCAGTAGATATGAGCATTTTCTCTTTCATTCCCTAGTTTTTACCCAGGAAAAACATAGGCACTTAATAAATAACTCTTTTTTTATTATACTTTAAGTTTTAGGGTACATGTGAACAACATGCAGGTTTGTTACATATGTATACATGTGCCATGTTGGTGTGCTGCACCCATTAACTCGTCATTTAATATTCAGTATATCTCCTAATGCTATCCCTCCCCGCTGCCCCCACCCCACAACAGGCCTCGGTGTGTGATGTTCCTAATAAATAACTCGTAAATTGATTATGTAAAGAAGTGATGATTTAGTGAAGATGCCTTTTTGCAAAACAAGAAAACATAGAACTCTGCCTGTGACATCATCTTTGTTTCTTGCTCTCTCATTCCTATTTTCAACCTTAGGAAAAACCAGGAACCCAAGAAATTTAAAGTTTGGTTTAAATCAAGTATGTTTGGAGAAGGGCCTAGATAATGTACCACCTAGAGAAGTCCTGCCTAATAGAAATATAATGTCAGAAATATATACAAATTAAATTTTTAGTAGTCACATTAACAAAAATAAAAAGAAACAGGGAGAATCAATGTTAACATATTTTAATTTATTATATATAAATATTTTAATATTAAAATTAGTATAAAATTATTAAGATATATAGTTTTTCTTATTAAATCTTTGAAATCCAGTGTGCATTATACATTTATAATATATGTTAACTTGTATGCTAAATTGTCATCACAAATACTTTATCTGCATTAAAATTTTATATGAAAAAGTAGGTTCACATGTCAAAATTATTCCAAATGCACTCACAAGATTTCTAATAATTAATATGGTACCAGTCTTTACAGCTAAATTAAAATTAATTAAAATTAAATTAAATTAAAAATTCATTTTCTTAGTCTCACTAGTCACTTTTCAAGTATTCAGTAGCCACATGTGAGTAACTACTACCATAGCAGGTGGCAAGATTGAAAGTAGGAGACTGCAAATGCGTGTGTGTACTCTTTTTTCTGAAGTTATAGAGAGTGTAACATTGTAATAAAAGATGTTTATCTTTTACACACTTAGAATAACAGGGCCAGTTTTCTTCTTTGATAAAATGCCTAATGAAAGTGATTGTGATGATGAACCAGCATTCAGAGAGTTATATTCATTAATAATAAGAGTCTTGAAAAGACAATTGCATATTGATTGATTCAAATCAGATGCCTAAGATTCTAACACACCAGATAAGCATTATTTGAGGTTCTGTTCCCCGAATCCTCTGCTGTTGTCTGCTCAACCACCACTGAGTGTCACTGTGGGCTGAGAAGCCCATCCGAAATCAACAACTAAGAGAGCCACCTGAAATGAGAGGAAAAGGGAATGAAATGAATGATTATCTTTTTATTCTCCAGAGTTTCTTTGCTTCTCTCTTCACTTCTGACACTAGTATACTTCTAAATCCATAACAAGTACATGAGTAAAATTAAATCAGAGCACAAAACCACTAAGGAACAGCTCAGTAGATAAATACCACCTATCTTTGAGGAACCTGAAGTTGCCATAATGGTCAATGCAGAGTTGATTAATGTTATGAAAATAAGATTTACTCCTTTAAGGCTATATCATCAGCATCAAAAAGAAGGCCTTACCTTTGATGCCTTTTCTCCTGCTAAATGGCTATTATTTTTATTAGTTTGCTTATCTGTCGTGGGAAGTCAGGGACCCCAAACAGAGGGACCTGCTGAAGCCGTGACAGAAGAACATAAATGGTGAAGATTTCATGGACATTTATCACTTCCCCAATCAATACTCTTATAATTTCCTATGCCTGTCTTTACTTTAATCTCTTAATCCTGTCATCTTCCTAAACTGAGGATGTATGTTGTCTCAGGACCCTTTGATGATTGCGTTAACTGCAAACATTTTTCGTAAAGCACGTGTGTTTGCACAATATGAAATCTGGCCATCTTGAAAAAAGAACCGGATAACAGTGATGTTCAAGGAACAAGGGAGATAACCATTGGGTCTGACTGCCTGGGAGCCAGGCAGGACAGAGCAATATTTCTCTTACTGCCGAAAATGAGTAAGAGAAATATCACTGAATTCTTTCCCCAGTAAGGAATATTAATAATTAACAGCCCTGGGAAAAGAATGCATTCCCAGGGGGCCCTCTAAAATGGCTGCTCTAGGGGTGTCTGCCTTATGTAGTTGCAGATAAGGCATGAAACACGCCCTGGCCTCCTGTAGCGCCCCCAGGCTTGCTAGGATTAGGAAATTCCAGCCTGGTCAAATCTAGGCAGACCAGTTCTCTGCTCTTGAACCCTGTTAAGATGTTTATCGACAACAATGTGTGCACAGCGGGACATGGAACTTCATTAGTAATTCTAGTTTCACCCTGACCTTGTGATCTCACCCTGACCTTCTGCCTTGTGAATTTTTGTTGCCCTTGAAGCATGTGATCTCTGTGACCCACACCCTATTCATACACTCCCTCCCCTTTGAAAATTGCTAATAAAAACTTGCTGGTTTTATGGCTCAGGGGGCATCACGGAACCTGCCGACATGTGATGTCTCCCCCGGACACCCAGCCTTAAAATTTCTCTCTTTTATACCCTTTCCCTTTATTTCTCAGACCAGCTGACACTTAGGGAAAATAGAATAGAACCTACACTGAAATATTGGGGGCTGGTTCCCCTGATATCTGGCCCCATTTTGAAGAATGGGACTTCTGATTTTTGTTATTGTTGTTATTCCCTTTTTAATGGTAATCATTTATAAATGTAAATTACAGGGCATACATATTTTAGTTACATGGAAAAGAAGATCTAGAAGTTGTACTATATGTATGAAATATATACATTTAATTTAGCACAATTTTTGATTGAAAATTAAATATAATTCTGTACTTTCTGCTAAATTTGGTGAATATGAAAAGCAAAGATTCCATACTCAGCTGTTATTGTTAGACATAGGCAAATATATGTTAGTTTCAAAAGAAGTAAACATCTACAAAATTCAAATGTGTAAGTAGTATTTTAATCTGGGGATTTATATATTGGGAAACTATGCAATGAACAGTGTCTAATGGTCACTACAGGAAATAATCTAGGAATATTCTTCCAGTGACATTTGCTTATGCTGAATCAAAAGGATAACATTGAAATGGAAGTCAAGAAAGGTGCTTTTGTAGGCATTAAAACTCATAAAATTGAGAAACAGTTTTTTTAATTATTTGTTTATTGATTTTGCTATAGTTTTGAATATATGCTTCCAGATGTTTCGAGGAGGTACATAATAAATACATTGCTAATCATCAAATATATATTTTCCTTAACCTTTTCAAATAATTGTTTCACTCAAGATTGATCAAATGAGAAAAGTAGCTGAAATGTATTTCTCTCTCTTTCCTTTAAATCTCAGGAGTTTGAGACCCTGAAAGAGTGAGAATCTATCAATCCAAAATAACCCCACCTTAGGGAGACAAAGTGATACAGAAGCAAACAGACATGCTTCATATGGCAAACACATGGAGACCAAGATTAGTAAATACTGTATCTGGCTATAATTGTATCTGTGTCCACAGTGAAGGATGAGGAGAGGTGAATTTCACAATGATAAAATAGAAAGCTTCCAAATTTTGGTTGTTTGGAAATTGGGGCACATCCTCAAGTATCATCAACTAACTACTGAATACTTACTACATCCTCAGCATCTGAACATCACTTTTTAATCATCCTCACCATAGCTGTGTGAACTAGGGATGGTTAACTCCAATTTATATGTAACAAACCAAGATTCAGAGAGGTTCTGCAATTAATCCAAAGTTTTACAATTAGTAATTGTTGGAACCAGGATTTATTCTTGAGTCTGACACCAAAGATTTTCCTGTTAACCAGTACCCCAATTATAGTTCCCTATATTAATTTAGATGGTTCCATATAGGAAGGCATTTGCCATCAGGACATGACCATTGCCTTAAACAAGTATTAGACAGATGGACTAACCTAAGAAAATAGAAATTTCTGTTGATAGACTACAGAAAAGAAACTCCATCAAATTACTTCTCTCGTTTCTCTTCAACACTACCTTTAAGCTCAACTTCTTTAACCTTCTAAGACAACATTTTCATGTATTATATGAATTTGATAATATATGTTTTATAAACTTATTGTGAAAATGAAACTTACTACTTCCAAAGAAACTACCAAGGCTTATCACTTCAAGAGTTCTCAATACATAGTACCTTTGATTGTCTTCTTAAATCACTTTCTTAATGGTGCCTTTCTTGAGAACCTAAAATGACTAAGTACAGATATTTTAATTCAGGCATTACCAATTCCTGCCTATAAATCAGTTTTATTTTACATTTGGAATGTTACATCTTCATTTTGTTAGAAGCAATTGAACAATTAATTGTCTTTCTATGTGTGTATGTATGTATGTATGTATCTATCTATCCCTATCTATCTATCTATCTGTTCTCTTCACCCACCAGTTTTATTCTTCAAGAGATTTTAGAGGGCTTTTGGTTTGGAGATTTAACAGTTTTCCAATAAAGATAAGATTCACTAATTTTGTCGTATATATGTAATGTGTATGACAGGGTACTTTGATATGTATGTATGTAGTGAAATTATTACTACCGTCAAGCAAATTCACATATCCATCACCTCACATAGTTATCTCCGTGTGTATTTGTGTGCGTGCGTGTGTGTGTGTGTGTGTGTGTAGTAAGAGCACTTAAAATCTCTCAGCAAATTCCTGTTATACAACACATTATTACTGACTACAATCGTCATGATGTATGTTAGATCTCTATACTGATTTATCCTATATAACTGCAATTTTCTATCCTTTGAAGGATTAGCTAAATTTGTTTGTTTGCTTGGTTTTTTCTCAGTATCATGGTGATTAATAGAAAGGTAGAGCTGACCACTTGTAAAAGTTGCAGAGATTGGAAGACACTGGAGAGTGATGATGTGTCTATAGGGTCATGCTGTGGAGTACAGAGAATGGTAATTCCAGAAAGCAATGGAGTGATCATTACACAGCGTCTTTAACAGCAAGTACTCAAATAAGATAATAAATGGCAAGAGATTAGCAATGAAGTCCTTTCCTTGGACTGTGAAAGTTCTCATAAAATATGTTGTATCATCTTTACATCCAATGTGTCTGTAATGTGGAACACATGATAATATAAATAAATTCTAATCTGGATAAACAGTACACTGCACTGTGAGTACATTATCATTAGAGTACACAGGAGGAGTGGGAAGAGCAGGGAGAAATACAGTATTTGTTGAGGAGTTTTCTTCAGAGCTTGGTAATTAATGCATTCTCTATCAATGTTAATTGCCTTTTACTTAATTCTCTGAATCACTCTGTGATATGGTTTGGCTGTGTCCCCACCCAAATCTCATCTTGAATTGTAGCTCCCATAATCCCCACGTGTTGTGGGAGGGACCCAGTGACAGGTAATGGGGGTGAGTCTTTCCCATGATGTACTCATGATAGTGAATAAGTCTCACATGATCTGATGCTTTTATAAAGGGCAACTTCCCTGCACACACCCTTCCACCTGCTGCCATGTAAGATGTGTCTTTGCTCCTCTTTTGCCTTCTGCCATGATTGTGATGCCTTCTCCAGACATGTAGAATTGTGAGTCCATTAAACCTCTTTTTCTTTATAAATTACCCAGTCTTGGGTATTTCTTCATAGCAGTATGAAAATTGACTACTACACTCTATAAAATCAGTGGTAATATTCCCATTTTAGAGATGAGTAAAATAAAGATAAAAAATAAGTCTCAAAAAAAAAAATAAGACACATTCACAGGGATATATCATTAACAAGTGGCAGAGTTTCAACATAAAGTCTCGGTCCATTTATTCTTTACAATACTCTAATGGTTTTCAAGTATATGTTTAACTTACAAACTTTATTTCAAGTAAAATATTTCACAGAAACATTTATAAGACAGATAAAAGTGCTGCTTCTCTGTTTGGTGCAGGGGTGAGGATCCTGATGGGCTGCCCTCTCAAGCCCCATCCCTCACCTCCTCATGACTCTTGATCCACATCTGTAGCTCTTCTGAGGGTTCTGTAGAGCACAGTTTAAAGATGAGGGTATCACATCATATGTACTCTCAAACAGATCACAAATTCTTGAGTTCTTTGCTTACATAGCCATATGACTTTAGATAATTAAATAATGTCTTTGCTCTAGGATTGTGCATCCTAAAATGAAATGATTTTTAAGTGGAAAAGAAGCAGTGCAAATAATAAAAAGAAACTTGCCTGAGGGTACATTTGAGATATTATAAAACTTGCCCTGTGATAGGTGCAAAGACTTCTAGGTAGTTGTCTTTTGGGCCAGGGTATAATACAGAAACTATTAAGCCACTCTTCCTCTTTCTTTAGTAGGTGTTCTTTTTATTTTAAGAACTTCAACTAAACCTTCAAAATATCTTCTTTCTCTTTCTAGTATAATATTAATAGTAGAATGTTGGCTTGTTCCTTACACCTCACAAGTCAACTGAATCATGGAAACATCTAACTTCCCGGAGTACTTTGATTCACAAAATAATACGTTTCTGGCAATTGAATCTCCAGCTATGTTTTTGTGGAGGAATACTGCATCCCAGCTAGCTGTACCCCACTGCTCATGTTTGATCTTCACAGATTTCTTTGCAGGCTGGAGAAAGGGAGAATTCTGGATGCCTTTTGTGCCCTGAACAAAGGAGACAGCATAGACATCTTCAAACTAGTTTCTAGATCTACAAATATGAATGTACAGGCTGTCCTTTCCTACTCTTGTCTTCTTCCCAGAGTGTTCAGGACTGTTCCCAAAACAGAAACTGTTTTCCTCAGTCTATTTTTACAGTATCTCTCCAATTACCAGATATCCAAGAATGTACAGGGATTTGTCTATAGATGCCTCTTTGACATAACACGTTTAATCCTCAATTTGACCAAATCTATTGCAAAATGTACTCACTTATTATTACAAGAAAACACGGGTACAATCTAAGGAGACCTCGCCTTGGGGTTTTCATGAAGCCATACTCTTTGCCCTAATGTCTATCTGAGAATAAGCAAATCAATGCTGGTCAATGAAAAAAAAAAGTAAAAGGACAATTTATTAATTGTAATTTAAAAATCTATAAAGAAAGAGAGGGAAAAAGAGAAGAGGTAGGAAACTAAACTGCATTGAGTATCTATAATGCATTAGTCATTGTACTATATATAATAGTTAATAAAAATGGAGAATGTTACGCCTGTACAATTGCCACAGAAGTTGTACTAAGTTCCCATCGCCTGTGTCACCATAGCATTACATGCATACATCAGTTACAACACCTGTTATGCTGAATCTAAACTGACAGTCTTTCCACATTTCTTTTATTTCTTAATCGACACTTAATAATGGTACATATTTATGAGGTACATTGTGATATTTTGATGCATATAATGTATAGTGATCAGATCAGTGTAATTAGCTGAGACACTTATCATTTCTTTATGTTGGGAACATTCAATATTCTCCTCCTGGCTATTTGAAACAATATAATATATGCTGTGAGTTCCTCAAGAGCTTATCCACCTATATTAGCTAAAACCGCCTATATAGCTAAAAACCTATCATTGTACATTCTGTTACCCTGAAGTGAAGTCAGAAGGAAACTAGACAGAAGTGACCTCCGTGTTGCATACCCTCCCCACACCAACCAGCTACAATTCCAGGTAGACAATTCATAACAATGATAGGCATATCACTTACATTGCAAATTAAGTCATCTGTACCTCTATCAACAATAGTTAGTAATCACTTCCTATAGATAACTGCTAAGGTGCTAAGGTCTTTCTTTAATCAGTCTAGATTTTTATCTGTAAAGGTTCAGTTTTTTGCCCTTAACATAATCTTTTATAGACAAACATTATATGCAGTCATCTTTGTTTAAAATCATTCTGATATGTCAAAATATACAAGATATATGTTTACATTCCAGTTAGCCACATTTCTAAATTTTCTTTACTATATTCATTTATTGAATGAGAACTTACTAAGTATGGAATATTATTATTCTCCTCTGCCTTGGGAATATGAGTAAAGAAAAAGGAAGACTAAACTAAAAGACTAGTAAGAGATATGTTTCAGTATAATAACAATAACAAAATATTGTGCTACAGATATAAAACAGTTGCTTTAGAGACATAGAGTGAAGGAATACTAAATTAGACTAATGACTCAGGAAAGGTCTTGAGGAGGTAAAACTTGAGTGGAACAGAAATTTTCTGTGGTGATTACATAGATATTCTAGGTAAATAAAAGTGCCATGACTCTCAATGACTAGAACCAGGAATCGCCATTTTAGAGAGATTACTCTAGAAATGTCAGATATGTTTTCAAAGTACGCTATTTCAATGATAAAAGCATACCTAAAAATAAGAATAAGAGTAGTATCACTTGGAATTAGATATTATTAGCTTTCCATTAGTAACATATATTTTGGGTATTTTCCCCAGGAAAAGGGATTTATTACCCGAGAAAGTCAATCTCTTTTGGCTCATCACGTAAGAATTTCTAAGATACTCAGAGAAAGATTTGTAATTTGGGAGAAGGGTAGGGTTTTGTTCTGGTTTTTCTTTATTCAGTGATTCCACGTTGATGTGTAGAAATTGTGTAGGTTTTCCACAATGTGTTGAGCAAGGAGACAATCCCTGTAAAGAAATGATAAGAGTCTAATGCAAAAGTACCTATACTAGCATCGTGGTGGAAAGTTAAAATTTAGAAAGAGAGACACTATAGAAAATGTAAGAATTCAATGAAGTGATTCTCTTTCCCAGCTGTTTATTAATTACTGTTTGTGGAATTGTGAAAACAGCATGTGATTGGCACCGTGGAAACCAGGACATGGGGGCTGGTGCAACCCCTCATTGTCTGTGAAATCTCGGATTTATCACTTAACCCCCCTCAGCCTCTGTTTCTCATCTATGAAGTGATGGTGATATGTTTATGTGAGCTGTAGATTTGTGAACATTAAACCCATAGGTTAACACTTGGTGAATCAAAGTGCAGTACAAATACCATCTACCAAGGCACCAATGACTATATCCTAATATTAATCAAAATAAGCAATTGCTGTGTAAGTGTATTCCATACTTGATATAACCAAAAGAGCTTAAAGTGCATTTACAATATTTAAAAATGACGATGATGATGATGACAAAGACAACATTACCACTGCCACTACCAACAACCAGAACAGACACTAAACAAGTCATATCACAAATTAAAACCAATGAGGAACATGTTGTGGACTAGTTTTAAGCCTATTACTCATCAAACTAAAGAGACGAAGTCTGACTCTCTTACCCAGGCTGGAGTGCAGGGGCACAATCTTGGCTCACTGCAACCTCCGCCTCCTGGGTTCAAACGATTCTCCTGCCTCAGCCTCCCGAGTAGCTAGGACTACAGGCGCCCACCACACTGGCTAATTTTCGTGTTTTTAGTAGAGTTGTGTGTCACCATGTTGGCCAGTCTGGTCTCGAACTCCTGAGTGCAAGTGATCCACCCGCCTCGGCTTCCCAAGGTGCTGGGATTACGGGCATGAGCCACTGCACCCAGCCTCTTTGTTTTTTGTTTTTTAATCTGAACAATGTATTTAGCTACTTAGAGTCTGAGCTACCTCATCAATAAAATGGAAATAAGAATGTATCCCTTATTTCATGTATGCCAATGTGTGTGCAGAGTAAGAGAGAGACAGAGGGCACAGAAGAGAAAAAAGATGGTTAACCGGGCATGGTGGTGCGAGCCTGTGGTCCCAGCTACTTGGGAGGGTGAGGCAGGGGTATTGCTTGAGCCCAGGAAGCAGAGGTTGCAGGGAGCTAATATCATGCCACTGCACTCCAGCCTGGGCAACAGAGTGAGAGCCTGTCCCAAAACAAAACAAAACATGAAACAAAGAGAAAGGGGATGGTATGTAATAATATACATGTGATTCACACAGCACCAGCTGAATAAGCCATGTTAAATACAGTAAGTCTTCACTTAACATCGTTGATGGGTTTTTGGAAACACTGAATTTAATTAAATCAACCTATAATGTCGAAAATACTGCTTACTTCAATGTCATTTTATTGTAGTGTTAATGAGAAAAAATTGGTTTTGATAGATATCACTTTATTTAAAGTAAAAATTTCCAAGAACCCATCAACAATGACCAGTGAGAACTCACTATGTGTGTACATTTCCGTTGGCCTTTAGAAAATAATCTCATAGTATTGGTCTAATTACAATGCCTTTGTGAAGAAAAAATGAACACATTTTTGTTGCCTGTGGCAAAACTTTTAGAGCATTCATAAGAAGATAGGCTATCTTGCGCCCGAGTGAGAGCAGAAGGCTCTCAGGAGGGCCCCTGATTAAATATGTAGCATGATCATTTGTTTTCAGGTGGCATCAGTGTGGGAAGCACACTTCTCCAGCACTAGAAAATGATTTACATCAAAGCTATATTGGCCCTGAAGGTTCCTTCCCACATTCCTGGGTTTCAAGACATAATCATTTATTTGAAGGGATCAGAGAGGATGTCCTGTCTCTGACATAGAGGATACTTCTTCCAGGAGTCTCCATGCAAGGCCAAGAGCCCTCACCTCATCCCTGGGCTCACACATGCCTTACAATGAAAAGGCAGTCTTCCAGCCAGAATCGAATGCCTGAGAGATTTGGATGAGTTAAGTGGCTGATTTTTGTTTACTTCCATAGATCAACATTAACCTTCACGGATTCCTAAGGAGAAGATGTGCTCCTCCACTGATTCTGATCAATATTTTAAACTCAAGATTTTGAAATTTGAAAACATGGGCTTTAGAGTCACACAGACCTGGGTTTAAATTTGGCACTGCCATTTACTAGCTTTATAGATTCAGTGAAGTAATTTATACTCCTTAAACCTTAGTTCTCTAATTGTTAAATTGACACAAGATTAATCTCACATGGCTGTGCAGAGAAGTGACTGCATATTTGTGAAATATCTACATGAATGCCTAGGAACACATATGAAGTCAGAGCTCAAAAATATGTATCCATTGTTGTCAGTAATAATTATAAAACCAGAAACTAACATTTAGACTCTTTCTATGGGCCACAGATTGTGTAACTTGCTTTCATGTATAACTTTACTAAAGTTTAAACACCCAGCTTGGAAGACTGAAAACATACCACTTACTTTGCTAAGTAATTTAACCTTTTAAAAATTCTGTTTCTGGCCAGGTGCAGTGTGACACCTAGAGTCCAAGCACTTTGAGAGGCCAAGGCGAGAGGATAGCTTAAGACAAGGAGTTTAAGACCAGCCTGGGAAACATGGCACGTGCCTGTAGTCCCAGCTACTTGAGAGGCTGAGGTGGAGGGATTGTTGAGCCCAGGAGTTCAAGGCTGCAGTGAATCATGATCATGCCACTGCACTCCAGTCTTGGCGGCAGAGCAAGACCGTGTCTCTAAACAAACAAACAAACAAACAAAAAAATCTGTTTCTTCATCAAGAGATGAAGAAGGTTTCAGAACCAAATTTATATTATTGTTATGGATATTCAATACAATGGGTAATTTAAAGTACTTGGCAAAATGTCTGGCATATGGCACACATTTAAAAATGTTTTTATTATGTTATTATCTGTGATGATGATTGTCATCTTCACATATTAGGTGGTATGACAAAATGAGGCAAAGAAGGTGATTTGTCTCACATAATTTTCAATTCCTTTTAACTATCATGTGGTAGAAAAATCAGTGTAGAATCAAAGTTCTACAGTGAAAAATAGTTCTTCTGTATATGGCTGTTTGATCTTAAGCAAATGATCTACTGAGCCTCAGAATCATCCTCAACCATAAAGTGAGAAAATGTATTAGCTTTCTCAAACAACTGTGTCAAATTAGTCCTGCATCCCATCATGACATTTCAGTCAATAAGGATGGTCCTGTAAGATTATAATGGATTTGAGAAAATTCTATGGCCTAGTAATGTCATACCTGTTGTGACACTGTAATGCAACACATTACTGGTGTGTATGTGATAATGCTGGTGTAAATGAACCTACTGGGCTGCCAGTCATATAAAAATATAGCACATTTAATTATATACAGTACATAATACTTGACAATGATAATAAATGTCTCCGTCACTGATTTATGCACTTACTACACTATGCTCTTTATGGTTATTTTCAAATGTATCCTTTCTGTATGTCTTTTTAAAAAAGTTAACTGTAAAACAGCCTCAGGCAGGTCCTTCAAGAGGTATTCTAGAAAAAGGCATCGTTATCACAGGCAATGCCGGCTCCATGCATATTACTATCCCTGAAGACATTCCAGTGGGACAAGATGTGAAGGTGGAAGACAGTGATATTGATGATCCTGACCCTGGGTAGGCCTCAGCTAACGTGTGTGTTTATCTTCATTTTTAACAAAAACGTTTAAAAAGTAAGAGTAAAAAGTATTAAAAATAGAAAAAAGTTTATAAAATAAGGATGTAAAGACATAAATTATTTTTGTATAGCCGTACAATGTGTTGGTGTTTTAAGCCAAGTATTATTACAAGAGTCAAAACACTTAAAAAATTAAAAAGTCTATAAAATATTATAGTAAGCTAAAGTTAACTTATTATTAAAAACAGAAAAAAATATAAATGTAATGTAGACTAATTGTACAGTGTTTATAAAGTTTACAGTAGTGCACAGTAATGTCCTAGGCCTTCACATTCACTCACCACTCACTGACTCGCCCAGAGAAACTTCCAGTCCTACAAACTCATTCATGTCAGATGTTCTATACACGTGTACCATTTTTTAAATCTTTCGTATTTTATTTTTAGCATATCTTTTCTATGTTTAGATATATTTAGGCTTACTGTTGTGTTACAGTTGCCTAAAGTATTCAGTACAGTACATACCGTACAGGTTTGTAGCCTAGGTGTGTGGTAGGCTATACCATCTAGGTTTGTGTCAGTACACTCTATGATGTTCACACAAGGACAAACTTGCTTAAGCATGCTGTTTTTCAGAATGTGTTCCTGTGATTAAGATTTGCATCACTGTACCTCCAATTTAGCTGCTAAAACACCACCTGTTTATTATCTCATAGTTGCTGTAGGTCTCGTGTCCAGTGTGGTGTGGCTACATTGTTTATGATCTTGTATGTCTGAAGTCAAAGTGTTGACCTGGCCAAGCTGTCTTCTGGAGGCTGGGAGAAGTATCTGCTTCCAAATTCATTCAGGATTTTGGCAAAATTCAGTTCCATAAGTTGTAGGATTGAAATCATTTTTTAAAAATTATTTTAATTTTTATGCTGGGCTGCCCTTGACATTTAGAGGCCTTTCTCCGGTCCTTGCATGTGGCCTCCTGCATCTCAGAACCAGCAAAGACACATGGAATCCTTATCATGCTTGGAATCTCACTGACTTTCCCTATTACTGCCTCTCTGCCTTCAGCTGTAGAAAGTTCTCTGTCTTTAAGGGCTTTTTTATATTACATTTAGCTGTATATTTCAGAGTAATCTCTCACTTTCAAGGCCTATGACCTTAATTAAAGATACAAAGTTCCTTTGCTATATAATACATGATATTCACACTTCCTACAGATTCAGACATAAATGTCTTTGGGACAAGATTCTGCCAACTGCAGGAAATAATAATTACCTTACAGTGAGCCATGAGGAATCAAGAGATAGCATGTGTAAAGTTATTTATTTTATCAACACAAGTAGTTTCTCAATAAATATTTATTTTTATTTTCTTTCCTATTTACCTAAATTACATTAGATATCTAAAATATAACGTCTTCATATTTCAACATGGAAGAAAGCATTTTGCAATTTTGTAAGATTTATACTCATTAAAGTTGTTATGGTTATTGAATGTATAAGGACATATGCAACAAACACAATGACTTGATATTGAAGCATTCTGAGATAGACCATTGGATGTAGATATTCCAAATGAAAAACCACCAATGGCAATCATCACATTGAGAACTAAATATGCGACCCGAGGTTCATTTCCTTTCCTTTCAGATTTGCCAATATAATAGCCTAGAGAGATGTATAAATGATTCCTGTTTTTCTGTTGTTATTGCTGTTCTGCTTTACTATTTCCCCTCCACTAAAAAGCTAAACTTTGTCAGATTTAGAACTTTACCGTGTATTATTTATTTTCTCAGAACAGATGTGGAAAGAAATACATACTATATTCACATTCAGAAGAATTTTGCCTGTATAAAACAAAGAAATAAGAAATAATCGATTGATATTCTATTAACTTTTATAATATTAAACCTGCAATATTTACACAGCCAGATTCACAGGTTCATATATAAAAAAGGATAAAAAAGGGCATCTTTCTAAAAATACTTTTTTCTTTTTATTCTTATAAAGTGAGAAACATTCAATGTATTATTTGCAATAAAAAATAAAACACTAGGAAAGAAATTAAAATTAAATATAATTCCATTACCTACAGCAGAGAGAGAGAACCACATATGACAAAGGTTCATTTCATATCTGTGATAACACTCTTTCAGTGTAATACATAATATTATAACCTAATAATTTTCTTCATATTCTCAAAACTCCTGAAAATATGTTTTGTATGACTGCTTAATATCCATTGAAAATATTTTATTTCAGTAATTTTAATTAGCAATTGTTTTCTTAGCTGATGAAGTTTGTTGTGTGGCATTGAGCTGGAGCTGGGGTTAGAAAGATGAGACTAAGATATCCTCCCTCAAAGTACTATGTGGGAACAAACAAACAAACAAAACAGGTAGAGAAGAAAATATACCACAGTTTAAACTTCTAAGCATATCATTTAGGATGACAATGTAAATGTACTTCACTAGTAAGCAGTCATATAATTTTTCCATTCAGATTGTCACTTTAAACTTCAAATATTTTACAAGGAAGCACAATGATTTTTTAAATTTACAGCTCTATGGTCAATGTCAATAATTTGTACTACTTTAGTTGGGTTTATTAATGAATATTAAATTACCTTAGGACCCTTAAGTAATTTAAGAATCCTAAAACGTCAGTTCATTTTACAATATCAGGATGGTAACGACCATAAATAATAGTCACCTTATTTGTGAGGACTCTAATCTTAATTACACGTTTGCTCCATACGCTTATCTAGCTGGAATTTTATGATCCAAATGTGATTTACAACTATAAATTAAATAATTATGTGAGGCACTCTCAGGGCTGCAGGGACCTGGTGATGTGAAATTTGATCAGTCTTGTGGAGCTTAATGTCTCCTATGAATGGAAACCAGCTCAGGAATTCATAGCCTGTTTTATTGTCTCCTGCAGCCTGGACATTTAGAACAGACAAAAAGACAGAAAAATATATTATCTGTCTCAAATCTGTGGCAGCCAAGTGAAAAGATTTAGAAAGTCATATAAGTTCCTCTAAAGAGAAGAGTATGGAAACAATTTGAACTGGATGCTTTAGAAGAAATGAACTAGAATAACTCTTGTCCAGTGGTCCATAGAAATATCTGCCTAGCACTTTACCTTCACACAACTGCAGAGGACCATATGTCAATTCAAATCTGCTTACAAACAAAAATATTTAAATTCAGTAGCCATCCACACCCCCCCAACTGTTCTCTCACATGCGTTTGAATTATAGTCGTGAAGAGAATAAACAAGTACTGTATATGCACAAAGCAAGGGTGAAGCAATGTGGCAAAATTTATTATACAAATACACACAAGATGCAATGGCAAGACAGAGTAAAAAGAATCACCATGTTATTTAAGAGGTTGGAGGTCTTAGAGACCACCTAAAATCTTTTCATGTCAGAGTAAACCAAGGCTCAGAGTGGTTGTGGCTTGCTCCAGGAGAGGCTGCTCAGGCTATGACTCCCCTGCCTATTCAGCTGAATTTCAGTTGCTGTTGTCACTGAACTGTCCCTCTCCTTCCCCCCACCACTCCCACTCTTAGCAATTTAGACAAAAACTTCCTATTTCCTCCCCAAAGAAATTTTTCTCAGCCGTGAAACCTATCATTTGATCAAGAAAGAAAGTTCCCCCATCTTCTTTTACCTTTCAGCCTATAATCACTAAGTTTTTTCTTTTTTTAAATCAAATATTACCTTAAGTTCTAATGGAAATTAAGATAATCGAAATAGATATGAACAAGTACAGCATCCTTTGTCCAGTTGAACCAGCAAAATACTAGGGCAAAAAGACAGTAAGTAAATAAACTAACATAGTGAAAAGTGTTGTGAAGGAAATAAATCAAGCAGTGGACTAGTTGGAAGTGGGGTTACATAGTACATGGGAGAGTGTGACCAGGGAAGGCCTCTGGCGGGAGATAGCATTACAAGAGGTGGCATGAAAGATGAAACTTAAAATGTGAGAGGAAAGGCTGGCTATATAGTATCATACTCTCATATCCTCAAACTTATTACACAACCTCTATTATTCTCCTCAGATTGAATAATACAGAGGTCCCCAGATGGTAGCTTTTTTCTTTATCTTAACACAAAATCTGCAAACTTGCACACAGCTGCAACCATCTTTTCCTCCTTCTGTCATATTACCATGACACGGAGTTCTATCTGCTCTCTTCTGTGTGTCATAGATAAACGACTAACATTGTTACTATGTTACAATATAAAAATTGTAAATGTTGTTACTGAAATGCCAGGGGTTCCATCTAGGTCTCAAATGTTTGCAGCACAGGAAACCAATCACCAAGACAACAAGTATTGCTAGGGAAGCAGGCTTTTCATTTGGGTGATGTCAGTTGTAGAGATGGGAGCCAAACCTCAAACCTGTGTAACTCAACTGAATACACTGGAGATTCGTACAGCAGGTAAGGAATGTATTAGCTATGTACAGGAAAACAGGAATTACGGAGGGGTAAGGAAGCAATCGTGATGAATGAGGGGTTTTACATCTCGTTGGCTGGATGTGTGAGCTGGTAAGTTTCAGTTCCTGACCTGAGGGTCAGTTTCCTGGGAAATAAACTCAAATGTAAGTTTCAAATTTTAAGACTTGGAGGGTCAATCTCTATATTTATTCAAAAAACTATACACATTTATTCTATGGTACAATATTCCTTTCAATGTGTTGTGTTTTGTCCGCTAAGTCTAATATAACACAATTCTTGACACAAATTCCATTGCTTAATGCAGGTCTACTTTTTGTAATATCTTTCCATTTGTCTGTCTATTCAAGAAACAAGGCCAGGTTTCATGGCTCACACTTTTAGTCCTACAGTCAAACTCAGATCTGGGCTACTCATTGCATGAAAGCCAAAAACCCAAGAGATGAGCTTTAGTGAAAGGAAAATTAGCATTATTGGAGAAGTCATCAGCTTGGGAGAGGCAGTGAAATAGCATTCAAAGACCACTTCTCTAAGTTGTTTCTCTGGATCAGGGATTTTTAAGGGAAATTAGGGAAAATGATGATCAAAACATTATTGTGAAAAATGAGCTGTCTCAAGTGGGCAGTTAATTATTGCTTTCTTGGTCAGTGTTCTGTGACCTTCCACAGTTGCTATTAGCCTATTCTTATCAGACTGATCAGTCCATTACCAGAGTTATTGGTAGAGGTGTTTTCTTTGATCTCTGTTGAAGGTCCTATTTTCCTGAGGCTGTTTGAAGTGAATAATCTACAAACTCAAGCAAAGCAATAATTACTTTCAAGTAAGCAAGCTTTTCTCTAAAATGGAGTCAGTATTGTTACAATCCCAGCATTTTGGAAGGCTGATGTGGGGGAATTGCTTGAGACCAGGAGTTCCAGACCAGGCTGGGCAACATAACAAGATCTTGTCTCTGCCAAAAATAATAATAATAATAATAATAAATTAAAAATTAGCTGGGTAATGGTGTGCCCTGTAGTGTTAGTCAGGAGGCTGAGCCGGGAGGATCTCTTCAGCCCAAGAGTTCAAGACCAGCCTGGGCAACGCAGTGAGACCCCATCTCTAAAAAAAAAAAAAAAAAAAAAAAAGAAAGACATGTATACTAAGCACCTATGGTATGTCTGAAACCAGTGAGGCACTTGAGATCCAATATCGGGAAGAGACCAAAGCTGTACCCTTAGCCATCTTGTCACCTGGTATAGTTTGGATGTTTGTCCCTTCCAAATCTCTTGTTGAAATATGATTCCCAATGTTGGAGGTGGACCTGATGCAAGGTGATTAGATCATGAGAGTGGATCTCCCATGAGTAGTTTAACATCATTCTCTTGGTGACAAATGAGTTATCATTCTGAGTTCATGTGAGAACTCACTATTTAAAAGTGTGTGGCACCTTCCTGCTTGCTCTCACTTGCTCCTACTCTCACCACGTGAGATGTCTGCTCCCCCTTTGGTTTTCTCCATGACTGCAAGCTTCCTGAGATCCTCACTGGAAACAGCCAGTTTCCTGCAAAACCTGCAGAACTGTGAGCCAATTAAACCTCTTTACTTAATAAATCACTCAGCCTCAGGTATTTATTTATAGCAAAACAAGAACAGTGGAACACACCGTCTACCATGGAAGTTCATGTGGAGCTCTCATCTTGTTTACTAATGAGAGTTGAATCTCTTATTGTGGGCCTTGCACCTGCTGTTTTAAAATATGCAACCTAGTGACTATAATCACTAGTCACTTTTCTTCAGACTTGCTTTTCTCCTTTCTGAGAAGCAGGAGATAAAGAACATTATTCCCTCCTCAGAGATTTTGGGATGATTAAATTAGACCCATAAATGTAAACATGCCAGTAAATTACAAACTGTTGTATGAGAGTAGTATAACACTTCTCTCTAATATAATACTTCTCTCTAATATAATACAGTGGCAAGGACCACTGTTCCTTTTTCCCACTCAGTGGAAAGAATTGATCATCATCCTCATCACCACCAAATATTTACTGAGGGCTTACCACTACCAAGGCTTTGTGTGTAGCCTTCTATCTAGTGGATCAGAGGGAGTACTTTAATAGACTGTACTTTTCAGATTGTTCAGAAGAAACAGAATAATATATTTTGTATCATCAAATAAGCCTAAGATTGCTAGGGTGATCAGAGTCACTAGAATTACAGAAACAGAACATTTTCTATGTCTAAGGGTTAGTTTTATTATACTAGGTAGATATATATATATATCTATATATATAAAATATTTCACTTTGCCTTTATGAATTGTTTTCTACAGAAGCAGATTATTAAAAAAACAGCTTTTTTCCCCTTCTTTTTTCTGTTTTTTACATCTGGGTAAACAATGTATCTTGGGTGATATCATTCTTGCCAAGGAAAAAACAATTGGATTCTTTCTAATAAGAGGAAACAAGATTACACTGGAATGTATGTCACTAAAATTTAAGTTTTATTGACAAGGAAGTTATATCATTGTGTAAAATTCTTTGCAACTGTCTCCTAAGGTAGCCTAAAGAGAAATAAAATGCAAAGTGGCATGGAAAGTAGGCCCTATATCTGTAGCATATTACAAGGCTTGCAATATTGCTTGCTTTCAGTATATGTTTTAGCTTCCAAAAAGCTTCACCAATACTCAATAAAGCTGTCAATAAATGAAGCCAGTTATTGGACTTCTGAACTATAGGTGCAAAACCTAAGCTAAAATCAACGAATTCATGCTCTGGAGCAACTTTTTTTAGTCCTTCCTAGAGTTCCACATTCTTAAATTCACCATTCACCATCCTAAAGAACCCAAAACCACACATGACAAGCAAAATGTTCTCAGCATGGATGAAGTCACACCCAGAAATCTGGAAACAGCTTATTATTTTGTCTAAAAATTTCTGCTAGAATAAGGTTAATTAAATAAGTAAAAGATTTACACATTTGAATTGTATATGGATTAGCATGGATATTTCCATGCTAAGTATATTAACTCAATAGGTTTATTAGATTTTCAAAAGTGATTTGTTTTTTGGTTCTAATCTGTAATGATTGTGATAAATGTTTATAGATACCCTTGCTTACCTCTCCTTGGTAATCAGCATATCAGCCAAGAACAGACTAACAAATGTTCTAATTGTGGACTTTATTACCTGAGTGTCTTTCATATCCCTTTTCTATTCAATTATCCTAGTTTTGGCCTTTTACAATCTAATTTACCCTCGTGTTACAATTCCTATCTGGTCTCCTCTGACAGGCTTTCTGTCTCTTACTCCATCTAACACAGGACTACCACATCAGTATTAATAAAGCACAGAATACAGTGTCAACTTCCTAGCATAGTGACAATGTACTCAATAATCTAGTCTGATCCCACCTACTGATCTCTGTAATTCATTCATTTCTGGACTGGTGAGCTACTTCCTCTACTCTGCACATATTCACATATTCCTATTTATGCACCTTTATGTGCATTGGCTAGAATGTTCTTGTCATTATCTCCATCTCTGATTATAAGGATTTGAATAGACAGAGTACACTCTGAATGTAGAATAATCCTGCTAAAATCCTTAAGAATAAATTCCATGTATATAAAATACAATATGATTTTATTCTGCCCTTGTCTCATTCCTCATTCCCTGACAACATACAATATGCAAAACCGTGCTTATCTTTCCAACTTTGGTATCATGTGCTTTTTATGTGTGGTTTGTATGCAATTAGATGAGTAAAGGCTCTTTTATGCCACTCTACCATGCTGATGTACTTGGACTTTGTCTCAGTCTAGAACATCTATCCTTTTACCATATTTCTCTTCTCACAAAGATTTTACCCCATTAATTAATTTTCTTTCCTTCAAAATTAAGTTTAACTGTTATTTCTTCTGAAAATCACTCTCTAAAAACTCTATGGCGGGGTCAGGTTTTCCATGATGTAAACGGATATATTTGTGTCATTGTAATCACTTCTATACTATTTAATTTCCTGCCTTTTCTCACATGTTAAATTCCTTGAATGCAATAATTACTTTACATGAGAATTTTCAGTGCTAAATATAATATCTGGCATCAAATAAGACATACAATCGATGTTTTTCAATACGTTGGATTTACAAATATGTATTTCCTAAGTTGTGATCTAGATCACATACTAACCTTTCATGAGCTGCTTCCTATTTTTATTCATCAGAAGAATTTTCTACCTCCTCTGAGTACCCACATAATTTTTTATTGCATTTATAATATTGTGTCCTGCAGTATCTCAATTTATAGACTTGTTTATATTCCCAAACTAGACTGTGAAACATTTTAGTAAGAAGGACTGTGTTTAAATCATCTTTGTACTCTCTTATTTCCCTATTCCTGGCACAGAATTTAGAATGTGGCAAGCATTCAATAGTATTGAATGAATGGATGGTTAGCTAATGAATACCATTTTTAAAAATATGCTCACTATTATTTGTTAGTTATGTATAAGTATTGCCAAACATCATTTAGCCCACATTCAATTTGATGATGAATTCTTTACACTGATAATCATAGAGAAACATCTTATAGCATCAACAGTATTGGTAGTGGTGGTATTAGAGTTGGTGTGATGCATTGCTGGTGGAAATGCCAATTACAATGGCAAAGAACTTAATGGTTTCTCTAAAATCATTATTTAACTTATCACTGACCCGGACTAAAGCCCTTGAAAGCAAGCAGTGTGAGGAGTCTTTTTTTTTTTTTTTTCTCCCTATAGGGTTTATTTTCAGTTTCTTTAGCAAATCCTTATTCAGTAACTACCACATTCCAGGCATTATATTGAACCCAGTTGACACAGGAACAGAAAACTGGAGACAATTCTTTGAGATATAATCATATTTTAATCATGAAAACATTGTATCTAACAGAAATAATTTTCCTAACCTTGGGTCACAAAGTAAGTGCATAAAGATAATTTAGCAGAGGAATTTTCTATCAATTAAGGTACAAAATTAAGAAATGATGGATTCTCATATTTTGTTGCATCGTATTCTTCCCTAAATGATTATTTCATCACCCCAGAGGCAGAATATAAGTAAGCAAAATTTTTATTGTGTATGTGAACACTTTCCAGTGAAGATTAGGATTATACTAAGAAAGAAGATATTTATTTACTGAGATTTGTTGACATTCTTCTACTGACATAAGATCTAACAGACAATTTCAAGACTGTATAATGAAAGTATCAAATTTGAAAATTTTCCTGATGTTTGAGGAATGAGTCTTAGACTAATTGTCAAGAGGGCTTCATGAAATAACAGCTCTTGAGAGTCAAAACAGACCATTAAGCAAAAGAAAGAGTTCCTATTGTGTAAATACATTATATATAAATTATTTATTTCTTGATGATCCTGATAAGATTTGTATCCACTCATATGTAATATGTATATTTTATATTATATAAAAGGTTATATAACATATGATATAATATGTAATGCATATTTTCTCTTAGTATTTTTTGTGGCTGTTGTTCTGTTAAATAAAAATAAGTTTTATGTAGATTCCCTGACTATGAAGTAGTACCAGGGGAAAAAGAGGCTCACACTTGGGTGAAAATTTGCTGTACAGAATACACAGATAGAATAAAACATATGTGGATAATTGGGGAACAGTTATATTAGAAATGGTGAACATCTGTCTGAAGCACAGATGTTAACTGCTATTTGGAGAAGACAACATATTAATTCATAGTAATTATTTCAAATAGTTGGAAGATTTCAGGTTGACAAGTCACATTTTTCTTTTACCTTTTTATTTTTTCATGCCAGCAGGTATTCCACAGAAATATTCAAGCAGTTCACTGTGGGAAAATGGCAGGCCCATCATTTAGAACTCTCTCTGTGATTCTGACATGTTGGTGACATAATAGATGTGAGAGCAATCAATCTGTCCCAGCCTGACTTAGCTAGTCCTGAAGTATTGTATAAGGATGTACTAAATAGCAAGGAGAAACTGTTAATAATAATAATGATGATGATGATGGCTAACATTTGTATAGTGCTTACTCTTGCTTTATATAAATCAAAACATTTCATCTTTACAATATTCCCATGAGGTAACTATTATTATTATCTTTACTTTATAAATTAAGAAACTGAAACACAGAGAGGTAAGTGGAATAGACAGTACCTGGTGGAGCTGGGGACCAACTCAGGCAGTCTGGTTTCAAGTGTCTGTGTTTTTAACCAGTGAGCTGTATCTTGAAATATGTAAATGCATATATGTGCACACATATAGGCTATGTACATTTCAATATAATATGTGTGTACTTCTGTCGGTGTGTATAAATCATAAACTATTCTGATACGTCCTCCTTTATGTCTGCTTATTAGTACTTTTTCTTAAATGTGCCATCTGACTTTAATTAATATAAATAACTGTGTAGTCATTCATGCATTATTTGCATAATATGTGATGTATATTATTGGCGAATAGATGCATCAGTAAATTAATGGCTGAAAGGATTAATCAATCAATAGATGCTAGAATGTAAGAATTAAAAATATAAGTAATGAAAAAGTAACTGAATAGTAACTGAATAAATTAATTCCAATTTTCTTTCTTTTTTTTTTTTGAGACTGAGTCCTGTTCTGTCGCTCAGGCTGGAGTGCAGTGGCGCGATCTCTGCTGACTGCAAGCTCCGCCTCACGGGTTCAAGGGATTCTCCTGCCTCAGCCTCCCGAGTAGCTGGGACCACAGGCGCCCGCTACCACGCTGGGCTAATTCTTTGTATTTTTAGTAGAGACGGGGTTTCACTGTGTAAGCCAGGATGGTCTCGAACTCCTGACCTCGTGATCCGCCCACGTCGGCCTCCCAAAGTGCTGAGATTACAGGCTTGAGCCACCGCGCCAAGCCTTAATTCCCATTTTCAAGGAATTGTTTTTGTTAAGCATGAAATTTAGGTCAGATACAGAGCAGAGAAAAAGGAGAGAGGCCTCTGAACTCAGAGTGCTCATAGTGTAGTTGTTTTGCAAAACAAAGGGCAGAGACTCATCAGCCCAGCAGTATTACAAAGAAAAGCTAGGCTGCAAAGGAGATACTAATCATTCTTAGTGGTGCCTGACTAGCTGCATATCAGAATCAACTAGAAACCTTAAAAAAAAAAAAGATCTATCAACATTGTCCCACTCTAGACCAATTAAATCCAAATATTGGGGGCTAAATTCTAGGTATGTGAAATTGTCACAGATGATTTTAATGTACAGCCACAATTGAGAACCAATGGTGAGAGCTAGGAAAAAGTCTGGAAGGCTTTATAGAGGAGACAATATTCTCATTGAATCTTGACAGGCCAAACCTTTGCCAGGCTAGAACAATGCAGGGTAGTGGATAAGTATGGGATCAGGACTGGAGAGGGGAGAGTAGAAAGGGTGAGAAAAGGGGAGGGAGAGAATTGCTGGGCACGGAGAGACTTCTTGGCAGAAGAGTTTTAAAGCTGCTCTCTGCTTCTGAAGCCCTATGAGCCCTGGGCCCTTTGTCTTGTGCTATGTGCCTTTTAATCCTGCCAGACAAGGATTAAAATACTCAGGCTCAGGATGTTCTGAACTTATTTAAGATAATGGCCTTTATCGATTGTGGCTCTCCCCCTGCAGGCCTCATAGGACGTTTCAGCTTCAACTTTGTCTTCAGACTCATACTTCCCTAAATAGCTTCTAAATGGATTTTAAAATGCTCCATCTAAATTACTTAAAGTCTTACCTCAGCCACCCCATCAATTTCTAGAGAACGAGCTCTTGCCAACAATCAAGATTTTGTAGCGCTTTGCAAGACAAGTAAAAACTACAGCCCTTGTCCTCTAAGGAGCTTACCTCAGTGAGTTAGGTGTGACCAGGTGCTTAAAAATACATAAAATGCCATGATTTGAAATTGGATCTAGAAATGCTGACTCTGAGATGCCTGACTTTAGAGCTGTTAACTACTTTATTGAGCTTTTCATACAATTTCAATCTGACAATATGGGGGCTGTAGTATTTGGTGTTGCTCAGAGTAAGAGACTCCAGCATTTTGAAAATCATCTAAAGAGAGTCATTAGATGTTTTGACTATTGTCTTTGTTAAAAAATAACAATAGCTAATGACTCTAATAGCCAGAACTGTTGAATACTGCATATGTGTTAGGCAATATTCTTTTTTTTTATTTTTTTCATTATACTTTAAGTTTTAGGGTACGTTCTTAACACTTTTTATGCATTAATTTATTAAACGCTTTCAGCAATAGTATGAGAGAGGCAATTTATAATTTTCAATTGATATGTGAGGAATCCATATCACAGAGGTTACATAACTTGTTCAAAGGCTATAGGCTTTTAAGGGGCAGATCTGGGATACAAATCCAAGCAGTCTGGTTCCAGTGCCTGTGTGCTTAATATAAAACAGACATGATTTGTGTCTGGGTCCTCATGCCCTTAACATTTTGACATTCTAAATACATAAGAGTTCTTTGCAAAGTGATTACCCAGATGCCTGACACAGTAAATACTCAATACATATGAAGTGTTATGGTAATAGTGTTTTCTAAATATTTTTCAAAGAGAGATGAAATTATCGTTTGAGTAACCTATCATGTTTTGAGTTCTACAGTCATTATTTTATTACTTTTCACAGAAAATTTGAACTGTAGATATAGCCAGGCTCATTTTATAGGTATAGAATTGGGAACTCAGAGTGAACAAATCATTAGTCTAAGGTCACACAACCAAAAAGTGGTATAACTGGAATTGGAGCTAAGGTTAACCTGGGGTTTTTCCTCTGAAATGGTCCTCCTTCTAACAGCTGAGTGGTGAGTCTTCTCATTTAGATTGGCACATTAAGAGGGTAAAACTTCACCTTCAAAGAACTTATAGCTGCAGAGTTCAAATTTATCATTGTGTCGACAACATACAATATAAAGGATCATAGAATATTTAATGTACACTAGAGCAGCAACTGAAAGGATGAAGTCAAAATTAATGAGTTAAACTTTAAAATATTTACCTATGGCTACAAAATGAATTGTGTGTGAAGATAAATTTGATCCAAGGGAATTTAAAAATAAAACATTACCAAAAATGTAAAAATCAGAATATTGATGATTTCCAACACAGAAAGTTCAATGACATAGAATAAAAACAATGTGTACCTAAAAACATATAGTTCAAAGGAGGAAGTTTACATGTGAACATGAGTGCCTAAATAGGGCAGTGCCTACTATCTGACCAGTTTGCTTGCTGCCACTTCCTGAGCTATATGTTGATTGGTGAGACTGTCTGTCCATCTACCTATCTATATGTATATTTCAGTGAAAATGCCTAAACAGCTTAAAAATAGGTTATTCCTTTATAATACATCAGATATGAGTATTGAATCTGTGCAAATAGCAGCAAATAATAGCTCCCAATTTTGAATGCCTACAAATGATTGACACCATTTTTGATGCTTTATTACATGACCTCATTTAATAACTATAGCAATCATATTTTCTCCATTTTGTAACTAAAGAAATTGAAGCTCTGAAAGTTTGGCTAACTTACTCAAGCTCACACAGGTAATGTTAAATATAGGATCTGATTCTACCTTCACTTCTTCCAGTTTTCCACTGCCTCCGAAGAAATCAGAGACTTTTTAAAAGTTCTAAGGTTCGGGGAGGTGGGGGAGATTTTCTTTCTTTCCTCTTGTCTTTTTCTTTTTTTTCTATCTTTCCTATTTTTTTAATTACTGTTTCCTGAAACCCAACAGTAACCATTCACATTTTCTTTATCCTCAGCAACAAAGGCGTATGCCACTTACATAACACAGTCTTCTGAGCTTCCCAGCATAAGGCATGGCATACATGAGTCAAGTTACAATAGATGTGCATTTATCACACCTCTTGTAACTCCAGTCCTTTTTCTTCTGATAAAGGGTGCTCTGGACATTATTATGGAAATAGTTCTGAATATCCCTCAATTTATTGATTCATTTATTTTTATTTATAAGCACTGCTGTTTAGTAAAACATGTCTTGCAATCTGCCTCAGAATTGTGCCACACCAGGGTGTTAGGCTGCTTTGAGAACTGAACCTAGTTAATGCAGACTTGGCAAGTTTGCTGTTATAAGTGGTTTGGTTTGTGTTTGGTTGGCTGATTGCTTTTGATTTGCTTTGCTATTCCTATGGACTGGTTACCTTTCTTTTGATTTTAGTACTTGTTCCATTCTTATTTTCAGGAGACTCTGATTAGTAAGTCAGGGTGAGGTTCCAAAATTTGTATTTGTAGAAATGTTCTACATTTGGAAACCAACTCCAAACAGAGGTTACTATTCTTCACTACAAAATCCCACCAGTGACTCCTTTCAACCGTTCCCTCCTACGTATATAACAGTGTCTTCTTCCATTACACAACAAAGGATAAGAACAAGTGCCTTCCAATACTTAGAAACTTCATTTCATACTTGCTTCTACAAAATATGAAAGCAGTTACACAAAAATGGCTCGATCATTTTTAAAGTGTCAGGTCTTTGCTCTCTTAGGATTCTTTGCTGCAGAAGAACATTCATATTTCTTCTAGTTCCCCTAATAACAATACTGCAGAAATAAAATAAAATAAAAAAGACTTTTTATGTCTCTAGTCTATTGCCAACTTTAATTCATGACAGTCAGTATTAATTCAGGCCTAAGGCCCCTGAGGAAGGTAACAGATGCCTAGACCTTTTTTTTTTTTTTTTTTTTTTTTTTTTTACCCCCTCTCTTGCTTCTACATTTGATTTTCTCATGTTTCATCAAGGTTTGCTAAATCTATTTAGTCCAGGTTTCAGCCTCAGGCATCTCTAAATGTGTTAGTTTAATACTTTGTCATCTCGTCTTTGCATTTTTCATCTAGGATAGATAGTTTAATATTAAGAAACCACAATAAACTGTTTCATGACAAGGAAAAGATTGATTCTGGGAACCTCCCTCAAAAACACAGAATTGATTTTTCTCAATTTGTGCTGAAATCATAGAATGCTTGGTGAAACATATCTACAGGATCTCCCCTTTAGGGATACTAGTATGAAAAGAATGTTTACAGTATTTTCCTCACTATGTCTCAGCTTGTGAGACAGGAAAGGTTATACAAATTAGGAGATTTCCATGAGTCCAGCACAGGGAAATGCTAGAAAGATGGTACCAGAAAGAGACGGGAGAAATCATGTAGGGCTAACATCACTGAGCTCTCTGATCTCAGAAAAGTCACTTACACTTTCAGAATCTTAATTTCCTTATCTATAAAATGAAAATAATAATATGCTAAGTTATTGATGGGAGTTGCTGTGGTAAATAACATATATTATTTATATAATTATTTTAAAATAATTTTTATATATTAAAAATAATATATATTTTTATATGTATAAATTATATATATATATCTTCTAATTTGAGAAAGTTCTGGCTCTGTTGCTGAGGCTGGAGTGCAGTGGCATGATCTCAGCTCACTGCAACCTCTGCCTCCTGGGCTTAAGCCATCCTCCCAACTCAGCCTCCAGAGCAGCTGGGACTACAGGTGCATACCACCACCCAGCTAATTGTCATATTCTTTTGTAGAGATGGGGTTTCACCCTGTTGCCCAGGAAACTCCTGGGCTCAAGCGATCCGCCTGCTTCTGTCTCCCAAAGTTCTGGGATTACAGTTGTGAACCACCATACCTGGCCAAAATAGAATTTTTAAATAGCTAAAAACAGGACTCTCCTGCAATCCTACTTCTAGATATACATCTTGAGCAAATAAAATCGTATGTTGAGGAGATAGCTGCACTCTTGTGTTTTATTGCACCATTAATCACAATAGCCAAGATATGGAAACAACCTAAGTATTCACAGACAGATGAATGGATAAAGAAAATGTGAGATATAACACACACACACACACACACACACAGAGAGAGAGAGAGGGATATTATTCAACATTAAAAAAGAAGGAAGTCCTGTCATTTATGATAATGTGAATGAATTTACAAGACATTATGCTCAGTGAAACAAGCCAAACACAGAAGGACATATACTACACGATCTCACTTATAATGTGAAATATAAGAAACTAAAATTTGTGGACACAGAGAGCAGAATGGTGGTTGGAAGGGGCTGGAGATAGGAAAAATGGGAGATGGTCAACTTATACAAACTTGCAGTTATGTGACCAGTAAGTTTTAGAGAACTAATGTATGGCATGGTGAGTAGAGTTAATAATGTATACTTGAAATTTGCAGAGACAAAATCTTAAATATTCTCATCACACACACACAGAGTTAACTATGTGAGGTGAAAGATATGCCAATTAGCTTGATTGTAGCAATCATTTCACAGTATTTATGTATATTAAAACATCACATCATACACTTTGAATATATCTAATTTTTGTCAATTATACCCTCAATAAAGCATATAAAAGACTTTCATACAAGACTCCCAAACAAATATAGAATGACCATGTGTCACCAATTTATTAAATAATTAATAGGAACACCAGAAAGATTATAAAAACAGTACCAAACTACCAAGAGCAGTTGAGCTGTGCATTTACAAGAATTTTGTCTTAATAAACAATCATTACTAATATTACAATAAGATTTTCAGGTTATATGCAAAACTAGTTAATAACATACAGGACAATAAAAGTATAACACACTTGAGTTACCTTTTTTTTTTAGGAGGAGAGATGTTTCTATTTGACATGACAAATTTGCAAGTTAACATGTAGCTACACAGTATCCGGGTTCTAATCAAATAGCAAAGTAAGATGAAGATATATTATCCTAGATCTGTGCTTTTCAAAGGGTGGTTCTGGGACTCCTGGGAGTCCTCAGACCCTTTCTGAAGATCTACACGATAAAAACTATTTTATTTCTTTTATTTTTTTTTTATTTTTTTTGAGACAGAGTGTAGCTCTGTCGCCCAGGCTGGAGTGGTGCAGTGGCGCCATCTCAGCTCACTGCAAGCTCCACCTCCCGGGTAATTTTTTGTATTTTTAGTAGAGATGGGGTTTCACCCTGTTAGCCAGGATGGTCTCGATCTCCTGGCCTCGTGATCCGCCTGCCTCAGCCTCCCAAAGTGCTGGGATTACAGGCATGAGCCACCGTGCCCGGCCCCATTTTCTTAATAATACTAATATATTATTTGCCTTTTTCACTTTGGTTCATCCATGAATAGTGTTTTCCAGAAGCTACATGATGTATGATGTAATAACAGATTCAGAATAGAAACACAGAGGAGAATCCAGGTATCTTCTCTTAAGCCAGATATTAATGAGACTTGAAAAACTCTTAAGTCAATCCTACTCTTTCATTAATTTTTATATGTTTGGGAAACATCTTTCCCTTATAGAAACAAAAATTTATGTTCTCATGAAATGGGTTTATTTTACAATTAATACATATTTTTAAAATTATCTGTTTAGAATTCTAGTGTAGTAAAAATTACTAGATATAACCCATCAAATGCAAACATTTTTGGATAGTCAACATTTTAAGAGTATAAATGGGTCCTGAGACCAAAATGTTTTGGATCTCCTGTCTTAGAGAATTAAATAAAATTGATTTAATAATACACCAGAATAACAATGAAAAAGTGCACATTTTACTCTATTTTGCCCGAATTCTGCATTTTGGCAGAGGGGATAACAAAGTGCCTGCTATAAGAGTAGAAGTTCAATTATCATTCCTCTTTTAATTCTTCTTCTGGCTGTTGCTAGTGGACAAATCTAGTTACAAAACAACTAATATTTTGAGTTTGAGGTAGGATAATATAGAAGAGAATCCTTCATTATTTACGGCAATCCACACCACTCCCAGTTATGTACTTATAGCTAAGTTTAAAGTTGTTGAGGAAAGAACCACTGTGGCCTTTGCATTCCTGAAAATTTACATGCAAAGTTTGACAACGAGTGAGTTGTGTGGTCAGACGTTTCTGCTTCCTCATAAAATAAACATTTCTTGGATGCCCAATGACCAGCTACCCACTGGTCATTGTGTTGGACAATATAAATCTGAAGAAACATAAGGCCAAGGCGTGGATTAAGGAGTTTACCAGCAAATTAGAACAAATTTCCAAAGAAAACCCTTAGGAAACCAATGTGTAACTTTTGATGTGAAACCTTTCAGGGGCTTCCTGTGGCCCAAAGTCCTACAAAATGTGCCCATTGCTACTTCCTGGGATCTCGGCCTTAGAGTCACTCCCTCTAGAAACTTGACTAATATGTCAGACAAGATTAAGTCCTCCAACCATCCACTTTTAGAGCACTCTGTACTTTGTAGCTCACTGGGCAACTGTATTTCATTAAATATTTCTATAAGTTGTTGTCTGATAACTCTTCTGACATTCTGTTGGTGATTGCAGTGCAGGAAGAAATTCTGTCTGTTTTGTTCACTACTGTAGGCGGCTTTCCTTTTACAGTGCCTGGCACAGAGAGGGTGAGAAATACTTACCAAATGAATAAGATGTTCTGATGTACAGAGGATGTAGAAGTTAATACAGAGGTGGAATGGGGTGGGAGCATAGGTGGGGAATATAAAAAAAAATCAGTAATGAAAAGATCTCTAAGCACAGAAATTCATATACACTTAGCCTAAGATGTGAAAAAGAAAGTTCTGAAAATACTGAGTGGCTTATTGTTTCTGAAGCTTGAGTATATAATATGGTAAAGAGAATAAGGGGAACAAAGTTGCATTTTATCCATCTGAAGTCATTTATTTATTACACCAATTCGCTCACTTTCTTAATTGTTAACCATTTATCTATTGCCCATTACATGTGAAAGATCCTGGTCATCAAGAGTTGATATTTCAGTTAAGGATATAATATATTTAATGTGGAAATGACAAAATAGTAATTACAATGTAAAATATAAAACAGAGCTTGGAAATTTTATTACAGGTTTATATAAATCTGGTAATATTTTTATGGAAAGCTACTAGTATTTCTTCTTAGCAAAGATAATGTTTTACTAGATATTATATGCCCAACATCTAACATAATACTTGACATAAAATTCGTGCTTGGGAAATGCTTCCACTTTCAAATTGTGTAAAGAACAAATGAAATTAAATAGAGAGATGGGAATGAAAGGAAACAAAATCTATTGTGGTTATCATCATAGTCATCACCATTACTGTCATCATCATCTTCATGATCACATTAACTATATTTATTGAATTGTATCTATGTGTTAGGGACCAAGCATTGCACTATGCAGTTTCCATAAATTATCTCAAGTTGTATTCACAGTTCTTCAAAGTAAGAATATATCATCATTTTCAGATGAGGAAACTGAAATACAGGAAGTTCAAGTTATCTTTTCAAGTTTGACAGCTAGCAAAGTTTAGAGTTTACGTTTGTCTGACAGCAATGACTGCCCGATTGCCACTAAATCATTATAGAAAAAAAAAATAAGATGCTGTATCCTAACTATAAACATGATTTATTTATAGTCTTAAGTTATAAATGAATTTGAGCAAAGCAGATCTATTTCAGAAAGAGTAAAGCACAGATATGGTCCTCAGGTGTGCAGTACTCCATCATTCTAACAATAAATTTTCAATATTGTCAGAATATTATAATTAAAAATACTAATTGTAAGTACACATATACTAATGTGCAGTGATCCTTTGGGGTAAAAATGCTTTCTTTCTTGTATGTCAAATGTAATATGTCAGGGATCTGGCCATTTTAGAGTCAACTATATTTTTAATTCATACTTTCTTAATGGACTTTCTTAATGGCAAGCAGAGTCCATTTAAGATAAAAAACAGAAACATAATTTTATTAGCCATTAAAAACAATTGAATGTAAATTTTCTGTAATGGGCCCTTACATAATGGATATTAGCATTTGAGGTTATTCCTATCATGTGTTTTTAATGAGATAAGTGAAACACTAATTTAACAAAGTGATCATCCTTTAACCTGTAAAAAGACATAAATACACTCTTTACCATCATATTAATGTGGTGATGATTTATATTTCATCTATTAAACTACATAAAAATAGATAGTTTAATAAATTTCTTTATGCCCAGTTACTAACTTCTCCTGTACATGTCATTAAAATTAAGTATGCCAGGAAATTTGCAACTATATCAGAAATTGAGGTCAATTAGGGACTTCTTATGAAGGAACAGTGAAATTGATTTGCAACTGTATCTTTTTGGGCTTCCATTTTCTAATGTTAATAATAAAATCTTAAATCTGACAAGGAGAGTCATTAAAGTACTTCACAGGGAGGGTTATTTATTACTTCAAAAGTGTATTATCTGGAACTTAGTCCCTTCTGCTACCAAGATTTGTCATGTCCAAGAGATTAATGACACTGAATATAAACTAGTTGGCTGACATCAGTTACTATGATCCACATTCTCAGTAGATTTATGTGCCTTAGTGTTCTTTTATTCCTTAAAAAAATTCTCCTAAGGAGCAAGTATTACCTTTAGAAGATTAGTGCAGCCTGTGGTGTAGTCTGTTTTCTATGTACAGAAACTAGTCCAATATGGTATCATGGTGAAAAATAGCTCTCAGAGTGAATGTATACATTAGTGGTGCATATGCATGTATAATGTTGCACACTACTCTCATTAAATAATCAAAATGGCCATGGATAAAATCAAAAGAAGGTCATGCAGGGCACTTCAGGACACCATGAGATTTTCAGCAAGACTGAAAGACAGACTATATGTATCCAAAGTCTACACTAGAATCAAGGATGTTAATAAGGTGTAGGCATGTCCGCTATCTCATACAACACAAATGTGTCAGTTTTTTATTCCTGTTACCAAAGACTTAGCAGCATAAAATAGCACCTATTTATTATCTCATGGTTCCGTATGTCAGAAGTGCAACAGAGTGGCTAGATTCTCTGCTCAGCATCCCACAAGGCTGAAATAAAGGTGCCGCTGGGGTGCATTTCTGATCTGGGGAGTAGGCTTTCAGGCTTGCTGCTAATTGGCATATCACAGTTCTCATGCTTTTCACATGGCTCTCTCCATCTTCCAATCAACATAGTCCTGTTGAGTCTTTCTTGGGCACTGAACCTCTCTGACTTCCCATTTTGCCTTTTAAGGATTTATGTGAATACAGTGAGATAACCCAGATAATCCAAGATCATCTCCCTATTTTAAAGTCAGTTGATTAGTAACTTTAACTGCATATGCAAAGTCCTTTTTGCCATGTGAAGAAAAAAACACAACCATGGAAGTAACACCAAGGAACAGAAATTACTGGTATGGTGGAAACAGGAAAACAAAATTCTGCCTTCTACAACTAGAAACTTGACAGATACATGTTTAGACAGCATAAAACTTGAATTTCACACAGTGAGAAGTAATTTCTAGAATTCATTAAGCAACAGTGTTGTCCTGATTAAAAATAGAGATTGACAAAGATGTTTATAAAATTATGAATGACATGTTTGTACTGAATGGATAAATAAAAGGGGGATCACATTTGGAGGGTGTTTGTGATATTCGAGGCTAATGTAATCTACTCTCAGTGGCCGGATGCCTGGTTACAAGCTGGAGGGATCATCAGTATAAAAGATGTGGCTATTAGACCTTTGTCAGATAGATAGATTGGAAAAATTTTCTCCCATTAAGTAGGTTGCCTGTTCTCACTCATAAGTGGGAATTGAACAATGAGAACACATAGATACAGAGAGGGGAGCATCACACACTGGGGCCTGTCAGGGGGTTGGGGGAAAGGCAAGGGAGAGCATTAGGGCAAATACCTAATGCCTGTGGTGCTTAAAACCTAGATGATGGGTTGATAGGTGCAGCAAACCACCATGGCACATGTATACGTATGTAACAAACCTGCACGTTCAGCAAATGTATCCCAGAACTTACAGTTAAAAAAAAAAAAAAAAGACGTGGCAAGGATTGACTCTTAAATAGCATGTTTTGTTTCCCTTAAATATTGGAAAATAATGTTAGTTTTCATTCTTTAGTTCACACAGCTCATATCTAAACCATAAAAAAGTAATTGAAAGAATCTTTTTATGCATGAAATATGTTTTAATAAGTAGAAAAAAATTGCCAACTTGTAGCTTTACCTACATTTTATTCAATCTGACAACTGCAAAATGAATAAAAGAATCTTTGAATTTTGATTAAACTGTAAATGCCTTTGAATTATTATTATCCTCAATTGAGATTGTTGACAATGTACTTAGCACTAGATAAGACACGGGAGACATAACTTTTACCCAAGGGTTTTTAAATCCACATTGTATTAAAGCATGCTGTGTAAAATGTAATTCATTTCAACTTCACCAAAATTTTTCATTTAAAATTCTATTTATGGTGCTAGCCAAAGAAATACTTACACTTTAAAGTAAAGCAAGTAAAGCATTCTAGTGTGATTTTTTTAAAGCATATTGCAGATAAAGCCAGTTTCCTTCCAATAAACAGGACTTCTATTTTATAGACTGCAATTTTAATTCCAGATAGTCATTTATGAAAGTATTTGCCTATAGGAATAGAAAAATCAAAGTGACTTTGAATGATTCAGTTTAAATCATCCCAAGCAAAAATATCCACATTAAATTATCATCCTCACACTGAGAAAGCCATATATTTAGCTGAGGGAACTGACTTTATTTAGTGGCTATTCCAAACTACAAACTATGCTAGCTGATTTCCACATTTTAATAAATCCTCAAAATGTCATAAAATTTTAATATTTATATTCCTTTTTATAGAAGAAAAAAATGGGATTCAAGGGGTTTAAATCAAATGTTGAAGCTCTCCCACAGTTGACCTAAGTCAGATTTCTTACTTGTCCATTCACACTTCTTTCCTATAAAAAGTGTCATTCATGAGCAATCTCATAAAAAGTCATCAGATTTTTCTTATATTAACTTGAAATCCTGAATGAGACAGTCTATGTGGAGTTATTTAGATTTCCTATTTTATTGATTACTTCACTATTCATAATCAAGATATTTGAGTACCAAGAAACTGACTAAAATTATGAATCATTGAAACTATTGAGATAATTATTTTATTAATTTTATAAGCCATCTTATTGGCTTGCTTATAGAAGGGTTTGTGAATCAGGTCTAAAAGGTAGTGTGCCTTACTTCTGTTACCCTGTCATTGATAAGAATTCAGTCAAATCACCATATAAACTATGAAGCAAGTTAGGGAATAAATGTAGACTCAGAAAAAAAAAGGTGAACAATTTTTGCCTTTCTAAGTAGCTAGCACACTCTATTACATTGTTTTTTATTATACTTTAACTTCTGGGGTACATGTGCAGAACGTGCAGGTTTGTTACATAGGTATACATGTACATTAGGTATTTCTCCTAATGCTATGCCTCCCCTAGTTCTCCACTCCCCCAATAAGCCCTGGTGCATGATGTTCCCCTCCCTGTGTCCAAGTGTTCTCATTGATCAACTCCCACTTATGATTGAGAACATACCGTGTTTGGTTTTCTCTTCTTGTGTTAGTTAGCTGAGAATGATGGTTTCCAGCTTCATCCATGTCCCTGCAAAGAACATGAACTCATCCATTTTTAGGGCTACATAGTATTCCATAGTGTATATGTGCCACATTGTCTTTATCCAGTCTATCACTGATGGGTATTTGGGTTGGTTCCAAGTCTTTGCTGTTGTGAACAGTGCCGCAATAAACATACATGTGCATGTGTCTTTACAGTAGAAAGATTTATAATCCTTTGGGTATATACCCAGTAATGGGATTGTTGGGTTAATTGTATTTCTAGTTCTAGATCCTTGAGGAATCGCCACACTGTCTTTCACAATGATTGAACTAATTTACACTCCCACCAACAACGTAAAAGCATTCCTATTTCTCCACATCCTCTCCAGCATCTGTTGTTTCCTGACTTTTTAATGGCATTTTAAAAATATCTTCTGGTCCCACTCAATCAACTCCATCTCTTCTTCACATAAAAACGCTTTCTAGCCCTTCAAGACCCATCTCAGGTATGTTTTCCTTCAGAAGATTTTCCCCCACCTTCCTGGAATAGATGCTTCTTCTTTGAGCTTTTATTGTATCTTGTGCATGCTAAAATCCCACAATTTTTCATACTATGTTTGAATCTATCCTTGGAAAATGAGTTTCATCTTTGCATTTCCAAAATTTGGCTTAACACCTTGAGTTCAAACTACTGATTGAGTGAGTGCATCAAAGATTCCAAAAGCATCAGTTTTCCCTGGATTGAAAGTAAAATAAATAACATGTTTATTTGAATTGTTTTGTTTTCAGTGTACTGAATCTATTATTCTAATTAAATTTGGAGATAACCTAGACAGCCTCACTTCAATGAATCTTGAATTTTATCTTCGTACTTCTTCAACGCATCAGAGCAGAGTACAACAGTTATTACATAAACATTTACTACTAAATAGATTTATTAGTCCTTGCTTAATATTAGTAAGGCCTAACATTGTGCTTGATACTATGGATGGAGTCAACAAAAGTTTGTTAAATAGATGAATGAATACGTTATTGCCTTACAAGATTTTATGCATCCCAGTAGATCAGCTTTTTCAGGTTCCCTTCTGAGAATAATGCATACAAAAGAAAAAATACAATTAAAAAAACAATTATATTGAGTAAAATCCCTCCTTTATTAAACATTAAAAACAAAATATACTGATGTACTTAATAATGACTATACTTGCAAAATAGCAATGGGCATAAATAATGCTTCAAGGTGTCTTCAATAACTATAATGTGCTCTATAATTGACTTAGATCATCAATGTTTTTTAATTAAATCACATGAAGCATTGATTATATTATAACCACTTTGCCAAGTAAAATAGTACTCTGTTTTACACAGTAACTCATTTAAATTCAATTCTTCCATGGAGGAAAGTCAAATATTATAATCCTTACATCACTTAGGATTTGCTAAGTAACAAACTACCACGAATTATAATGCCTCGAACAACCACCATTTATTTTACTATTTTGCAGGTTGGCAATCTTCACTGGGCTAAAGTGCAAGGCCCTTCTGGTCCCAGCTGGCTCACTCATGCATTTATTGACAGCAGAGGGAGTTGGCTAGGTATTGACTATTCTAGGATGGCCTCAGCTAGAACACCTAATTTCCACTCCATATCGTTTTCCAACCTCTGTAGGCTACCTGCAGCTTGTTTTACTTGCTGGCTAGGCTGGTTACCAAGAGAGCATAGAAGTGGAAATGGTCTTTTGTGGCCTTTACTAGGGACTAGCACAAGATCACTTCAGCTGTAGTTTCTTTGTTGGTCAGAGCAAGGCCAACCCAGATTCAAGAGGTAGAAAAATAAACTTCAATTTCTGACAAGAAGAACAGCAAGTGAATGGGTATAGATATTGAAAGTAGAAAAACTGAAGTCATTTTCTGCCAAAAAAAAATCTAGCACATCTATTCTACGGATGGATGTATTTAGGATTCAATTAAATATTACTTGATTGATAACCTAAATAATAGATTTATTTAACTCTGGGGCTCCCCTATTCAAATCCATTTTTTTTCACTAAGTAGAACACATCTTTCTAATAATATTCTAAAGCTTCTTTCTTCTGTGACAGATAATTTATGTGTGTGTCCAGAAATTTTAAAAGGTTAAATGGTTCCAATGATTTTTAACTTCATATTGTTTGCCTCTTTAATTCAGTCCAAATTCTTGTGGGTTGTGTTATGAAAACAATGTGAAACTATATTAAAATACCCCATTAAGTAACATATGATAATATGTTTAATGTTACAGTAACTTGTTCTTATATCACTATATGAAGAGACAAACAGAGAGAGGGGGGATAGGGATGAGAAGGAACACAGAGTGCTCCACTGGGCAGGCATCACGGAGTGACGATAGTAAAGAAGAAAATGTGCTTTATGTTTAGAGAATTCCTTCCTCCGATGGGTTTCCATAGCTCTGAAGTTTTCAGATTAGGTGTCTTCTATATTAGTTAGTAAATATGACTTGTCAAGATCACCAGAAAGCCAAGGACAGAAACAAGAACTTCATTTAAATATTTTACTCCAAAGAACCAAGTTAATCAATGACTTTGACAGGATGTATTTACCAATAAAGTATTCTTAATTGAGACGTTATTAGGTGAAGTCCAAGACTGACAAAATTTTACTCTATCTTAAAGCCAGATAATGTGTATATAAATACACACACACACACACACACACACACACACACACACACAGCAATCGTGTTCAAATGCTTTTGAAAAAATAGTGCATTTATTTATACTGTGCTTAAAATTAAAATTATGTTTCTTCTGTTTTCTTAATACAGCCCCATCAATATTTTTGTGTAGTTGACATACGCAGCATTATTTTGTCTCGTTTTGCCATATGAGGAAATTGAGATTAATCTCAGCTGAGGTTAAGACAGAGGAAATCATTTTCCCACCACTTCCTGGTAGACACATTTTTAAGCACTTTTAAATGCAATTCATCTCCCCATATTTGAAAAAAAAATTTAATATTAACTATTTGGAATTATATTGTCAAATGTATACTGTACGTTCTCTCTTTTCAAAAGCTTAAAGACTTTAGGATTATACAACAGGAAAATATGAGAAAAGTGTGTAAAGATTGTATGGAGGGGTTGAGTGAATAAAAGAGCATATTCTTTTTATTTCTTTTTTAGAGATAGGGTCTCGCTCTGTCGCTCAGGCTAGAGTGCAGTGGTGCGATCATAGCTCACTGCAGCCTCAACTCCTTGTCTCAAGCGATCCTCCTGGCTCAAGCGAACCTTCATATGTCATAACATGCCAGAAGTTATCACACTTGTGAGAGACAGAACAAGATGAGTCAAACTTATCTTCTTATACGGAACCCTCACCTCTGGTAATAGCATTGACACATTTGTAAGGGCAGGGCCCCGTGACTCAAACATCTCTCCTTTAAACCCATCTCCCAATATTGCCGCATTGGGTATCAAGTTTCCAACATGCTAACTTTGAGGGATACATTCAAATCATAACATCCGGAGAAAAAAATCTTCATAATTAGAGGTAAACTTAATTTTCAGAAAGAAAACTTATTACCAAATAAAATAACATTCTAAAGGGAATTTTTCAAAATACATATTTTTCTAAATGGGAGGTCAAAAAATGCAGTAAGAAAGTGAGAAGGAAAGGAAAGGTAAACATATGAGTAAATCTATACCATTTATGACTCTAACAAATGCTGATAATTATTCCTTAGTTTTAAAAATAATTAGAATTAAAATTATGTCCACAATGACACAGAAAGTTTGAGGAAATAAATAGTGACCTAAGTTCTTCTGCCCTTGAAGCAATAAAGGTTCTAAATAAAAGTAGTTAGGAAAAAATATATATACTCTGTACTTCCTAAGTCACTCACTAAAATATTAAAAATTATCTGTATAAGTAGCAATATATTAAAAGAAAAATTATAATAAAATAGCTAATTCCAATAAGTCAATACAAATAAAAAGAAGGAAAAAAGGTGGAAAACAATAAGATGATTTATCTAAACTCATCTATAGCTGTAATTACATTTAATGTAAATGAACTAAATATTCCACATAAGGTTAGGATTGTCACACCAATTAAAAATACAAAATTCAACTTTATATTGCTTATAAGAAACCACCTTAAATATAAGGACAAAAGAAGATAAAAATAAAGTGGGAAAGTTATGTATGTATTATTGAAGCATTAATGAAAGAAAGCTTGTTTTCTCTATAGTACTTTCAGACTATATAGATTTGAAGGTGAGAATTATTATTAGACATGAAAAGGAAAATTTCTAATTGCTGAAGGTATAATTCCACAAATTAAGTATAACAAATTCTCAATGTGTTTTTGCTTAATACTGTAGGATAAGAATATGTAAATTAAAGCTAATAGAAGTATAAAAAAAGAATTACTAATCACAGTGGGAGAGTTTAATGTGTCTCCCTCAGTAACAATAAAATGAATATATAAAAAGATAATTTAAAATTTTCAAATCATGATTAACATACTTGACCTCATTTACCTATGTAAAAATTCAGTCAATAATACAGAACACATTTCTTTTCAAAATTCAACTGGAACATTTACCCAAAGTAACTAAAGAATGGGATATAAGGCAAGCCTCAACAAATTTGAAAGTAATAAAATCATATAGAATAGTTTTTTTGCCACAGCAAATTTAATCTAAATATTCATATTGTAAATATAACAGAAGAATTTCTATCTGCATAGTAAGCAATGCTCTTCTTAATTATGGGACAAAAAAAGAGTAAAATTAGAAAATATCTTAATGAAATATAATGAAAATACTACATATCAAAATTCCCAAGATGAAGCCAAAACAGTCAAAAAGTGAGAAATGTACAATTTTCAGTGTGTATATTAGAAAAGATAAATGCTAAAAAAAATGGCTATAGTATCCATGTTAGTAAAATGAAATTAGTAAGAGGATTAAAATGTAGAAAGAAGAGCAATAATAAATATAAGGACAAAAATTAATGAAAAAATATGCAAAAGAGTAATATTAAGAAAGCCAAAAGTTAATTATTTACCAAGATAAATAAAAGTTGTATGTTTAGTAAATCATAGAAAGGTAAAAAAATGAAGAAGAAAAGACCAGATGGCATAAATTATCACTATCAGATATGAAAAAAATGGAGCATTACTTCAGATTATAAACATATAATGTAACTACAGTAAGAAAATATTATTAATACCTTTAAGTAAATAAATCTAAGATTTTAAGGTAATATGGAAGAATTCCTAGAAAAATGCAACTTGCCAAAACCGACAAAAATGAAATAGAATAGCTAAGTAGTCATATACCAGTTAAACAAATCCATTTTATAATTTAAGTATTTCGCCGTGAAAATTCCAGATTCTGGTGACTTCATTTGCAAATTATACTAAAATTTAAAGAAGAAGTTATACAAATTCCACAAAAATTTCCAGGGAACAGAAAAATAAAAAGGAAACATTTTGCTGTTTATTTTCTGAAGCTGACCAAAACTGCCCTAACCAGATCTTAAATTAAGGAAGCATGTAGTCTGATCTCTCTCATGACTAATAATAAAAATCTTAAACAAAATATTAGCATACCCAATCTAGAGATATGTCAAATAGTAACACATCAAAACCAAAATGAGTATAACCCAGTATTCAAGATAAGTATAAATAATTTAATATTAATCAATGCAATTCACATCATTAGACTAAAAGATAAGAGTTAGAAAGTTCACTCTCCAAGTAACAGAAAGCAATGGTGGCTGACATATATGAGTGATGGAAAAGATGGTATGAGATATGTTTGGATATGTAACTAGCTTTTGTCTGACCTCATGTTCTTAGTCTGGATTCTAATCTTTGAACAAAGTAAATTGATATGGCTACAGACTACTTCTAGGCTACATAAGCTGATGGGTTATGACTTTCAACTTACTTCTTGCCCTAGGTGTGCTCAGCCCAATGGATTGATTGGACTGCGCCTATGCTTAGTAGGTATCAGTGACTCTTGCTCTAAGTTAATGAAGTTAAACCACTGTTTCTGAACCCTTACCATACATTAGAACTCCCTGAGGAGCTTTTAAATATCTAGATGCACAGACCTCAGCCAAAGTCAGTTAAATCATTATTCCTGGAATTAGGGAATAGGTATTTGTATTTTAAATATCCCAATATGATTACCATGTGTAGCCATGGTTAAGGACCAGTGAGTTGAAGATTAATATTCACAAGGCTATTGAGAGGATTCAATTAGATAATCTGTGTAACATTTCTAAATACTAGCTCTACTATAGACTGTACTGCATTCTAGAGCTTTATATGTCTCTTGAGGGATTTTCTGGTTTTGTGTTAGACCACACCTGTGTGCAGAAGACATGTTTTTTTAAAAAAAGCCTGCCTTTGTAGATCCTCTATAGATCACTCATCAAAGAACCATTCTCTTTAAAAATGATTTCCCAGCTTTCTACTGCAGAGTGACAAAAGATTAGATTACTAAACAAAAGACCACTAAGGAAATTTCCAACATCAACTTCACATGGAATTTTTAAGAATAATATGTCTATAGAAGTAAAGAAGCAGCTGAAACTCCAGCTCCAAAGGTCTGAGTCAGGATTAGCAAGTGTAAACAATTATGAAGAGAACTAAGGCCAAGTGTCTGATAATTAGGTGTCACTCATGTCATTGCATTTTTTTTCTCAAATTCAAATACCTTGTTCTCTTTCAATAACTATGTAGTGGGATGAAATGCTCTTTTAATTTGAATTGTAACTCAGAATCCTAAAATAATTTATATTCATTTATCAAATCCTTAACCCACCTTTGATAGCAGATTTGGTCCTAACAAACAACAGAGAGAGAAATGAACACATAGAAAATAAAAGTAGAATTCTGAAATGACTTTCACTTCTTTTCTCTTACAAGATTATAAAACAAAGTATTATTTAAACAAGGAGAAAAATGTATACCTTGATAGAGTAAGAAGTTTTGCATTTAGGTTTGACAGGATTATTTACAGAACTTTCTATAAAATTTAGACAAAGAAGAAAACCAAAATTTCAGAATTTTCAGAAATGTCAGACCAAAATTTCTAGCCAGAAATTGGACCATCATTCTTGCAAGAATAAAGCATTAGAAACATTTTATAAACATTTTTCCAAGTTCCTCTCCTTTTTTACAAAACAAAAAAGAGAATGACTGGGCTTCCCTTTGAAGCTAGAGCAGCAAGGATGGGAGATACTTAAAGTAGGTACAGTGGTAGCCATGAGCCATGTAGGGACTGACTTTCAAAGAGATAAAGACAGAAGTCTTAAAAAAAAAAAAAAAAGAACAGTATTTAGGGAACATCAATTACTGTAGGCATTAGGAAACACAAGGTGAGAGAAGGTCTCTGTTTTCCCAAATTGTATAATCTAGTGAGGAATAGACCATTCTATGGTGAATACAATAAAATGTGAGAGGGTACAGATTGCTGCACATCGAATCTCGGAAGTCAGGGCAGCCTTCATACAAAGGAGATCCTTTAATACCTGAAAACAAGAAGTAACTATTTATCCAGAAGCAGATTTGGAGAAAAACGTAGAGAGGCATGTTCCAGGTAAAGGAAAAAGAATGTGTCACAACTCAATGATGAGAGAATGCGAGCACAGCTGAGAGACTGAAAGAAGTTCAGAATGCCTGGAATAGGATTGAAAGAAAGAGTAACAGAGGTAGTTTCAAGACATGCTCAAGGAGTAGAATTGAGAGAAAATTCTACCATACTTAGTTAAGGAGTTTGTATTTGATACCGAGACAATGTGTCCCAGTGAACAATTTTTAGAAGGGGATGTAGAATGATCAGATTTGTATGTAAGAAAAATTATTCTAGCTATTGTGTGTATAAAGAATTAGAAAGGGTCAAAAGTGAGGCACCTTTTGAAGAGTGTGTGGAAGAGATAATGGTGGCTTAGACTGGAATGAAAAAAAGATGGACAGATATGACGAATATTTTGGAGGTAGAATTGATGCTCCAGTAATTAAGTGGACATAGAAAGAGAAGGATATGTCAAGGATAACTCCCAGGTATCTAACTAGAGCAACAAGAGCACATTGATTATCAGATTTAGGCAGTAAGACTAATTCCAGAATTCACAACCAATGCACAGAGTTTATAGAGAGAGAATTCTTCACTGGGTTAGGAAATGATTAAACAACTTGGTGCTTCCTTTGGATGCCCTGACTTTTTCACTGAGTTGTTCAAACTGAATGTAATAGTATATATGAAATGACTTGAGGACTCTACACCACTGCCAAATACAATGACAGTTGTGCAAGGGGGACAGGAGTGAGGAGATCTGTTTCCTTTGGATCAGATACCATATAGTAAGTAGGAATATAAAGACTGATTCTTCCACCCCATAGGAGAGAAATGAAAATCTGCTCAGGATTTGACTCTAGTTCTAGGCAAGACATGTCATGAACTTGAGATAGTTGTCTTGCAACTGGTAGATTTCTGGGTGTGGGGATATTAGAAAAGTTCATATCAGCCCTAATCAGTACTGAGTTATGAGCAGCAAAATCAATTTCAGACACCAATGCCTAGTGGGGCAAGGCGTGCTTAAGAATAACTTTCACACCATGTAAGGCTGATCCTACATCTTCTGTTCCTGCAAGAGATTAGTAGCTGGAAAGACTGAACAAACAATGTCACACAAACCAATTTATGGTCCAGCAAAGGGAGACTACATAAATCAAGCAAAGAATAAAATATTCTGAAAACTTGGCAATGATCAGTAATATGTCAGGGAAAGCCAGTGGCTTTGGAATTGATGCTAGATGTTCTTAGGAAAATTATAACGTCAAATTTAAATATAAAAAGAGTAACTCATTCCAGCACCTCTAGCAATGAAGAGAAGGTTTCAAGAATGTAGGGTTTCTGTCATAAACATTTTAGGGGATGATCCTGTAAGCTACATAATAATATTTTCACTATTCAAAGTAAGTAGGATTCTGTTAATAGAGAATGCACTTTGGTGTCTCTTGGGAAGCAAATGTGAAAAAAAAAACCTATAAGAATAAAAGGCATCAGTATGATGGAGGTGTTCACTTTCCAAATACAATCTACTTCTATGTTCAAAACTTTTTAGAGCATTCACATGCTAGTTCAGCAAATGTTTAAAGTTTACTCTATGTTCAACCAAGGCTAGGATAACTAAGAAGAAACTATCTGTACTAAAAGAGCCCAGGATTCTCTTAGCAACAATTATAACACAATGAGAGGAGTAAATGAGAGTAAAACTAGCAAAATAATGTGGCATCCAGACATCCAAAGGAGAGGTCCCTTACTGCTTGGGGAATATAAGAAAGATTTCACTTAGAAGCCAAAGTGCAGGGTCATGAAGGATGAAGAGTAGTTCACCAAGTGAAAAAGGAAGGACAGGGTGCTCTGGATCACCATAACGGCATTGAGTGGTAGAGGAGAACGACAGGTTTAGGAAAAAATGGGGAGTTTGTTGTTTAAGGAGATAGAGCTTGGGAACATATTATAAAGTAGCTTTTATGCCTTGTTAAGGGATTTCAGCTTCATACTACAAAACTTGAGGAATAATGAATGGGACATAACAATGAAATAACCAATTATTTTTGGTAAGATACTGAGGTGTTGTTGAGGAGGTGTGATCAGAGGGTAAAGAAAACAGTAGTAGAGATAGGTTAGAAATTGTCTGAAAACTGAATAAGAGAGGGTAAGAATCTATACTCACACAGAAGCAGTAACACAGAGAAAACTCAGGCTGGAAGACAGAATTGACAATTAATACAGACTTGACAAGAGATATGATTTGTAAATATCTACTTAGCTCACAATGCCTCATAATTATTAATAATAGATTCAGTAGCTTGGATGAGAACACCAGAGTTCTACCCAGAATTTGCACTGTTTTTGGTTGAGGGCAGGCCTTCTCATGCCTAGTGATTTGTTTAGTAATTTTACATAGTTATTTGTTGTTCTCCTCACTCTCACTCCCAATTTTTTGTCTGTGATAATTTTAAAGAGGGAAACTACAAATTTTTAAAAATGAAGTTATTTTATAAAATAGCTGAATAATTTAGAACAACTAAAAGAAAGAGGCTTACAGACCTAAAACAGCAGGAGTTTATAAATGAAAATTCATGGTAGACAAGCTGAGTTCCTTCCTTTGATAAATGCTCAAAATTAATGGGTAGAAGGGAGAATGTGATATATTTAGGCATTAGCAAAACATCTGATACTATGTTTGATGATATTTTACTTGCAAATTTGTTTTAAATGAGCTTAGATGACAAGAAAATCAGTCAGATTAGAATTGAGGAAAGGGTTATAAACAAAAAGTAACAAATGCTGGATCTGGTCCTATTTAACATTTTTATTAAAAATCTGGAATGAGGAAGTAAATGGCATATTAATAGAAATGCCAAATGACACTAAGTTTACAGGATTACAAAGTGTGCAGATTGCAAACTGAGGAGAAGAAAATTGACCAAAATATAATAAAGATTTGAATATAAGCAGAAAGAAAAATAGACACAAATTTTATTTCAATCATCAGCTACGTAAACATTTAAACTGGAAAAAAAAATGGCAAAGGCGGTTGATAGAGTACAGAAGAGATGAGTTCTAGTCCCAATTTGGGTAATTCCTAGGTGGTTGACTTAGTGCAAGTGGCTCAACTCCTCTGTAACATTGGTTTTTCCCAAGTGTAATGTTAAGAGATTGTACAAGTAATTGTCTATAGTTCCTTCCATCCATAAAATTCTTTTTTTAGTTTTCTTCACCTTTTCTCCTTTCACATAAGCCTTCAAATCTATCCCTCTTATGCTGAGGACACTGCTTTATAAAGAAATCTTTTAAGGTTTCTCTGTCCAACTAGGGTCGTTAATATTTTTAAGATGACACAGCTTTTCTCTGTAGAGCCATGCTCTGTTGTACTTGATTATGCAAGCTTTGACTTTGGTAGAGTGCATGTCATCTTATTTTGGTTGAGGGGGGATGATAAGTTAGAAGTTGTTTATAAGATTGCACTCTTTACAATTTAGGGAGCTGTTAATCATGTAATAATGTAATTTATGACACACTGCTTTGACTAAATTTTTACTTTGTTTTATTTAGTTGTCAAAGACTATTCATATATATTTACTCATTAAAGTAGTTACTAACCCTGGGAAGAAGGCAAAGGAGGTAACACTATCCTCATTTTGTGTCATACGAAAACAAAAACTAGTGATTTACCAGGGTTACAGTTAGGATCAAAGCCTTAACAAGAAGTTTTGCTTGTCTAGTGGTATTTCTATTTTACAGCATAATCTTACAAATTGACTTAGAATATTTTATATGACTTAATAAAGCCATGTTTGGAGACCTTTGATAACATGAATAAGTACAAGGAAATTATTTCTTCTAAGCACTGAGCTGATAGGCAGCTTGCAGATCAGTTACAGATAGCATATTGGGGTAGCAGTATTAAGATTTATTACTTCTGATAGCATGTGAATGCTAATGATAAATTCCAGCAGAAGTTCTATAGAGATAAAAGAGTTTCTTCATGGATTTCAGAAATGATTGGAACATTTCATTAAAACAGATTCCTGATGGATTCCCACTGACTGCACTTCAACAGGATTTTCAAAACCGAGTAGTATATGGCTCAATATTATTCTTTCCTCAAGTTTATGAACTTCATACCCCAGTTCTGGGTGGTTTGCCTTTTTTGAAAATGCTATAGACATGGAAATTCTTTTGTGAGACATAACATCAGTGAGATTGCTTGTCAAGACCTTGCTCTATCACCAGAACTAAGTTCAGTGCCAGGCACACAATGTCACTCAATGAATGTTTGTTAAATGACTAAATGACACTTTTACATAAAGTTTCCACTTAATGCTGTCATAGAAATTTTCCAGGACCTCAATTATAATTCATACCAAATATATTTCTTTACATTTTACAAATAGGACTTTATCTCCATTTAAACTTTAGGGTTTTCAATGTCACTGTTTTTTTGAATAACCGTAATTCCCTCATAGGCCTGTTGTGCATTATATAAAATTACTAGAGTGATTGATCTAGTAGGCCCCTAATACATGTTAGTTCTTTTCATTTAGTTTATTTTTCTACCTCACTGAATAATAGATTATAAGCCAAATAATATGCTTCTGAAACTACTAAAAGTTCTTCACATTACTCTTTTACTATCTTATTGAAAAAATCAGCATAAACAATTCTGAACTGCTATACATTTTAAAGCTTATAAAGACTAATAATGTGCTTTGAGGATGGGTTATTAGGCAGCAATCCCTCCCTAAAGCACCTCTTCATGGTATACACTGAGACCTTAAAAAGCAAAGTGTTCTTGAAAAGTTGTATAATTTTGTTCTGAAGACATGCCTTTCCCATACTCTTTGTTTTGACCCTCTGTGTTTATCTTTCAGCCACAAAGATCTTAGAATTGTGATGTACAAGTTACATTTTTGACTGAACTAATACAAAGAAAGGTACAAAAATTAGTTAAAAAGAAAGCTCTTCTACTGTAGAAACTTGTGTAATTTTCTCCATGACTTTTTAGAATTTTTTTATTAACCATATGTCTTATCCTTATTAGGATGATTACTGGTAGCTTGACATAAGCATTTATAAAGGTATCTTTTTGAAGCCTTCAGCTTTCAGATTTTCCTTTTGGTTTTGGAAGCCTGTGGACACTGCTGAGTTGATCTTTCATTCTTGTACCCACTACCCTGTTCATTATTAGTGGCACCTGGGACTCTAACTTAGATCAGGATAGCAAAATTCAGAACACTGAAGGATCAAACTGCAATACAATTGAGCCTCTGTGCCCTAGGTATTGAGGACAACCTAGGATAATTTGATAATGGCTAGAAATCAGCTAACTAGAGAAAACACCAGGTAATCAGAACACAACAGAAGGGGAGGAAGATGGCAGATGGTATAGATCAAGTTTTGAAAAGCTCGCAGGCAAAGGAGGAGGTGTATTCTCCTGATGTAAATTCAGTACTCTTTTTGAGTCATTTCTCAGTAATGCCTGCCTCCTCTGTCCACCATATGTATCTATCACATAGTCTCTACCTACATCAGAAGTATCCAATTCCCCAAACCACTAGCATGATTACTGCTCAGTTTCTGAGTTAATCTTGGCACATGACAGGAAGAGCGATAGAAAAGAGTGAATATAGTTGAGAATTAATCATATTCACTAGCACCTAATTTCTTTGATATACAGCACTGATGTTTTCTCATTTTAAAAAGTGCTATTTAAGTGCTTCAAGCCCACTCACCATACTCCTTCCTGAGAGACTGCAACTCCTAAGCTTCCAATGCACCTGGGATACTCTTTAAGCCTTGTCACTTCTCCACCCATATTAGTAATCCAAATATTTGGTTTTATGATCCTGGCATTATTTTTAACTTATTAATAGTATCTTACCTCTGATTGTCCATTGAGTTCCTTGGATTGATAAAAAGTTTCAAACATTTTGTTCCCATTTGCCTTTGTTTCTCCCTGTCCACATGTTCTGTTATTATAGGGAAGTGGTTCCTTGATCTATAATTCCATCCCAATCCCATAGTCTAAATGGCCAGACACGTCCACAGAAGGACTCAGAGAAGTTCTCACTCCAATGAGAAATCATCTTTTATCTCATTGTATCTTTTTTATGGTGATCATTTGTTTTCATTTTATTTTTCTAATGATACATGAAAAGAAATTTAGAGTAACCTTTTAATAACTAAAGAGGTACAGTATATTTTGCTTTCTAGTTACTTGCACATCATACTAACTCGAATATATCCGTTGATGGTATTTTAATCCACTTATTATTTTTCATTCATCCAACTCTATTACTTGCTCTCTTATATCATATTTATTAGATTTTATCGATTGTAAAATATCTAGAATATAGCCAGAATGGAAAGAAGAAATGCCCATTAACTAACATTAGCCTCAGTATCTGCCAGAGGTATCATATGGATAAAGTGCCCTTCCACTGCCCATCACCTTCAGAAAAGGTCTCTCATATCTATACTTAGATACAGTTTTGATTCTAATCAGCAGATTCTATTATAGGCCTTTACGTTTTAAAAAAAAAAACTGAGAGAGAGAAAAAAATGCTCATGAAGGCCATAAAAATAAATGAGGCTTCTTGCTTCTTGACATCTTTAGCACTTTCTGTGGCTTCCTGAGTGAGCAGCAGTGGCAGACAACAGCTAAAAGATTGTGTGTAAGATAATGAGAAAAATAAATGCATCCTCAGATGCAGCCAACAGAAACTGCTGTTAACATTTATTATCCAGGGTCTTGAATGCTCCCAAGATGATGTTATTAATTTGCAGAATGAGCTAAGAGGTGTGAAAGAAAGCTGATGTTTGCTTATAACCTTCTTGACCATCACTTTGAATATTAACCAAGGGGGTCAAATGTATTATTACTTAGATACTGTATTTTTTTAATGGTAGTGATGCCAGCAGGCAGTATTGCATCAGCAATACTGTATCTCTTATAACTACTAGAGAAAAAAGAAAGAATGAAAAAACATGCATGAATGTATACTTATATCCAACTTTAGCCGGCAATTCGGCCAATGTCCAATGTGCAATTTATATGTAACTCTTACAGATTCTAGAACTCTTCTCAATTTTCTAGGTCCTTAACTACCTAAAGATGCAGTATTTTCTGTTTTAAAAAGCTTATAAAAATGTTTTGATTGTTGTTGATTGACACACAAGATGGACTATTCAATTCAAAAACTTAATAAAAATGCTAAATCAAAAAGACAAAAATCCTTTTCACCAGTGTTTCCCTACATCTCAACATGTCTTATCTCCAGAATCTATCCTTTCCAGTCCCCATGATGCATACCACAATCCATTTAAAATAAGATCATGTTTGCCTTATTAAAACTTTTTCAGATGTAACACAAAATCATTCAAATTTCAGACATGTCTACTTTTCTCCATTTTACATTTTCCGAATCGCTTATACTACATTTTAGATACCAGATATGGAATACCAAAATCTTGACAGAAGACAAGGATAGGCTACTGATTTAGGAAAACATTCTTCAAAGTATAGTCCGGGGGGTCTCAAGACCCGTTTAGAAGATCCATGAGCTTTAAAACTATTCAAAACCCTCATTCTTTCATGAGAATATAGTGGAAGTTGTCCAAGGGATATATGATATGTGGTGGTGCCCCAGATTACATACAAAAGCAGACAGGAGAAATCAGCTGTCTTTTTCTGAAGCCACATATTATAGAAGCTTTCAAAAATGAAAATCAATGCCACTCATGACACTAAATTTATTTTTGAATATAAAGTTATTTTTCATGAAATATATCCTTCGTCTAAATACATATTAATTCCTGTTATTTTAAATGATTTTAAAACATTTATTTTATAAATCAGTTTTAAATTACAATATAATAAATATTAATAAATATAACCCATGTAAACCCTTTAAGATTTTCAATAATTTTAAGTTTGCAAAAGTGTACGGAGATAAAAAAAATTTTGAAAACCATTGCTTCAGATACAAACAACAACAAAAATCGTTGCACAATTGTGCCATTCAGCGTTGTGGAAACATAGCCCTTCAAGCAGATTCTGATGTAAATATGGAAAAAAGAATGATATTTTGTTATTCAAGGTAAATCCCAGGACTCTTCATTCTATTTATGATTAAACATTCCTGTTTTTAATTCCCATGACAATAATTCCTTAATATGTTACATTTTGTCCAATCTTTGAATATACATTAACTATCACTGCTTAAAAGCCATAGATTTAGGCCTGGCGCGGTGGCTCATGCCTGTAATCTCAGCACTTCGGGAGGCTGAAGTGGGCGGATCGCGAGGTCAGGAGATTGAGACCATCCTGGCTAACACGGTGAAACCCCATCTCTCCTAAAAATATAAAAAATTAGCCGGGCGTGGTGGTGGGCGCCTGTAGTCCCAGCTACTCGGGAGGCTGAGGCAAGAGAATGGCGTGAACCCAGGAGGCGGAGCTTGCAGTGAGCCAAGATCGTGCCACTGCACTCCAGCCTGGGCAACAGAGAGAGACTCTGTCTCAAAAAAAAAAAAAAAAAGCCATAGATTTCTAAATATTAGGGTTTCAACTATTTGTGAATAATACCCACAATTTCACAGCAGGCAATAATTTTTAACTTTTTATAGCCCACACTGTCAAGAAGAGTAGAAAGTCACAGTACCTAGCTGATGAATCAACCTATCTAACTGCTGAGTAATTACCCTTAATATGCTTTAATCATTTTATTTTTCTTAACATCCATTTGGAATGTATAAACATTTTCGTTAAAAAAAATCAAGTGAAATAAATCTTACCAGATATTGATACAACAATAACCTTTAACATGACCAAGTTCTCTCTTGAAAAAAGAGATACAGCAGTTCTTGATTGCAGCCTGGGAATCTGCACACTGGTAAATTTTCATTTTATTCTAATATAAAAACCAGTTAAGAATTTTTGAGAAATATACATTTGCACACACACAAAGTATATCAACCATCTAAAACATGCATATTTCTATTCTTTAACAGTAGAACAATAATGTTTCACCTCAGTAATTAAGTATTTAACACAATTTTAGCAGTAGAAATAAAAACTGAAATCCCAATCAATTATTCAGACTCATTTCCACAGGCAATTATAACAAAGTTTGTGGAACCATGTAGAGGATAAAATACTTCATATGTTGTCACAGGAGAAGAGAAAAGAGAAACCAATTAATCCAATTTTAATGAATACCAGATATACTATTGATTTTGAATTATAATACCAGATTGAAGCCTCATTGCTATCAAGTTTTGATACCTTGGACATGTCCCTTAATATTTCTGAGCTCAATTTCAATGTTGGTTTAATAACTACAATAAGTCCTCCCCATCTACTTTATCTACTTAAATAGCTGTTATAGTTAAAATGATATATGTACATTTTATATTGCACATAAAAATGCATAAATGATACGTGTGAATTTTATATTGCACATTAAAATGAGGTTTTTAGTAACAGGAGTAATAATGGTGATATTTTAACAAACACGAGGATATTCATTCATCTTAGTTCTCATCTTAGAAAACTAAAAAGTACAATATGTTTTCAAACCATCATTCCATTTGTGAAACTGTTGCCTAAAAACCTTGTAAAGTGGACTAAGCTGAAGTGACTAGATGAAATAAAAGTTTCAAAATGTGCTTTTGGGGTTTCTATTTGCACATTAAACAGCACTTCGCATATGACTGAATATGGCATTATTTTTCCAAAGGAAACATAATGTTTATCAAATGAAATTAAACAGTTTTCAACTGAACTGCTTACATCATTTGTATTGACTGCTGTATCCTCAGCTCCTAAAACACAGTAAATAGTAAGGAGGATATAACTCTTCCTAGAGAAGAAATCTGGATCTTCATGATGCCATTGTAATAGATGATGATGATGATGATGATGATGATGATGATGATGATGATGATAGCAGATGCTGTTTACTGAGCATTAAGTTTCAAGGACTGTGCAAAATGCTTTACAAGCATTGCTTCATTTAACCTTCACAAGAGTCCTGTGAGTTCGATTTCAATTTTATAAATTTAAAAAAAACTGGTGTTTATAAATATTAAATAGCTTCCTGGATTCAAAGGGGAAGGAATAGTATGGAAAGCCACTATTCTTGAGTTCAAAGCCTGAGTTAATCACAAGTCAGCTTCAAATAATAATTTTTTTCATGGCCTAGAATCATTGTGATACAAGCACAAGGAGTGTTGATCTTAAATTAGCATGGCTCATCTCTGTCACATGCCAGATGCTGGAGACTACACACACACACACACACACACACACACACACACACACACACACACACACATTATTACTGTCCAAACAACTCTCTAGATTAGGTATTGTTTTCCCTATTTAACAGCTGAACATGGTGAGACTTAGAAATATTAAGCAATTTGTTCCAGGTTCAGCAACTGTTTAACTGCATCCAAATCCAGATGAGATTGACTCTCATGCTATGTTTGTTTTCTGGACTACCTCTTATTACTACAGGAAACTGTTAGAACTATAGGACTCAAACTATGTAATAGCCGAGGTAAAAATAATTTATCCAGAGATCCCAGGATCTTTTTTCATTTACTCTAGCTCTTTTGCCCCTAAAGACATCTCAGTTTGGAACCCTTGGATTACATGATTTTCAAAAAGGCTTTTAGTGCTAGAGCATCTTAATGTTCTATGATATTGGAAGTTTTGTCTAAGAAGAGAGTGAGAGTGGGCTAAGCTCTAAGTCCAGGACTCATTCCTATTAATCTGGATCTGTCTCCAAAAATTTGGATTTCATGAAGCAAGCACCCGTTATTTTCCCATTTCTTTGTAATTCTTCATTCAATTAAAACAACCAAAGATACACCTGGCACATTTCTAAATCTCTCTCAAATTGACCAGACCATTAAATTCACCGGAAGATCGTCCTAACGCCTCACACCTAACCGCTTGTTTCATTATGTACAACAGAGGATATAATTTATTTCTTTGGTTTTAACAGAAATCTGCAAATGCCCATTTAAACCATGGTTTTCCAAAGGGCAGCCTTAAGTGTTTATAACACATTACACAGAATTGCTACTTTTTACATTTTTGCCAGAAGAAGAAACAAGGAAAAGATCGTTTCTCTAGTCTGAGCCTTCTACTCTATTTCACAGATAGCTTCCTCTGGTCTAGGAAAATGGTATCAACTCCCCCATATTATACTGGAATATCTGGGCACAAATTATTCTGTGAGTAGACTTGATTATTCACAGTAGTCTCATGTGGACTAATGTCAGACTCAGGTCCACATTTGCTATTGAATTTTTCACTAGATTTAATTCCTATAAAAGATTGAGTTCAGGTTCTGTGAAGTTCTGCAAAGAAAATAACATAAATCCAAGGAATTTCTCTGTCTGTCCCCTCAGATATGAAAAGAGGATATCACTTATTATTTAGTTTTAAATCAAGTATTAATCTCATTAGATACTATGACCTGGGATTTTTAAGGAAGCTTCAAGATTGCTGGCTGTGCATTTTCAGAGAATAAGTCTTAAACAAAAAACACTGGCACAAGTAAAAATGCAGAAAAAAAATAAAAATAGATGCTACCTAGCCTCTAAGAAAGACTCCAGGCAATTTGATCCCCAGTTGCCTGCAGCAGCAATGCATCATTTGATTGACTTTCTCTCAAGTTTTCTTTCATTTTTTGAAGCCCTCACTCCTGTTGTTGGGGCCACTGCCCAAAATAAACACCTACATAAGATCCAGAGTCTTAAATAAGCTGTGTATTTTTGAAATACCAAGACTAAGATGTAAACTTCGATCTATCTGCTTTTAAATTCTTTTCTCTTAACCGTAGCATCATGTGGAATGTACTGCCTAGAACAGGAAGAAACTAAAAATTCACCTCAGAACTTTAATCTCCTTCTGCTTAGTTCTAAATTGGTAGCTGGAAGCAGAGTCCCAGCTTTACTTTATGGGTAACTTCCAGAGACTCTTCTAGAAGCCTGGTTCAATTCTTCTGCTCCTAAATTTCAGCTTTCCTATTCCTACAGAGTCTTTAACATCAAACTTCAGAATGGCTGGGCTCTATTCCTGGCCAGTACATCTTCTTGTATACACCTTTTGATAGAGTAAACTAGATCCCCCTAGTAGAACAAGGTAAATATATTTAATTATATTGCAAAAATAATTGTCTCCTCATACACTCAGGGAATTGATTTCAGGACTATATCCTCCAACCCATCTACATTCAAGTTCTGCAGTTGGCCCTGCAGAACTCACATATACGAAAAATCAGCCTTCTGTATACACGGGGTATGCATCCCACAAATACTATATTTTCCATCTGATTTGGTTGAAAACAATTTATATATAAGTAGACCTGCGAAGTTCAAACCCTTCTTGTTCAAGGGTCAACTCTATACTGTCAGAAAAGCCAAATATATTAATAGTTGAAGTATTTAATGTTTTTGCTTTAATAATGCATTCATATAATAACAAGCAGCAAGGAGTGGGCCAGTGAGGTACTAAGTGCACCATGTAGAGTTGCTGGCATCCCTAAAGAATTATTTGAGGACTGTGATAGTTAATACTGAGTGACAACTTGATTAGATTGAAGGATACAACGTATTGATCCTAGGTGTGTCTGTGAGAATGTTGTCACAAGAGATTAACATTTGAGTCAGTGGCCTGGGGAAGGCAGATCCACCTTTAATCTGGTGGGCACAATCAATCAGCTGTCAGTGAACATAAAGCAGGCAGAAAAATGTGAAAAGTAATGAGACTGGCCTGGGCTCTCAGCCTACATTTTTCTCCTGTACTGGATGCTTCCTGCCCTGGAACATCAGATTTCAAATTCTTCAGTTTTGGGACTCTGGCTCTCCTTGCTCCTCAGCTCGCAGACAGCCTATTGTGGTACCTTGTGATTGTGTAAGTTAATACATAATAAACTCCCTTTTATTTATTTATATATATTTATGTATATTATGTATATATTCATATATATACATTATATATAAAATATACATTATATATGATATATAATATATAATATACATTATATATAAT